>NC_056728.1:1777492840-1777564764 GCF_019279795.1 Protopterus annectens | reverse complement strand
GATTGTAGCTCACATCTGCAGTTAGAATGTCTGGTGTCAGAGAGGGAACACGCTTCTGAGCACAACGTTGGGGCATCGATGAGTTGAAATACATGGTTTTGCTCCTTGTCCACCATCATGAGTCAAGACTCCTGCAGGGCCAGTTCCAAGGGACGGAGTACAAGGCAGAGGCTTGGAACCGGTTAGCTCGTGACCTCACCAGTGCCACAGGCATTCCTCGGACTGGTGAGCAGGTCTGTCACCACCATGCAGACCTGAAGAGACGAAAGCAGGACCGCCTGAACCAATGGATACAGGAGACCCGTGGGGTGTGGGATGCCCTGCAACTGAGTATGTAGCCATGGAATGCAGTATGTAAGAATTGATAATGGAGTATATATAACGGATAGGTATGTCTCAATATCCCTTCATTTACTTTACAGCTGCAGGTGACCGTGCTGCGAATCAGCAAGCCTATGCTGATAGGCTGCTAAGGCTGCGCCACCAGACAGGTTAGTGATTATTCTGCATGTATTGTTATATAAAATATGGGAGAGAGCATGAAAGA
The DNA here is from genome assembly GCF_019279795.1 of Protopterus annectens. NCBI lineage: Eukaryota > Metazoa > Chordata > Ceratodontiformes > Protopteridae > Protopterus > Protopterus annectens. Next base: position 1,777,564,217 of record NC_056728.1, on the reverse strand, counting down.
AAGTGTTGTAGTCAAATAATACAGCCATAAAATTGCCTGAATAAGTCCTCTGCATGTACTGTCAGATAAAAACATCAGAGAGGCAGAAAAAGAGTGTGGTAACCCATTAAGAAAGGTAACATATGTCTGGAATAATATCTCTGTAGACACTGTCATATAAAATAAGTGAGTGAGCCTGAAAAAAGAGTGTTCTAACCTATTAATAAAGGTATAATATGTCTTGAACATGTCCGCCATATACACCGTTAAAACAAATAAAAGAGTGAGCCTGTGGAAAAGTCTGTAATGTCATTAATAAAGGTCTAAAACCCGGAGTGTGTCTGTGTCACAGAGTTTGAAATGTTGTTGTACCCTTGCATTATACAAACAGTACTGTTTGAAAAGGTGCCTGCAATCCAGAGTTGTGCAGTCCCATATAAAGTAGGTGATGGAAGTGCTAGTAGCTGTGAAACATATAGACAGTCTACAACAGTTACAGGCTGGCATGAATAAGTAAATCTGGCACACGTGTAGCATGTTATTTTTCCCCAGAAATGTGAGTGTGTGTCAAGAAATGCAGGGTTCTGTACAAATCAAAGTGAAAATGTCATATGAAAACATCCCAGATATGTAGATAAAGAAATATAAATGCAATCAAGAAATATGTAGCAGTAACATCTGCATCCCGGACAGTTAGTATGTCAGATATAGGTCAGGCATATATTGAACTAGCCAAACCCATTACACAACCTAATGTATGGTGGCAAGTGTAATAATACATGTAGGATATATACACTTGCAGTCACTAGGAATGTAGTGTAGATGAAAAGGTAATTACAAGATGTTAACTGAGGTTTTTTCTACACCCTACTGTATGTGCATAAACCATGCAATTCCACACCTCAATAGGTATGTGTAATCTTAAATATTTGTTGGGACATATGTCCTATTGTTCTATAAATATTTGCATTCATGTTGATGCATGTGCCCTGTTTAAATACCACAATCATGGTGGCCTGTTACTACCAAACATCCCTGCATGCTGTTGGAATATCCACTGTGGTTCAATATATGCATGTGTTATGCTTGCTGTTCAAATGTTGTAACCTTGGTGAGTTGGGTTAATGGGAATATTACTGCATGCTGTTACAACTAATCTGGAATGCTGTTTTGCTTATGTTGTAATTAAACAAACCTAATCACAGAATGTATGGGAAGGTCGGTCCCAGCGGACCCACCTGTCCCTCCTCAGCTAGCGAGTGCACCTGGCACCAGCAGGTCCGGTGCCCAGCCCCAGCTCCCCTCCTCCATTGGTCCTGTGCCACCTTCGGGTAGAAGTGCTGCAGGGGATGGGGCTCACCCCCCCCCCGTGCAAGCATGGGCAGAGAAGGGCCACCTGTCACCCTTCGAAGGGTCCGGGTTGTGGTGCATAGGGAGAACCAGCTTTCAGTTGCTGATCCCCTACGCCAGCCCGAGGCGAGAGTGGCGCATCTCATGGATGAGCCTGCCCATCCTACGCAGCCTCCAGCACAGCCACCCTCGGGGCTGTGAAGGTTCAGTGGTGACTGCCCATGGGTGGGGATCTCAGTTCCACTGTTACCATCTGTGGCCTCATGGGCTTGCGATTTCCAAACATCCAACCCCATCAATTGTGTTCACCCACCCCATGTGTCATACACCACCCCTGTATGCGCCTTGTCTGTCTTGTCTGTTTACCTGCCCAACCTACCTCCCCGGACATACCTACTTCCTCTACCTCACTTCCCACTCTCACCTGAAAAAAAAAAAAGGGCAATCTGTACCCACAAAAAAATTACGCCCCATACATAGCTGCCTATTTCGCACACATGTCCATTGGACATGTAAGCTGATAATTAGAATTGGCAGTACAACATACTTTGTTGTCCTCACCCCTCTCCCAGGGGTGGAAGGTTTCAAATTTCACTCCAAATTCATTGCATATGCACAGCTGTTGCCGTTAAAAAAATGGGCAGCTATGGACCTTCCCTACACCCGTCCTGCACATCTCAAGCTTGTTTACCTACTGTCTGTCTTTCTTTGTGCCCCCTTTTTCACCACTTTCCTATCTCCCCATTTTCATTTCTTTAAAAGAAATTAGCATGGGGGTTAGCGGGAGTAAGCACTTTTAAGCGGTAGTAAGTGGGTTTAAGCGGGTGTGTGCATGTGTACACTTAGCTAAGTGTCGCTAAGCGTCGAGCAAACCTGCACAAACCCACTTACAACTGCTTAAAAGTGCCTTAGTCACTCTATGGCAGGGCCCTTGTTCTGCTGAGCAGCAAAAGAAAAAAACCTCTGCAAGTCTCAAACCTCAGACACAATAGACTGGTTGAATTACCACTAAGCCACAGCAGATATACAAATGACTTGGTTCTGAAATAAATATATCATGCATTACAATGAGGGAATGTAAATGGAAATTAGGAATGGTATAACACAAATCCTTTTCTGTGGGTCTTTACCAGCAGTGGTTGTGGAATTGCATGACATGACTGTGAAAGGAGAACCTGCCATCCTAGCAGGGAATAATGTTACAGTAGCACCTTACAAACACCACACAGTATCAGACCAGGATAAATACTGGCCACAGGAATACAGTGCAATAACCACATTTGTATGGCAGTTAATTGTGTAAGTGAGAAAAAAGTACATACTCCCATGTATCCTGTGTTAGCATTTGGAGGGGTGCGTACATGTCTACACTGAGATGTGTGTACTGGAAGCAGCAACATTCAGGTTTGAGTACAACATGCATATAACTGGCTACAACCCTAGCATCAGATAAGAGACATATACCAACCTTCAGACTGATACAATGGTGTCCAGAGCAAACAAGCATGAGCTCCACCTTGGAAATCTGAAAGGGCTACGCCTACCTAACCTAGCATTTTATAGCAGTGGGCTGCAATCACAGTGAGTAATACAATCACCAAACAGCAGGCTACATGCAATTACTGAATGGTGGACAACAATTGGTGCTGAGGCTGTCACATGCACAAGTGCAGATACCTAGAAAAGCAGGCTGTACCTGCAGTCCACACATGCAATTATATAATTGCAGGTGCTGTGAGATAGAGAGTGAAAGAGAGAGAGAGAGAGAGACACGGACGCAGACACAGACTGAGACAGAGACAGAACAGATTGAGAAACTGAGACAGAAAGTTAAATAGAGGGCGAAAACCCAAAACAAACCACCAATAAAAAAAAAAAACTACAAAACCGTAACACACGGAGCAGGGAAATACAAAGGTAAGGTATGTAACTCACATGTATGTGTTGGCATGTTGTAGATGTTCCTGAAGAGTACTCTACACACTGCAAATCATCCATGTGTGGCAGCAGTATCTATCTATCTGTATCTGCACATGTGCATAGGGCAAGGGACATACTGCAACTGTTAGTGAAGAGTGGACAGATATCTGTCAGTGAAGGTTGATATGTGCATATATCCATATAGGTCGTAGTGTGTGGCCTAGAAAACAGCATGCAGTGCTCAGGAGCAGCCTTAGGTCAATTGGTGCCCTAGGCAAAAGGGCTCCATGGCACCCCCTACCACACTTCCTGGTGCCCCCATCCTTGTCTTACTACACCACATAAATAGTGGAAAAGCACCCCTGCTAGAGTGGCGCCCTAGGCGGCTGCCCAGTTGGCCTATGCCTAAGGCCAGCTATGGTAGTGTTGATATATGTCATGTGGTGGTTAAATGCTGTGGGACAGATTTGTCAGATCTGCTGTGTTACAGCCAGTGAGGTTTGCTAATGCTACAAGGGCTGAGGACACCCACATGCATTCTGCACAACACTGTGCAATTTAATCACATACCTGTACATCCCACAACTGTCACATAAGTGATATCCCCACCATGAAAGGTGGACTGTACACGTGCCTATATGTACATCCATGTGTACAGCAATGGATGTGTACATGTATGTGTATAGATATGCATATATATAATATATAGAGAGAGACAGAGAGACACGGGGTCATATGTACTGCAACAGGTGTGTGGCGACCAAGGCATGTACTGTAGACAAGTGTTGATACTGCAGTTCCATTCCACCTTACCAAAACAATGTACCCATTAACTACCACATAGGTAGAGATCTACCTAACAGTGAAGGTGTGATAAGGGAACATGGGTCACAGGTGGACAGTAGCCTTCGCTTTGATGAAGACAGTGCCACACTACACCTGTAATCTGTCTGTGTGGTATGTGTCATGATAACAGGTGTGTCATCTATGGAAATATAGAGTAGAGTTCCCCTCTACTCATCACAATGCCCTGTGTGGTATGTACTTCACATGATAACTACACCAGGTGAACAGGCCATAAACAGACCTCCCAAAGGGTAATACTGGCTGCAAACAGATGCCCTATGCAGACTGACTCACAAAACCACAACTACACTGTATTGCATACTGGCCACACAGAGGTGACTTCTGCCGGACATACAGAGGTATGTCACACCCATAGCTGGGTGACATCCATCATGGAAACATATCACAATCCTTCCGGGATACACGGTCTAGGGCCCTAAACCTTGTCAGCACTAAACAGCACATGCTGGAGGGATAGGTTCCCATCTCAGAAATATGCCATACACCAGAATAGACCACATAGCAATAGCAAACAAGGCTCCTCTTTAGCAGTTGTTATAAATACCCCTGATGATTGTGTGGGAGATTGGTAATACACCCCAGGAAACACCTCTGTGGTTCAGGTTGGCAGGGGCAAGTGAAATCAAAGTACATGTGTGTCAAAGGCCAGGGTAGCATATGGCTAGGCTGCCGTAGGGCCAATAGCATATTACCTACCTATGATACTTTGCACTCACACATGTACTTAATGCAATAGCTGCTATGTGAGGTTGAATAAGTGTAACGCTGAATGTGTGCAAGGTCTGTAAAGGTGTGATAGCTTAGTGTGATGTTGTATCTGACATGGTAGTGCCTATCCAAGCTGTGAGGACAGCAACTGATGTGTAATGTACTGTTAGGCAGACATAGTAGTACAGCATATGATGTGACATAGTTCTCTGTTGACGAATGTGGTGTCTCATTGTAGGCTAAAGCAGTACATGTATGCTTAGTGAGTGGTACTGCTGGTGAATCCATCACCAATATGAACTGTAGTACTACCTGAAGCTGTAGGCCTAAACAGCACAGTATGGTGTGTGTTCACATTGCTTGGAAACACTGTCATGTGTGTTTCCTGTAGTCTGCACAGAGGACAGAATGCAGGCATAAGGGTGTGTAAGTAGTGGCACACAGTACTGTATGGTACACAGGTAATGCTCATCTGTGTTGGCATACAGTGGTGCGTTGTATGTTTGCCTGATGTGTGTGTGATTATGCCTGTACAGTGGCTGCAATCATATGTGTGTTACAGGGTAAACGTGTGTATCCAGCAACATATATAGTCTGTTACAGCAGTATGCCACCTATAGTAACAACTGTACACATCTGTTAGGCAGGGCTATGGCATCAATGACTAGGGTGGTTGATTGGTACTACTGTACCTGTACTTTACATCCATTGCAATGGATGACATCTCTGTTCGTGCCTTGGTGTGATATACACCCCTGTCTTGAAGTTGTGCAATGTGCCACAGACAGTGTGTCGGGTACTGTTGTATAGTGGTGTGATATATAGAGTCTGTCAGGCAGTGTTAGTTAGTTGTGGCCTGAGAACCAATAAGTGGTATTGAACGTGTGTAACCTCTGACAGACAATAGGATGGAATATATGTCAGTAAAGTGATATCTGTGGGTAAAGGTGTAAAGTGTGCCACAGGACACTCTCACACATATTGTTCATATCTTTTTCAGCCAGATGGCCCACCAACGCAACCCAGCATACACAGCGGATGAGGAAGAGATGATACTGCAAAGCGTATTGCAGCGGTACACAATGCTGTTCTCCAGAAGCAGCCAGCATTAGCGGACTGCACTGTGGCAGGAACTTATTCATCAGGTAAATGACATAGGCATGCATAACCGGGCATATGAGCAGGTAAACCATCACTGCAGTGATTTAATTCGACAAGTCCGGCGGCGTGCGTCTGATATCCAAATACAGCAGCTTGCCACAGGTGGTGGGGTGGCCATTCATCCCCCCCTCACCAGAGTGGAAGAGCTGCTCCTAAGCATGGTGGCTCCTGGACAACAGCTACATAAACCTCTGACATGTGTTGTAATGGAGGCCGGAGCCACCCAGCCCATTCACCTGGAGCAAGCAGGTAATATGCCCTATCTGTAGACTACAGTTAATTGTATTGTTAGATTATGTCTACGTGAGATGTGTACTGTGTGTTTAGCAGTTCAGCTGCTTAGTGTTGCGCAATACGGATAGTTTGAATAATATCTCTACACCTGTGACTGTTGACTGTTGTTGTACTGCAGTTTAGCACACCCACTGTAGCAATGCCACAGTTGTGGCCACTGATGAACTCTCTCATATTCTCGTAGGTCCCTCTGGTGTGATGGAAGGGCAGCCAATCCATGCTGGTGAGTGTGTTATACCTGCAATGTTGGTAATGAAATATGCATGTCATAGGTAAGATGTAGGCCATGTACACGTAACACACCTACGCATAATGCATGCCATGCATGTTTGCTATGAGATGTTGCACAGCTCAGTAATGTCAGTATCTGCCTCAATGACATTCAATACACAGAGCGTGACACACAGTTGTGGCAACCTCGTACTGCACATTGGATAGGCATAGTTGCAGCACCTGTACACAACATAACACATTTATCGCATGCAGTACACAAAGTCATGCTACATATGGCATAACAACACACCCACTGCTAAGTCGCACTTCAGTATCCCACATGTCATCCACACGCACATGATGTACCTCAGGGGTAGAGGCCTCTCATGGGGCTGTGCAACACTCTTCAACACATAACACAGTCATGTTAGGCAATGCTCCCTATTGGGCACCTCATACACCCATGTACAAAGTGGCTGTGTAATAGTGAATGTAGCCACGGCACTGCAGTTCAGGTACAGCATGCTAGGCGGTGGTCTGTCACACAGTAGTAGCCGTGAGTGGCCACAAGATGCATGATGATGATGATGGCACATGGTACTACACCCCATCTGGTTACAGTGACCACAGTACTACACATAGCAGTCTTTGCTGTGCACCTCATTGTTCTGTGTGTGCAAACATATGCACCTATACACACTATGCATAGCATGCTGTGTGTGTGCTTACATATGCTAGTATACACATTTTGCACAGCAGTCGCCATCTGTACAAAGAGTCACATATATGTCCTGGAATTCTATTGGGTGTATAGATCACATGACACACATTGAGTATGTGTGGTGTTTAATGTTGCAGTCGTGTAGCATGACATGTCATGGCTGGCACCGACAGATCTGCAATATGTCCCACACTCACCATAACCACTGTACAATATCCATGTCGAGCATTGGGATTCCTTCACATCTACATACACCACTCATCCCATGTCTGTACATTGCATGCATTTGCTACACCTGTGCCAACTATTATGTGGTATGGACACAGACACTGTCATCAGACATGGCAATCTATGTGTCACACAGATAACGCATGCAGCCATGGTATGTATATCATTGAGTAATGGTGCACATGACATTGCAGAGCAGATAATACTTGCACAGCAATGTTGTGTCCATGTACGCATTGTGTTCCAGGGTGTAGCCAATCACTGAACAACTACACACATGCATCAAAGCCATGTATAATGTCATTAGATAGGACTGTCTACACTTACACTGCATGGTGTTGAGCAACACATGGTCTGCATGCTGACACCTGTGTGGTGACTGTTTGGCTTGTGATACTGTCACCCACCATCACCCATTATTGTGTATGTGTTGGATTGCTGGTGTGTGTGTGTGTATGTGCTGTGATGAGCAGTGTATTTCTGTGCATGTGTGCATGTGTGCATGTGTGCATGTGTACATGTGTGCATGTGTGCATGTGTGCATGTGTGTATGTGTGTGCATGTATTCATGTGTGCATGTATTCATATGTGCATGTGTGCATGTGTGCATGTGTGCATGTGTACATGTGTGGATGTGTGCATGTGTACATGTGTGCATGTGTTCATGTGTTCATGTGTGCATATGTGCATGTGTGCTAACATCATGTACAGATTGTAAGCAGGGAACCTGATGTCACCGCCACTAATAGTGGAGATGATGAGACATGTATTGTGGCACAGGAAGGTCTGACAGGGTCTGTCGTTGGTCCACCAATCGACAGTACACAGCGGTCAACCCCATCTATCCGCACACTCATACTGCCAATACATCCCTCGTCACCAATGGCCTTAGCTGAGGGACAGCATACAGTTGGCATTGACCAGGAGAGTGTGGTACCTATGGCACGTACATCCCCTCACAGCAGCCATAGCTGGATTACTGGAATGGTACCACATAGACGGTTGTCCTGGGGTTCTCGGGGGAGCACCATTGGTCGTATTGCCCCTGGCAGATGTGCCCCCGGAGGTATTACAACCTCCAGTATGTTCCGGGCTGTAATGCAGGCACAGGCACGTATGGAATGGTGCACCCGACAGGGACTAAGGGCGCAGAGGGCCCATTACACTGCTATCAATGACAGCATCCGTGACCTTGCCGGTGCCATCTGGAATTACACTGAGGTCATTGATAGCCAATGGAGGGAGGCATTGGATGTCCTCCACAATGTGTTAGCCATGAGCCAGGACTGTGCGGGACGGATGAGAAGCTGACGCGAACGCATGCCAGCAACAGCATCAGCTGACAGTCATCGCGGATGGACCACAGATCACAGCCGCTCCCGTAGTGGCAGTACCAGCCACAGCAATGCTGGGGCTGGCCTGTCCATTGACCATCCTACTAGACCACATGCACGTGGCACTGGATAGTCCCAGTAGGGACATGGGTCCAGTCATCATACCTCTGCCTCTGATGATAGCACCCAGTCAGGGTTGGTACCCGATACTGCCCGTAGCACCCCTGCTAGGCACAGGTACTGTGTCCATGGTGGGAGACAGTGATCTGTACGGCCTAGCAGGTACAGTCTGTGGCTGTCCCATAACCGCCCATATATGGCAGCCACATGGTGGAGTTGTGTGCATGCAGACACACACACATTTACCATACAACTAGGGCTCACACATACACACACACATTACATCAACATTGGCCCATGCAGTACTGCTGTCCCTCACACACACACACACACACACACACACACACACACACACACACACACACACACACACACACACACACACACACAGACACACACATGCTGATTGGATGCATCAATGTCGGGCTCTGGCAAACCTACAACACACCCTGTGCATATGATGACACCTGTGCCACCTCCTGTCATCTGTAACATTGATGCAGGAACAGGCTAACATGGTTCTGATGCACAGGGTGACATTATAGCAGTGTAGCAATAGTAGGAAGTTGCCAACAGGAAAGTGTAATGATATCCTTGTAGGTATATCTGAGCAGGCATTATGCATCACAGCTGTGATAGTCATTGTAGCATTGTTTACACCAGTGTTAGGTCTGAGTATGTATTGTCCACCCTTGTGCTACTTGGCTGAAGTGTACAGAGTTGCCAGCATGTGTTAGTGAGTGTGATGTGTGCATTACAAATTAGCGGGTGTACATCTGTGAATATGGTGTGTGCGCACTGTCTGCATGTACGTGCATAGTGGACACATGGGATGCGCGACATACCCTGTTCTACACATTGTTAACATCTCATGGTATCTTTCGATGGCCAGTATGCATTCCACTACAGATATGTACTAATATGGGTACACATGTATGTATGACATGGGTTGGCACTATGCTGTGGGTGATACTGTTGATATCTGTCAATGATCTGCAGTCTGATAGTATACACCACCTCAACAGCATGACTATAACCAATCATTAGATGATGTCCTGACAAATGACTCACAGTTGTAGGGAACTCAGTAACAGCTGGATCCTTTCAGTACTATACTATAACAGTAACCAGTGGTATTGACTTCCACACGTTCTTGGGACCACACCTTTGTGGCATATAGCCCTCTTAGGTACATGCAAACACACTAGGGATATGTCCATCCACATCTGGAAATGCATGCATTGGCCTACACTGCATTCCCTGGATGGGATGCATATCCTACACAAGGGTATCATACAGACAGGTACCTGTTGTCCAATACATGCTGTATAGCAGTAAGCCATTTATGGCATAGTCATCCACATTTACTGTACATACTATCCTGACAGTACCACAAAGGTGGTAGCCCTGAACATGTATGTTGGGTACCAATGTGTACAGACAGACACATGTTATGTCATCTGTCCCTTGGTATCCACATATCCATAGGTATTGTGGGGTCCCTCAGTGTTTCGCATAACACATTAGGGGCCTGCATGCATATCCACAGGGCTGGTGTACACCTATAATGACTGTCCATTATTGCCAGTCATTGTTGTATATGAACATGTCTGACATATACCCCGGCAATTACCCTCACTCACAGTACTCTATAGTACGTGTCATGGGTGTGTGTGGCAGAGATGTCCTTGGCCACGGATCACTACATTGGCTGGGATTGACGCATACATACATATGTGACCTATGATCCGAGAAGCAGCAGCACAATCCGTCGAAGGTTACAAATGTATTCATGTAGTATGCAGGCTTCACACCTATGTACTGATTGAGGTCACATGTACACAAATTTATTTGACATGCAGATACCCGATGTGTACAATGCACATACTGTTTGAAACATATGTCATACCGTAGTAAAAGCAAAACCCACACTGCATTGACCACCTGTGGCAAACACACACACACAGCGTTTGCAGGACTCAAACCCCTACCTAACTATATTATGATACTAGAGAGATACACACATTAACACGGCACGCTATATGCAATATTGGGTGGTTTCTGTTCTCCTTGAACATTTGTAGGATGCTGACATCATCGAACTTTCCAAAGAGGGATGTACCTCTCTTAATGTGTTTTCCCAGTCTCCAAAAAGGCTACTCCGCTCAAAGGAAATCACACACATACACCCCCCACACACACTTGGCATTTGCAGGACTCAAACCCCTACCTAACTATGTTATGATGCTAGAGAGAAACGCATTAACATGGCACACTATATGCTTTACTGGGTTGTTTCTGTTCTCCTGGTATATTTGTAGGATGATGACATCATCAGACTGGACATGGTAATTTGTGCACACATTTTTATGCAATCCCAGGAATGATCCATGTAGGTTGGCAGGTATCAACAGCTTGTACAGGACCCCGTGAATCTCACCTTGTGTGATCTATCTGTGGACACATTGACTTCCCTTCATATGTCAACACATATCTATGCACAGATTGTTGGTTTTGTGGATACGACATGTGTCTGTTATGTTGATGAAGAGCTGTTCAAAGTCTATGTGGGACATGTGTAGCTCTGTTCCATGATATATGTCCTGGGTGGCTGCCTTGCAGATGGTGTAGCATGCTTGGGAACCATGATCTGCACATGAACATACCACAGTTGGTAGGGTTGTGTGTTTGTCGTTTTCCAATAGCTCTGTTTATGACTTCTGCCATGATGTACTCCATGGCCTTGCAGATCAGACTTTATAAGCTTACTGGACTATACTTCCCATGGTGTGTTGTGCACCCACACATGTGGGGAGTGCCATATGTTGCTGTAACACATTCAACGGTTCCAGATCCTGTGGAGTGGGTGAGGCTCAACAGACTGTTCAGGTGCAGGGTCTGTTTGTTCTGTAGTGCATGCATGACACATATTGGGAAACAATGTAATCCAATTGCTGCCATGCTTTTGGCTTTGGGGGGAGCTGTTCAGCCATTCTACACGTGATATCTCCTGATATGATGTCAGGGACTATCGTCAGTGGGGGTGGGTATGTATACATGGGTCTGTCTGACAGGATGTCGGCAATGTCAGTAAGGTACAGTTGTCCCTGACTCAGCACATATATGCGTGTACATTACTATTTATTACATAGTTGAAGGATATGTCATGATTCTCAGTCTGGACTCTTTCTCAGCTACTCTTTACAAAACACCGACAAACCTGAGCACTAATCCCGGTTATACTCTTTTACACACTTAACACCCTGCTGATCCTTTATGATCAGGCTACAGAGTATGTCATCATAATACACTGGCATGTCCAGGGTTCGGTTTCATGTGTACTCTCCAGTCCAGCTAGTGAATATTGTTGTTATGACACACTGCCACATCTGCCTCATGTACACAGACAACCCTCTCCTCCTCACATCACACTCACATATATGTGGGAGATGTAACAATATTGACATACAAAACACTGAGCTCTCTCGACCCATGACTGGCATAGTCTATCAGGTGGTGAGGGTGACCACACACACCACATATCAGTCTCAAATACACCGATGGTGACAGCAAACAAACCACATTATCACACATACACATATTCGGAGGCTCTACATACACTCTGCCTAAGCAGCAGAAACCTCCAAAGCAGACACACATACAACTGCTACCCCACTACAATGCCCGCATGTCACACAGTTCACAATGTCAGTGTGCCACACAGTCACTGCCATTTGGGTTAAACAACACACCTGATACACTTGTTATAGGTGACACTTAATGTCAAACACACTATCGTCCCATGCACCAGGCCAAACAAGGGAATAGTCACTTTGAGCTGTCTCTCAGGTGCCAGGATCTGCCACATAACACATGCACTCAGGTCACTCCAAAGCAAGTCCAGGGCTGGCTCCATCATTGTCCATGCTGGTGTGTACAACCTCAGATGATCCTCCCTGGACCACATGACATGAAACATAGAGGAACTCTGTGATCATGTAGCCCAGCCCAGTATTACCCTGACCTTGTCTAGCATCTTACACGCACCAAGTATGATGTCACAGTATACCAACAAACTGATCACGTTTAACAGTTGGCTAACATATTGGTGTTATTCAAAGGGGATACAGTGTCTGTCACCCTGGGGTGACATGCTCGACATCCACGTAGCTTCCCTATGGACAGCTTGCACCTGTCACCCTTGGACCTTTGAATACTGGCTAGGGCACTTGCTGCCACCATACTGCCCTATTTAAGCAGGGGTCAAAGGACAGAAGCACCTCCATAGATATTACAGAGTACACAACACTGAGGGTAATGCTGCTCAACACCAGATGTATTACCCTCAAATTGCGCCCACTCAGGAATCTCCTCAGTATGGAGGATAGCAATATCTGTGCACTAACAGACACATGGCTCAGGCTCCCACATGCACACCAGCACTACCAGGTTGTATTTCATACCATGCTTTCTGACCACATAACCCAGAATGACCAACACAAATAGGGGGGGTATCCATATACATCACAGATACACATACCTCCGGGTTGGTAGCACTGCACAATGCATCACAGACCATACATATGCACATAACATTGTGCAAATCTGCCTTTTGGTTTGTTGCCTGCTACAGACCACACTCCCCAACTCAGCAACCTCACTCAGCTTTCCTGGGAACATTGGACAATATGAAGGTCTCCCCAAACACCATTATATTGGGTGACGTCAAATACCCACACATTGACTGTGGATAGTACTCAGGCCCCAACACCCTCGCCCAACAGTTGCTACTATTTCTAAACTCATATGCTATGGCACAACCGGTCACCATACCCACAAGAGGGGACAACATATTGGACATGATCATCACCGACATGGGGACTCTATGTTCCACACCTGCGATATACCCCTCATTGGTAAGGGCAGAACATACTTTATCTCACTGGACATCCATATCCCGTCCCCACACCCATCCTGGGTAATCTTGGTGAACTTCCCAAAAGCAAACATCACACTTCTCCAAACCATGGTGGTATCCTTCAGAGACCCTGGGTCAGTGGTAAGTATGGCTCAGACTGCTAAATCCTTTACATACACATTCTATGGACACCTAGTGGATTGCATGGATCGTTACATCCAAAATAACAACTGGACTCACTCCTCCAATGGCAGTGGACCTGTCTGGTAGACCCCAGCCATTAATACTCTTTACAACAAATGGAGGAAGCTACTACATGATAGAGAACAATCCCAGACAGGGAAGGCATCTGTGATCTGTACTAGCAGACTGCTACAATCACTCAGGTATTTATGTCAGGCACGCTTCTTATGGACAATTGCACCAGACACGTCGGACACTCACAAGGCCTTCTTCAGTTGATTCAGGTACCTGACTGGACACTCACTGATATGCTGTGTGTTACTGCATACTGACTAAACATACCCTGAACCCACTGACATTGCCATCATCCTGGCAAACAGATTCAGTGCAGATGTGTCCCCCCATACCCTCTAAGGTGGCACTGTCCATACCAACAGAGTGTAACCTCCCAGACATCACGAGTAAACAGGTGAGTGCTGCCCTCCCCACAGTGGACAACACAGCATCAATGGGACCAGACGGTGTCCCCCTGTGTGTCATACAGCCTTCATGACAGACGTAACACTCACATTACATCACTGTTTGATATAAGAGTTACTGCAGGATATGTACCCATGGAATGGTGTACAGCGATAGTGGTCCCGCTCTACTCAATACTGCCACAACAGACCACAGACAATATTGGCCTAAAAGGCTAACTAGCCTGTTCTGCAAAGCTATGGAGGGTATTGTATTGGGACTCATGCACATAGACATAGGAAACCTACATACACTGGGTCCTACACATTACAGCATTGTTGTGGGCAGATCTTGCCTGTTGGACCTGTTCATATTCTTTCAACAGTTACCAGGTCCATCAGTGTTGGGACGTTTGTCCAAACAGCCTGCCTGGACCTTGCACAACCCTTCAACACAATACTCCACTCAGCTATTATGCATAGGCTCACCAGCATCAATATCGACACATATCTGACACGATGGATTGCTACCTGGAGCAGGGAAAGCACCCACATGCTCAGTGTTGCAGGCGCCATGTCTGACTATACACCAGTTACACATGGCATCCCACAAGGCTCAGTCCTGGGACCTCTCTTGTTCAGTATATATTTGTGTGATGTACAGGCTATTACAGGAGGGATATGGCAGCCCATGTTCACAGATGACTGCAAACTGGGTGCCATAATCAGCTCTCCTGCTGGCACATGCATACTCATACAGGGTCTCACAGAGATAGGTTGACTGGTGCCTGAGCCATGGCCCACAGCTACATGCCATTAGTTGCATAGTCATCCCCTTTGAGGATGACAAGATGCCCACACATTACCACATAGGTTGTAATCCATTACATACAGTAGTAGTTGTTATGGGTTTGGGGACATGACCTGTTCGTACTCTCACCTTTGACAATCCTATTGCCATAGTGGTTAGACAGTATGTCTACATAGCCCACCATATCCCACATGGTTTCACATGTTGATCACGTGTGGTCATTGTGCCCCTATACTCTTCACGACCATGCTTGGTTACTATTCCACCTTTGGGATGTACCTTACCTGACACCTGCAGCAACTGTAATGGCCACAAATGTTACTCTTCGAGCAGATGTAGGGACTCACACAGATGCCCTACACAGTTCTGATACAGTAACTCCAGCTCTACTCAGTCACTTACCACCTACACGGATGTGTTGTGTGCCTGTAGTTGAAGGCAATATCTGACCCATACTTACTGGACATGCTGCACCTCAGGATATCCAACTCCCTTGGTGATACACACTCCAGGGACATATACCTCAGCACTGATGTTAAAAGGACATGCTGGGGGGACAGATTATTATCAGAAGGCCTCCACTCACTCCGGAGTGTAGTCCCAGTTTTGCATAGGCAGAGCCACCCACTGACCACCTACAGGTGACATCTTGACAAGTGGATGGGTGATCGCATGTTTACCCATGGGATATCTTCTGGGTCCCTGCTAGACAGAGGCACAATACACTGAACGTAAATGGGCTATCTTGTGTGACCTACTATTCACAGGCACAGTGCTCTGATTTGACTGGGTTGCAGTAGCCAAACACACTCTGGCTATGCTTGTACATGCCCTAGGGCAGATAGCCTAGTATCAACCTCTGAACCTATGATAATTTTCATGATGCACAATGTTTATTGCTGATACTGTTTGAGGGTTTTTATCATCTTTGCTTTCACACGTTATATGAACCACTTAGGTATCTGCAGAACATATTTGCTTATGGCAGGGTTCCACTATATTATATACGTGCCTGTTGTCATATAAGTGTGTGCACAGGGCAGATTGCTGTGTAGTGAGAGGTTCCTGGGTTAACGCATGCAACTGTCTGCTATGTGTGGCCCAATGCTGTACTCCAACATGGCCTAAGTGTATGAGCATGCCCAGTTCAGACTGTCAGTGTTCTGTTGCCTGACATTTGTCTCATGTATTCAAGGTGTGAGCATGCCCAGTGTGACCTTTCAGTATGTTGCTGTCTGAGGTCCACTACATTTGTTGATGTATGTCTACATGTCCATCATTAACATTTGTACTGTGTGTATTGAAAGTCAGGTTCTCTTCTTACCGCAGGACTCACCTTTGTGTCATAACTCGACAGGGATTTTGCTGTACCTGCAGGGTTTCCGTGAAATACTTTGCATAGACTTATCAACATTTCTTCATAGAAGCTAACCACTGCACTACTAACATGGTTTAGGGGTTCAGTACTATGACTATAGTGCACAGTATCCTGGGTTCGAGGCCCATTGCCGCTTATATTTTCATACTGAGCAGACCAGCCTGCTTAGGGGCCAGTAGAGCAAATCTGAGCATGTTGGCTTTTGTTCAGCTATGCCCTACCTAGACCCAGCTTGTCCAACATTGCTCAATATTAACCATCATTGCTGAACATTGGCCAATATTACTCTACATTGACCACATTTGTAGTAGTTGGTGTGTGCGATTTTGTTTACATTGACTTCATGATGATAAATGCTGTTTAGCACTGCTTTATATTGCTTAACACATGGCAATCATGCCTTAGGTGTTGATGCAGGGTTGCCTATGTCGGATGCACATACTACACTCCCTATACATGTTTGAATGTAGGTAGTGTCAACGTAGGCATCCCTTTTACTATATGTGCAGGTCAGAGAGAGGTATCATTTCCAGAGTTCCTACTGAGACCGTGTATGTGCTATGCATTGCCTCTTTGCCAAGGACAAAGCATACTGGGCTCCTCCTTCTGCCTACTGGGGCAGGCTCAAGTTGTTCCTCCTCCGAGTCACGCTCTGCCTGTGATGGCTTTGGCAATGGTGGGGGGCTGTTTGGCCCAGGCCTATGCTGGTCCTGCTGCAGGATCATATTATGTAGCATAGCACATACCATGACAATTTGGGTACATGTAGATGGTGCGTACTGCAAGGCTCCACCAGATGTGTCCAGGCACCGGAACCATGACTTGAGCAGCCCAAACACATGCTCGATTACATTTCGTGTTTGTGCGTGTGCCTCATTATGGCATTCTTGTTCAGGTGTGTGTGTGTTTCTGATGGGTGTCATCAGCCACGACTCCAGTGCATAGCTAGCATCCCCCACTAGGTGACCATGTGGGATGTCCCCATTGGCAAATGTCTGGTACAGTTGCGTCAGATGCCAGATATGGGAATAATGATAACTTCCAGGGCAGCCAGCAAACACATTCAGTATTATGCCCTGGGCATCACACATGACCTGGCAGTTGATGGAGGGGAAGCCCTTGCGGTTGAAGTAGACCCTACCCCGCTCACTGGCTGGTGCTTTGATGCGTATGTGCGTGCAGTCTATTGCACCCACAACCTCAGGGTATTCCACTATTTGCTGGAAGAGATGCATATTGCTGGCCAATACCTCATGGGAATTGGGGAAATATACATGATCACTGACATGTGCTGACACGGCACCCAGGAACTGGTGCAATACCCTGGATGCCGATACCTGTGATATCCCCATCATATCACCAGTTGGTCTCTGGAAGATACCTGTTGCTAATATTCTTAGGCCAACACATACCTTAGTTTCCACAGGGATGGGTTCCCCTCTGTTGGTTCTGTGTGTGAGGCGTGGCCTGCACAGCTCAACAATTTGCTGCAAGAGGTCTCTGTCCACTCTATAGCGCTCCACTATCTTCAGATCATGTAGCCCCTGGTAGGTAATCCTGGGCCTGTACACTCTTCTCCATCTCCTCACTGTGGGTTGTCTGGCAGCATTTGCATTATCTCCACCCTCAGCATGTTGCATATGTCGCCTTATAACAGCAGTGGCAGCCCCTAACATTTTTTGTCTCATTGAAGCCTTTTCAGTTTTCACTTCCATTAGCTTACTGCAGTGTTGCAGTGTCTCTTGAGAGAAATATAATGGACTGTTGTTTGCAGACTTTTAAGTGCTGGGCTGGGCTAGTGTTCTGCCTGGGTAATTGCCTGATTCTGATTGTTTTCACCTGCTAGCTCTGCTAGTACTCCCTGGTAACTTCCACTATTTGGTGTGCTTCCTATTTCCTTACTGTTTCCTCAGGGGCGGGGAGCGCCACACACACAAGTATGAACACGCGCACAGCAGCTAACACGCGCACACACATGCTTACATGGACTAAAGCTTGCTTATTCTTCAAAACGTGTGCACACCAGCGCAAATGCGCTTACAAATTTTATACAGCCTTACATATGCTTACTCCAGCTTACACATGTGCACACATGCTAACATGCGCGCACACTGTCTTACTCTGGTTTACTGGCACGCACACGCACGCATGCATGCTCAACAAGAAACTTTGATGTTATCCACGGCATACACCTTCGATTTCTTGACTTTACGTGGCCTACCTGTTGACACACCTCTTTCACTATTATGTAAATGTAAGCTGACACATGACACTCTGCTCCAATGAGCTTCACTCCTTTCATACATACCCCCTCGTGATGTCACCTATCTTCTACTCTGTTACTCCCCTTATCCTACTCCTACACTCCACTGACTCTGCTCATTTGCTATGTAAACTTGCGATTCACTATCCTAACTCTCATTTGCATAGGATTGCCTACTAATGCTTAGGTACATCTCTTAGATGGAGCTTCCCCCCTTAGCAACCTCTACTCGGTAGCCATGTTGTCTTCAGCCTGCCATTCCCTTGCATTGTAAATTTATTTTAGCTATAAAATCCACATTTGTGGATCTTAATTATTAATTTTCTGCTTTTTAGGGCGCAGCACATTTGCGTGGCACTGCGCTACAGTTAAACCCAGGAGATTGGGATAAAAAAAAAAGTTATTTTATTTTTAATTTGCATCACTTCCCGTTGCCAATGGCTATATTTTTGGTCATTGGCATGCTTCCTCCTGTGAATGCATGTTTTTTTTTCAGCTGACATGGCTCCGTTTTGCTATTTGCAAAACCGTACTCAGTTATCAACTGAGTACATTTCTGCAAATAACACTACTCCTACTCAGACAGGTTTGGGTTTCCTGGATCGCAAATTTACCTCATTTGCATGGCTTTCGCCAGTTGCACACCCCTACCGGCTGTTCCTGGATTGCTAGGCGGACATGTTGGCTGCATGGAGTCTTACTCTACTCTAAGACTCCGTGCAAGCCTTCATGAATCCGGCCCTGTATAATTTTTCATTAATTCTAACATATACCTCTCAAAGCACTATCCTAAAATAGAGGTCAAACTAACTGTTCTGTAATTATTCATATCCATCGTTTTACCTTTTTTATATATGAGTGTAACACTAGAAGTCTTTCATGCATTAAGAATAGTGCAGGCTTTGTGAAGAGCATTGAATATATTTGTTAACCCTGTCTTAGATTCATCTATTACATTTTGTAATAGTTTAGCAGGAAATTTATCTGGTCCAATTGATGTTTTCCATTGTACCCACCTTAATAATTCTTTTAACACCTTAAAATGGTATTACTAGAAGTTTACACTGTTGTACATGTAATTCAAGTATTTTTTTTAATATTCTAGAGCTTGATTCTAAAAGACTTACACACATTGCAAGTGAACACTGACACTGATAGAAGGCTGAGAGAAGGTGTTTTGGAATCTGGTCCATGTAGTAAATGCATGTTGAACCAAAACTAATTATCCAGAGATGCCACTGGGGTGGGGGTGGACAGTAGATTTTAAAGGATGAAATGGGTGAGGGAGTTGTTGCAGTGTCACAGGCGTGGAAGGGTTAAGGTTAAGGGGTAGGGCTGGCTGGAGATGAAGTGAGATAATGGTAAGAAAGAGTTAGATTAGTTTGGTGCAGTACTTGTTGGGTGGGGGTATCAGATTTAGGCATAAACTTGCTGCCCACCTGCCCTGCCCCCTTTTTTTGTCATCTGTCATGTATGATATATATATGTATATATATATATATATATATATATATATATATATATATATATATATATATATATATATATATATATATATATATATACACACACACACACACACACACACACACACACACACACACACACACACACACACACACACACACACACACACACACTCACACACATATATGCATACAGTGGATGTAAAAAGTGTACACACCCCTGTTGAAATGCCAGGTGTTTGTGATATAAAAAATGAGACCATGATAAATCATTTCAAAACTTTTCCCACCTTTAATGTGACCTAAAACCTGTACAATTCAATTGAAAAACAAACAAATCTGCCAGGGGAAAAATATAAAAAATAAAAAAACATACAATATGCTGGTTGCATAAGTGTGCACAGCCTTAAACTAATACTTTGGTGAAGCACCTTTTGAATTAATTAAAGCATTCAGTCTTCTTGAGTAGGAGTCCATCAGAATGGCATATCTTGACTTGGCAATATTTGCCCACTCTTCCTTGCAAAAGTGCTCCAAATCTGTCAGATTGCGAGGGCATCTCTTGTGCATAGCCCTCTTCAGGTCACACTACAGAGTTTATATTGGATTTAGGTCTGGGCTCTGGCTGGGCCGTTTCAAAACTTTCATTTTCGTCTGGTAAAGACATTCTTTTGTTGATTTGCATGTATGTTTGGGGTCATTGTCATGTTGAAAGGTGAAATTCCTCTTCATCTTCAACATTCTAGCAGATGCCTGAAAGTTGATTCTCTCCACCTTGACTAAAGCCCCAGTTCCAGCTGAAGAAAAGCAACCCCAAAGCAAGATACTATCACCACCATGCTTCACCGTGGGGGTGGTATTCATTTGGTGATGCAAAGTGTTGTTTTTGCACAAAACATACCTTTTAGAATTGTGGTCAAAAAGTTCAACCTTGGTCTCATCAGACCATAACACATTTTCCCACATGCTTTTGGGAGACTTGATGTATTGTTTTGCAAATTTTAGCCGGGCCTGGATGTTTTTCTGTGTAAGAAAAGGCTTCCGTCTTGCAACCCTACCCCATACTCCAGACATATGGAGAATATGGGAAATTGTAGCCACATGTAGTAAACAACTAGTACTTGCTGAAATTCCTGCAGCTCCTTCAGTATTGCTGTAAGTCTCTTGGCAGCCTCCCTGACCAGTTTTCGTCTTGTCTTTTCATCAATTTTGGAGGGACGTCCAGTTCTTTACAACATCACTGTTGTCCCATATTTTCTCCACTTTTTGATGACTGTCTTCATTGTGTTCTATGGTATATCCAATGTTGTTGAAATGTTGTTGTACCCTTCTGACTGATACCTTTCAACAATGAGATCCCTTTGATGGTTTATAAGCTCTCTGTGAACCATGAGTTTTGCTGTAGCAGGCAACTGAGTAAATATCTGGAAAATCATACTAGGACTGCTGAACTTTATTTGGGGTTAATCAGAGTCTCTTTAATTGATGGCAGGTGTGTACTCAAGAATTCTGAATGCTCTAATTAAATCAAAAGGTGCTTCAACAAAGCATTAGTTTAAGAGTGTGGAACCATAACAAAGTATTAGTTTAAGGGTGTACACACTAATGCAACCAATGTATTGTACATTTTTATTTTTTTATATTTTTAACTTAACACATTTGTTTTTCAATTGAATTGTACAGGTTATAGGTCACATTAAAGGTCGGAAAAGTTTTGAAATGATTTAGTGTGTTCTCATTTTTTTATATCACAAAAACCTGGGATTTTAACAGGGGTGTGTACACTTTTTATATTATATGGGTCCCCTTCAAAACATCTAAAACTCATAACATCTAATTTCATAACACTAAGACCAGAATATTGAAAGCCCAAAATATCTATAACCCATAACATTGAATTTCATAACATCTAACAGTACAAATAACATCAAAATAACATCCCCTCCACATATAATGACATATAATGATATCAAACTACCATAGTTTTTATTATGTTTCTGCAGAGGGGCTTGATACAGTGGGGTTAGGAAATTAACTTTTTCCCACTTTAGTGCAATCTTGGAGTTGGTAATTTAATTTACAGGGGGTGTGGGGGGTGGAGCACCCCACACAGGGGTGCAGGTGGGCTTGACTCCCTGCAGAAACGTAGTAAAAAGTGTGTTTGGTAGTTTGGTGTTGTTATATGTGGAGGGGATGTTATTTTCTTGTGATTTGTAGTGTTAGATGTTATGAAATTCAATGTTATGGGTTTTAGATGTTTTGGGTTTTAGATGTTCTGGTCTCAATGTTATAAAATTAGATATTATGGGTTTTAGATGTTTCAAAGTAGACCCATTTATATGAGACCATGAGGTTGAGGCCATAATATCAAAGTTTTGAAACTTTGAATGTTTTGAATGGAGATCACTGTACAGCGCGGAATGGGAAATTGCTGTTTTCCTCAATGTAGTGCAATCTCAGAAATTGAATATTTATTTAGCCAGTGGTGTTGGAGTGCAGGGGTGACAGTGCTTAAATCCTGTAATCTTTATTGCTAGGTTAAGTTATTTATGTTTTTTGTTTTTCATAGGTTTAAATTGGGTGTTTTTATTTGGTTGTATGCAGGCTCCTTTTGTAGCCCTTTTTTTGCTTTACAATTTATACTATATACTGTGTTTAGCTTTTTCTTCATGTATTGCGTACTAACTTGTATGAGGAGCAGTTCCTTTCTTTTGATTGGGTCCTGGATGTTTTGTCTTAGATATGATTGGCTCTCCATGAGGGTTGTGGATGTTGCTCTTCACTGGTCATTGTATACTCTGATATTAGTTGATTTTACAGTTATAGCTTTTTCTCCAGCATTAATGTCTAAGTTTTTTGTGGAAAGCTTTTAATTAGGTTGCATATTTTATTTATACTAGCCCTTGGTTGATCAAGTGATTTTCCTTGGCAAGCCTTTTTATTAGACCCGTAGATACTTTGTAGTATATATGTTGGTTGGCTTTCTAGTTCTAAGTTTTTTTCCTAGTATTTAGCCTATGTTTTATTCAATTGATTTCTAATAAGGGTGCACATTTTATTTGTACTGATTTTTGGTGGATGAGTGCTTTCTGTTGGTTGGTTTCCTGGTTCCAGGGCCCATTTAGCATCAGTGCTCAAGGTTGAGTTACATGCTATCTTTGTCTCTTTGATTGTTTTTATTTTACATCATCATGAAACAGGTTGTTAATAGGGTGGATGTTCAATTTTGATATAATAGCATTAAATGATTTTAGCTTCCACCAATGTTAGCATCTCATAGATCAGGTGACTTTTTCACTGGCTGTCATTACTTTTTGTAATATATGCTAGTTCATTTATTGACTACAGGTTCTCTCTTTTTGCATTGATATTTTAGTTCGATGCAATTGTTTTTTATTGAAGGTGTGTACCCTATCCTCACTGGCCATTGGTAGACTGAGCACTTTTAGCTGGTTGGTCATTTGGATTCAGGGCCTGCACAGTGTCAGTGCTCAAGATTGAATGAGGTGCCATTATGTTCCTTTTGATTGGTTTCTATTTTGTAGTATCACTTGATAGGTGGTTAGAAGAGAGAATGTTATTCTGATAGGAGAATTTATTTATTTGACATTTGTTAACTGGGAAATTCCAACTATGC
Organism: Protopterus annectens; assembly: GCF_019279795.1. Lineage (NCBI taxonomy): Eukaryota > Metazoa > Chordata > Ceratodontiformes > Protopteridae > Protopterus > Protopterus annectens. The sequence goes on along the minus strand of NC_056728.1, from coordinate 1,777,540,208 downwards.
AAGAGCCTTTTTTCAGCAGAGGCCTGGGGAGAAAAGCTTCGCAAAATTGTAAAATTGCAATACAGTAGTTAAAGCGTAGTAAAACAAACAATACAGTAGATAAAGCATAGCAAAACAAAATTTAGGCCATAGCATATTGAAGTAGAGTACATGGCATTTCTAGGGAACATAAACTTACATAACAGTAATTAGCAGAATCTTTGAGTGAAACATATGGAGTGAAGGAAAGCAAACAGAAAAATATCCCCAGAAATTTGGCATAGTCAACAGAACTGATACCGAGAGCAGGTTAGTTTAATATTGAGATTTTATACTAAGATACATTCCATTAGGAGTTAGTAAAATTAGGAGTTGTAACAAGGGGGTAAGGGGAGTTGATAGCAAGGATGTGAGGATAGTGATTGAGTGATAGCAAGGAGTAGTTGTGTGGAGGAGTTCTCCCAATTATTAATAGGTTAGCCTTTTAAATTTGTGTTTTGTTTAAGGTTGTTTTATTATGGTCTGATGAAGTGATTGTTATCGGTAAAGTACTTACCTTAATTTTATTTATTTCATTTACTGCAATAAAATTTGTTTTATATTTTAATTCTTCCATGTTTCAGTGATTCCTGATTTTCTTCAGTATTGTTTTTTTTTTTTACTTTTTATACTGTTGTTGACTTGATTCTTTTATGTAATATTTCCTCTAATGTAGAATAACTGCAGTCATTAAGGTTTACTTTATCACCCCAGTTTGATTTGCTAATTTCATTTCTAATGTTCCTTTAATCAGTTTTGCCATAATTATACACCTTGGCCAGGATTCACTAATGCCAGCTCATTGTGCTAAGCTCGTCTGCATGACAAGCAGTGACAAGCATGGAGTTTGTGATTAAGGAAACAGCAATGCACATTGTGGCGAGTTGCAAAACAAAGGTTAGTAGCAAAATATACTAATGACTGTATAATGAGTCGTGCTGTGCACTAATGAAGCAAAAAATCATGGCAGAGAGATTCAGAAATGTATAAAACAAGCACGAACACATTGCACTTGCTTTAGCTCTGAATTCAACACATACTGGAGTATAACCATTGGAAAACTTTAAAAAGTGTTAGGGGTTGCCACAGCCATTATAAACCTGTATCTGTACCAGGCTCCCATACAAGATGCTGCTGCTGCCAGATGTCACCCTAGAACGTGTAGGGTCTTTTGATTACATCTGACCTACCATTACTACATGAAATTGAAATACAAGACTACAGCAGGGTGGAAGGAGTCACCACACAGAAAATTGTGGACATCCGCTGGCCCCATCTGAGGCCTTGTAAGAATTGTGGAGAACCCATCACAGCTGGTACTAACATATGTGTAGCTTTATGTATTCTAGCTAAAGGAACTTTTCAGCAACCTGCAGGGAATGTAGTGAGAATTTTATAGGCCTTGACCTGAGGAATACTCCACCAGTTCCTAAATGCAATACTGCAACATGTGGGACAGCATATCTGGTTTCCATATATCCAGAGGGGAAAGCTATCACCATGCAAAATTTCTATGCCATAACCCACTTCTCTGTGATGCTAGCTGTCAAAAGCTATATCCGCATTGAAATAAAACCCAACCTGTTGAACTGGGAAGGAGATATGTGAACAAAAAAGAGTATCATTCCATTGACTGTCAGGTGGTCGGTAGTACACAAGTTTTCATCTATAATGTGTGTGTGTAGGCCACCTGGGCAGTTTCCACAACTCATGACACACCTGTAACTTGTACCTTATTTTTTCAAGGGGTGACTTCCCACAGGGTAGGGGGATGCAGGATATGCACTAGAATCTTTAGTTTATGACTCCTATGAGAGACCCACACCACCCCAAGGTTGCAATACTGATCATGCGCAGACTACAAATATTATAGAGTATGCTTTTGGGCTGCTCAAATCATTGTTCCAAATATCTGAATGCATCTGGTGGTGCCGTGCAATATGACACCCTCAGCTCTGCCAAATTACTGATTGTATGTGGAATCTTACATAATATTTTACTTAGAAAACCACTGCAGCATGGTGCATCAGTACAGAGACCACAGTTCCCAGTACCATGGGCAGAGAAATATGACACAGATGAGGAATCATATAAGGAACCAGCACCTGGGGATGATCATGGCAGTCAGAGCCAAGCACAATATGCCATGGCATTGACTAAGAGACAGACAATTGCACACATACTGACTAATTAATTAAATTATGAGCTAAGCAGATGCAAACAGTAGCACTGATGCATACAACAAAATGAGACTTTGCTTACCCAAGCAATAGCTGGCTACTGTGAGCATCAGAATCACATGCTAAGACATTATCAGCAGCAGTAACAAAGGTGAGTAATGAACCTGTAAGGAAGAGATACTACAGGAAATAAACAGAAGCATTAAATAAAATCAATGATATCTATACAGCAGTGTCATAACAATGACTGATATGTCCAGCAAATACAGACAGCAATGATGATGCATTCAAATGCAATACGCTTAAGAATTTACTATGCATTTTGTTACCATCAAGCATTATCAAACTATGTCAAACCAACTACAGGAGGAAGGGCAATGTGAGCATCATCTCCACAAGTAGATGATCAAGATATTTATACAACCTTGTGGGGTCTATATTAATTCATTGAAAGACGTATTCCATGAATATGTCTTCATCAGTTACCAGCTGCTGAAATTCACTTCAGTGAATCATGAAGTTTTTCCCACAATTGGCAAACACTCGCCCACCAACCGTCCAAAACACACAACACACTAAATCAAATCCCCCATACCCTCCAATGAGGGGGCTGCACCCCCCACTCTCCCCAACTATATATACCAACTGTGAGAATGCATTACAGTGGGTAAAGGACAAAGTTGAGGTGATGACCAAGTGTTTCCGAACCATGGGAAAAATTTCACAGTTTGCTGAAGTGAGTTTCAAAGGCTGGAGATTGATAAAGAACTATTTGCGAAATACATCTTTTGATGAATTAATATAGACCCATCTTATGAGCATGGAATATAAGCAAATCAATTAAGACACAAGTGACAAATTGCAGGCCTACAGTATGAATAAACATTTTTTGTCAAAATAATGCATTGCTAGCTCACTACTCACATCATATATAAGTAGCCCAACTCAGACATCCCTCCATTGGTGAGGGCAGTGTCAGCATCATCTGCACAAGGTGGGGGGGGGGGCTGATGAAGATTTCCTACACTACTATTGCTAGTAGTACAACTTCTACTACTGAAGTTAAGCTGACAAAACAGAATGAAGATGATTAGATACCCAAATGAAAACAAGATCTTTGACCAAACAAGCATTAGCTGGCCAGTCTGTGTATTAGACATAGGCAACCCTAAATCACAGATTGTGCATAGGGCTGGACACAGTCATCCTCATCTGTATAGTGTGTGGGGGCACATGAGGACAAGTCTGATACTGATGAACTGTGTGTGAGTATGAGAGATATGGTCATACCAATTATGTACTCTCAAGGTCAGCGTGTGTGTGTGTGTGTGTGTGTGTGTGTGTGTGTGTGTGTGTGTGTGTGTGCATGTGTGTATCAGGTGCCATGGTCAATGTAAGGTGTACAGTGTATGGATCTGAAGGGACACAGCCACAGCAATGGTGCCAGCACTATGACCTGGCATCCTGGACAGGTGTGTTCCTTGTATGGTAGAGGATCAGTTTCATCATGGATACCTCTTCCATGTGAACTAGCTCTGCCCAGAGTTTTATTTCTAATTCCATGACCCTCCACAGAAGTCAGAGTGCTACATGAATGTGAATGCTGTCGGGTGGATGAGCTGTCATTATGACCATATCCACAGTCATGGCTGGATGGATAACCAAATCTAGGTGTACACATCCATCACTAATATAGCAGTGGAAGTAGTTCCACTGTGAGAGCACGTTCTAATGTACAAGCAGATTAGCCTTGTAGATGCTGCCCCTCCCCCAGCAGATGAACCAAAACAAACACCCCATGCTCCGGTATGTAATTCATCCTATCCAAGGAGTTGCACACACATTTCATGCAGTCTCATATGTCAGAATGCATGACATGCAGTAATCTGACAATCTGTTCTGAAGCCCTAGTGAAATTTGCTTTTGCCTTCACAATAGCTTTGCACATACTGACATACCAGTCATGAGGGGGAGGGGGTTAGGGAGTATGCATGCCTTCTGTGATCATCTCTACTGACACACCTGTGTGGCACTTCACCCTCGTGAAAGCTATGGTGATATTCTACCATCTCTCTCTTCAACTGGGACAACAAGCCTACCTAGGATAACCATGTCCACTTCAATTTGTTCTCTGTTAGATGTGTCTGTGTCATAAGTATGCATAAGCATAATGACTGTGTCCATACTGTGGGGAGGGTATCTAGGAGCCACACTTGCAGTGTCAGACCTACCTTCTGCAGCTCCAGACCATGCCTATTCATCACCACCATCATTGTAAGAGGCTACCTTTCCTTTAGCATCAGGCAGAGGGAGGTCCACAGTACTGGTGCCAGGCACTGCTTCACCAGTGAATTCACCAAGAAAAACACACAAAAAATATATATAAACATAAATAAAATATAATATCTAGGCCAAAAGAAATCCATCACACATGCAAATGCTGAAATCTTAAAGAATACTTTGTATAACTATTAACAGAAAATTATGGCCATATCATATGCAGGTGGTAGTTGTACCTGAATTCCAGATGTACCTAGAAACAAATGTTAGTTGAGAGAGGTAGTATAAGCATATATCTTATTAGAAATTGTAAAGGTGGATAATATATATATATATATATATATATATATATATATATATATATATATATATATTTAAATAAAACAACTAGGGCAGCAGTAGTGGAAATCCACTGCTTGTACTCCACCTCTGCCCCCACATCCAGTATCGCACTGTGAACCTCTTTTGAGATACCTGGATCCCTTACAGTTGACAGGCATTCCCCATTTTAGTGAGTGGTGGTTCAGTAGATGGTCCAGCACCCGCAGCTCATGCCTGTGGCCCTACGTCAGACCATTTGATAGTCATGACCTTGGCCACCCACAGCAATGACATCATCAACCATCTGCAACCAGCCATGGCCACAGAAGGGCTTGTTAGTGGAATGCATGTCTAGGAGACGTACCCCATGGAGATGGATGGCCTGTATTATGACCTCTTTCTCAGCATATGAGAAGGGAGGTTTCCATGAGGCTAACCCCTTAACTTTGAATTGGGACATACTGGGGGGTAGTACAGACTGTTATACTTAATGGAATAACATATCAGTATGCAGTCATTTATTATCATCATAGTATATAGTCTAAATAAAAATACAATCCCTGTACTATCTCACATGCATTAATCCCCCCCCCCCAAGGATAAATATTATAAACTACAGAGGAGACCAAGCTATAGTACATACAAAAATATATTCAAAGTACTAAGTAGATAAAACAGCATAAGAACAGAAATGATGGCTAATGCAACAACATCCTATATAACTCGCAAAAGTGAGACACATTTCTGAATTTCTAGGGATGTTGCAATAATACTGAAAATAACTCTTAATACATGAGTGCTGTGTGTTGCTTGACCCCCATGACATACAAGTAAGATAACTACACTAGAAGGAAGGGTTATTTCAAAAACAAGGTCAGATTACGCATTGCAAATAATGTATAAATATTTATTGTAAAGCAGTAGTTATATGGAAAATGTTTCATATACCTTGAACAATTGTAGATAGTATAATACATAATGCTAATCAAAACTGCTGTCTGTAATTTCTTTGAAACCAAGCAGTCTTCCCTAGCATAATGGAAATTCCATAGCCCCACATGCAGATTAACCCCTCTGGGCACATGGAATAAGTTAATTCACTTTTACCCCATTATCATTTTTGAATCACTCAGTTTGCTATGCAAGTAAACAGGGTCCCCTGGATTCATTTGTGTTGCTGTGTTATCTACACGGACATGATCAATGTACGAGTGCAGGGGGCATGTCTGAGCAGTGCTCGCACGGTACACATGCCCCCTGCTCTCCAGAATTGCCATATGGCTATTCTAAAGCATCTACAGTGTCCATGGACACTGTTATGTCAACATAAAAGTGTCTGTGGACAGAATTAGTAATGAAACACAAAAACACAGCTGCCCACAATGGTCCAGCACAGATATGTCCAGAATGCTATGCCAATGTACATGCTGGCATACCAAATAAGTAAGCATGTTCCTGAGAGGAACATTTAAACCAATTCCCCCATGTATGATGTAGTTGTATAGATGTCTTGCCTTAAGATGCAGAAATCAATGTGCATACCCCTACAGTAAATAAAAATAAAACGCATATTTATTATTTTTTTCTATCTGCAATAAAGTTTAAGCATAGCAGAGCAGATGTGCATGTTGCCCAGCTGTGTATAGCATACCTTAAACATCCGAAGGAGTTAAATAGAAATATACAGCCAAAATGGTCAAAGTGAAATAGTATAGTGGTTACAGCTTTCGCTTAACATGCAGTCATTCACAGTTAGAGCCCCAATGCAGTCCATTCATTTTTATATGTGAAAGCAGCACTAAAAGTATATCTTTTATAAATAGGTACTGAATAATACATATTTGTTAATCAGGGTAGTGTAGCAGGTCCAAATGTGAGGTGTCAGTGTAGTACAGATGTGAAACCCCCATATAAACACAAGTGTCCCACACAGAATAGCCACAAAAGAATATAATTTAATGAAAGCACATAGGGGGATGTTATGGAAGGGAAACATACATATCATAAGATTTCATTAAGAAGGAATCAACCACACAATCCTGATAGTCCATAAAATGAAAGCTGAACAAAGCTAAATTGTGCTCAGCTATGCTTAGCCAGAGTAAGCATTGTGAGAGTAAAGAACAGGTTAAAATGGATTTCTGTGGATTTTTTTGAAAATGTGAAATAAATGTTCTGCATTTCAGTGTTTAGAGTGCACTCAGCTTGAACTCAGTTACTTAACTTGGCAAAACTATATTATTTATTTATTTATTTATTTATTTCCAGTTTGATTACCGGGGAAGTCCACTGGGCACAGAAAGCCTGTTTTCAGTGGAGGCCCGGGGAGAAAAGCTCCATGAAACAGATTACAGTAAAGATAGCAGTCCAATAAAAATAAGGTACAACTACAAATACATATCAAATAATACAAAGTGTGAGCAATATTGCCCAAAGTGGAAAAATATCGTGCAGATACATTTTAACAAATTTATACAGTTAAAGTCAAAGTCAAAAGCTAGTTACAATATTTACAGAATGTGAGCGATCATGTGGGAATTAGCTATAGAAGGTTATAGCCAGCTATAAGGTGCTTAGGAACTCAGGAGGATACCCTCCCAGGGGCTTTTGTTAAAGAGTTCTAGGTAGGGAGAATGCAGTTACATTTCCATTTGGAGGAGAGGTAGATGTAAAGCTGTGTTTTGAAGTTGTTTGCATTTGACATTGTCGTTAGTGCAGAAGGGAGAGAGTTCCATTTCTTACCCAAGGAGAAGGAGAGGAGAAGTTGTCCAGCAGGATGTTTAGGTTTGTGGATAGTAATCAAGTTTTGGTGTTCAGATATGAAAGTTCTGTTTGGGGTGCATGGGGGAAGGATGTTGGTTAGAGTTGGGCATTTGATTGGATTAAATATTAGTCTATGTGCTGTAGTGAGGTGGAGGAAGTCCAGGTAATTTGTGAATTCTAACCAGTTGAGGGATTGGAGGGTAACACAGTGATGTATGGAATGTTTGGTTTTGGTGGCAAATTTAGAACTTTTGTTATAACAGCTTTCAAGTTTGGAAGTGATGGAAGAGGATAGGTTAGTTAGTAGTGAAGAACCATATAGAAGGGAGGGAAGGAGGTAAGAGGAGGCCAGAGTATGCCTGGTAGAAGTAGAGAGGAAGTGGTTATTCCTGTATAGCATACATAGTTTTTGGTAGGTTTTCTTTATATTTTGCTGAATATGGATGTCGCACTTGAGGTGTTTGTCTATAGTTACACTGAGTAGTTTGGCAAAGGGAACAACTTAGATTGGAGAGTAGTTTTGGCTAAGGACTTGGAAGGATTTTTTTATCAACAGAGAAAGATTTTGAAGGAGTGAATATTAGTATTTTAGATTTGTTAGCATTGAGAGAAAGGTGATTTTGGCAAATCCAGATCTCAGTTGCTGAGAAGGCAGTCTGAGTTTTAGATAGGAGTTCAGGGAGGTTAGAGGCAGAGCAGACAAGTGTAGAGTCATTGTTCTGGTCAGATTACTAAATTCTGTGGTTAATACAGTATTAGAGATGACACAAGAGACCAAGGCTCAAACTTTAGCAATTTTATTTTTAGCTTTTAACAATTAAGGTTTGTGACAAAAAGCAATTGACTAGTCAACATGCAAAAAAAAACCTAAAACCTATCACATTAATATGCAAAACCTAACCTATAACCTATCACATTAATATGCAAAACCTAACCTATAACCTATCACATTAACAATTATAAAAACTGTTAAATCATGTACTTACAAGCATATGCAAAAAGAGAATCATCTTTGCCACTGATAGGGGGACTCCAAACCTATTCAGTACAGCTATCTGTTCAGTCAAGACAGGGCCGACACTGGCAGGCAATGCTGTATGCTCAGTTCAGGCTCTTGCTTCAATCAGATCCGGATGATGATGAGTTCCAATCTATTGCCAATCTCTGAGCCTTTTATAGGTTTGAGCATGCCATAGGGTCAATAGGTTCAGCTGATGACACCTAGGCCATTAGTTTAACCATTCAGCTGATGACACCTAGGCCAATAGTTTAATCATTCAGCTGATGACATTTAGATCACCAGTTTATTCATGAGCTAATAAACTGTTTTAAAAAATTACAAATCATTTCCTGAGTTGTCAACAAGCCCCGTAATGTCTAGTTTTATGTCTAGTTTTATACATTACTTCCTCCTTTCAGAAGGCCGTTTGCCCACAAACCTGTGGTATAGTTCCTCTTTGAAATCCCCCTCTGTCTGGTAAACAACTTTTAAACTGGCAAACAACTTCAAGGGTTAACTAAAGTTCAGTTATACCAGCATCAGTGTGCAAGGCTTGCCTTTGAAGCATAATTCTTTTAGGTTTCATGTATGTATATAACATTAAGCAGCATATCATGTATTTATTCAATTAACAGCATATCAATCTAACATCAAGCACACATACAAACACACAGCAGTTCAATGGCTTAGGGCATCAAAGATCAGGTAAACTGTGTGGATCCGTCACAGTCATCTGCATATTGGATGACTTTGGCATTAGGAATAGCAGAGTGAAAGTTATTGATAATGATATTAAACAGCATTGGTCCAAGGATGGACCCCTGTTGTACTCTGGTAGGATATAGCTTGGCATTCATTGTTAATAAGAATCAGAAGTAAAATATTTTATCTCTTATAAACTATGTAGCTTTGTAAAATTATTATCTACAAATAGGTCAAGATGAAGTCTTGTATGCAGCTGTGTCTCATCAGCATGATATGCAAGATAGGCCAAGGACGAAAAGAGTTATTGTTCAGGAACAGAATGATTAAAATATGGAAAACAAACTGTCAGCAGACCAGCTTTAAAGGAAAGACTTATTATTCTCACAAATTCTCTAAATTACTGATGCAAGCAGAAAAGACATTATAAAGATTGGGACTTTTTTTTGTATCAGAGGCATTGATTATTTTATTCTTGCAGACCTAAAACTGTAAGCTGAAGTACGTTTTTGATGTATATACCTTTCATTGTTAAGCTAGATGTAAACCTCGTGTGCAGTAAATGCATGTCGTAACAGCAAAACTGTTTCAGTGTCTTCATTGAGTAAAGGTGCAGACTACCTGAATAGTGTAGTATAACCTTAACAGTGGCGAGACCAGTCCAGTCCAAACAACTGGGGGATGACCTGAAGAGGTGCCTCTCACAGTGTGACACTCCAGCACAAACCTTCTTAGAATTGATTCTTCTCTTCCTAAACTTTTTCCATTGACTGGAGGACAAACACTGCAATGTAGTACAGGACAGTATGGTAATTTTTCTTCAGACAGTTGGTGACCTATGAGGTATGAAAATTATGCTGCCAAAATTTTCATCTCACCAGCATCTAGTGAAAGACAGCTGCAAATTTTCCCATAACTGATCTTTGTGTCAAGACTGGCCACCTTGCCTTGAACATTTGTGGCAAATATTTTCTTCTGTTTTTCTTTTAACAATGAATGCAATTTGTGAAAATGCCAAGAAGTGCACTCAGTCTTTTACTTTTGATGTGTCTGAATCATATATAAATGTGTGGAATTATTTAAATACATGGTGTGATCAGCATGTTAGCACCTGTAAGTCTTTACTAGGTAAAACTGACAATCCAGCATTATTTAAGTGGATCTCTACCTTTAACTTGTATATATGTAAGGCAAAAGTGCCACAGAATATACAAAAATGTGCTATTTGCAATTATTTAAATGTTGCTTTTTGCATGCCTTGTCATAAATGTATTGTATAAAACCTGGAACACAACCAGGATAAAATAATGCTTGAAGCACAGACAATGGTTCCTGTTTCTATATATCCTGTTGCAAAATATTTGTTAGAGGGCGATACAGATGTCAAAGTTTCTATTTTACAGTCTGATTTGCAGGAGTTTAAAGATTGAATTACTAAGGTTAGCAACCAGCAGAATCCTGACCTCATGGTTCATTTTCAGACTTACTGTGATAAATGGAATGTGTCTGGTAAACTGTGTGCTGACACTGCTGAATGTATAAAATAATTTTCTCAGTTTTTGAAAGTCTCACAGACTGAAATTAAGACCTTTACACAAACTGTTATTGAACAGGGCAGTAAAGCTATCGGTATGCTAAAAAGGTTAATGAGTAAAATTGTGTGTTTGCAAGAAAAATATGACAAGCAGCTGGCTGACGCAGAACAAAGTGACATATTACTAAACTAGCTCTGCAAGTTGATCTACTGTATTTGTGTTTGCTTCTGAACTGTTTGCACTTTAAAACATTAGTTTTTTGCTTAATTTAACTGTTAGGCTAACACACTCAAGTGCGCTAGCCAATTTAAAGCATTTACTGTTTGTTACTGTATCTTTTTGTCTGTTTGAAACAAAAAAACAAAAAAAAAATCCTTGTTTTCCCTCCTTTACTGAACTAGAATAGTCCAGTCTTCAGATTTTGCTGATCCCTGGGCTGTGTCATAGTTCCTGTGTTGTCCATATCCTTATTTGGATAAGAGGAAGCTTCTTTGTTCACCAGTGGGAGTGGGGAGCACTGAGCAGCCTATTTGTCCCTAAAGGAGTGGTTCCACCCCAGCAACTTGTAGTTTATTGGCCGTTTTGGGCCATTTCCTAGCTCTTTTCAACCCCCTGCTATAAAGCCCGCTTTAGCACGCTTTTGCGCGAATTTGCGCGAAGTTGCTCATAGAGCAGCATCGGGCAGTGCCGGTTAATCAAGTTTAAACTATTTCTGGCTCCGCAAAGTCTGCTCTTCAATCTTTCCCTTAGAACTGCTCTACTTGCAATCTAAACAGTCTATTCTCTATCTGAAAAGCCCAGCACTTGCTCCTAAAGCATTTTTATACAGGTAAAGCACTCTTAAACAAAAAGAAAGTACTTCATTCACCTAAATCTCCTTGAGTACCCATTTCCCTATAGGTCCTTTCTGACTCAGTTACACAGCAATCCTTTACACTATTCTAGCATGTCAAAGGGTCAGTTCCTGGCGTCCTCTCCTGTTCAGCTGGTGAATCTGGAATCTTGAGGCAATGTTACAATTGCCTCATTACACAGACAATCCTCTCCTCCTCCCAACAAATACAAATATATGTGAGAGATGCAACTATATAGCCAAACTGGAGGCTGAGCTCTCTCAACTCAGTACTGGCAAAACCAGTCAGGAAGAGAAGGTAACCACGCACACCACAAGGCCAGTCTCACATAGACCTATCACAACTGCAAACCAAACACATAAACACACAAAAACATACTCGGAGGCTTTGATTAAAAATCTACCAAAACAACAGAGGCCTCCAAAGCAGACACCCAAGTGACCACTACCTCAAGACATAGCACATGCAACACATAGTTCACAAAGTCAGTGTGCTAAACAGTCACAGCCCTAAAAGCCAAACAACATGCCAGATACACTTGTAATAAGACACACTGACGTCCCGCTCACCAGACTAAACAAGGAAAAGGTTACAGTAAGCTGCCTGTCGGGCACTAGAATCCGCCACATAACACAAGCACTCAGGTCACTCCAAAGCAAGTACAAATATGGCTCAGTCATTGTCCATGCCGGTGTGAATGACCTGAGACGTACCTCCCTGGACTACATGAAAAGAGACATAGAGGAGCTCTCCGATTATGTTGCCCAGGCTGGTATGACCCTGACCCTGAGCAGCATTTTACCCTCACCAAGAATGATGCCACAGTACAAAGGCAAAATGATCAGCTTTAACAATTGGCTTAATTACTGGTGTCATTCTAAGGGGATCCAATGTCTGTCTGCTTGGGATGACATGCTTGACAAGCCACGCTGCTTTGCAAGGGATGGCTTGCACCTGTCACCCCTGGGCTTCCGGATATTGGCCAAGGCTCTTGCCACCCCCATAGTGCCTTTTTTAGGCAAGGCTCAAAAGACAAACCCACCTCCCCAGAATACACAAGTGAAAAAAAACTAAGGGTAATGCTGCTCAATGCCAGAAGTCTAAACCTCAAGATGCACACTCTCGAAGCCCTCCTCAGTATGGAGAACATCAATGTCTGTGCAGTGACTGAAACCTGGTTAAAGGCTCCTGAGAGCACCCCAGCACTACCATGTTTTACCTCATATCATGCTTTCCGGCCCCAAAACTTGGACCGAACCACAAAAGGAGGGGGGTATCCATATTCATCAAAGATACCCACACCTCCAGGTTAGTGGCAATGCACGAAGCATAGGAGACCATCCAGGTACAACTAACCATAGGCAAAACTGCCCTACAGGTTGTAGCATGCTACAGACCACCCTCTCAAACTCAGGAACCCCACTCAGCCTTCCTGAAGACACTGGAGAGTATGAATGTCTCTCCAAATACCATCATATTGGGAGACTTCAACTACCCAAACATAGACTGGGAGCATTACTCAAGCCCCAACACCCTAGCCCAAAGGTTCCTAGAATTCATAAACTCAAATGCAATGGAACAACTAGTCACCAATCCCACAAGAGGAGATAATATACTAGACCTGATCATCACAAACATGGGGACAAAATGCTCCACACCAGAAGTATACCCCTCATTGGTGAGATCAGACCATAAATTAATCTCACTGGAAATCCACATCCTGCCCCCACCCCCTGCACAAAAGACCACAGTGAAGAACTTCTCAAAAGCCGACTTCACACTTCTTAAGACTGAAGTGGTATCCTTCAAGGCCCCTGGGTCAGTGGAAACCACAACCCACACCGCTGAATCCTTTATAAATGCCTTCTACAGGCACCTTCAAGAATGCATGGATCATGCAATCCCTAATAAAACCAAGACCCATTCTCCCAAAGGCAGGCGCTCTGTCTGATGGACCCCAGCCATTAACAAACTTTACAAAAGGAGGAGGAAGCTACTACATGACAGAGCAAAATCCCTGAAAGGGAAGGCATCTCTGATCAGTACTAGCAAAAAACTATGATCACTCATAAAGTCAGCCAAGGCCAACTTTGAGAGAAAAATCGCAAAAGACACAAAAGACAATCACAAGGCCTTTTTTAACTATGTTAGAAATCTGGGTGGAAACTCCCAGATATGCTCAGAGTTAGTCCAAAATGACACAAAATACACTGAACCCACAGACATTGCCAACAATCTGGCAGACAGGTTCAGTGCAAATTTCTCCGCCCCCTCCCCCCCAAAAGGAGAAATATCTATCCCAGCAGAGTGTAGCCTCCCTAACATCTCAGATGCCCAGGTGAGAGCCGCCCTCTCCAAAGCTAAAAACACAGCATCAATGGGACCGGACGGTGTCCTGGGCTGAGTGCTACATGAACTCCAAGAAGAACTAAACCCGCACATAAGGCTGATGTTTAATCTTAGCCTTACTACAGGATACGTACCCAAAGAGTGGCGTACAGCAACAGTGGTCCCACTCCACAAAGGCGGTGCTTCTACGGACCCTGGAAATTACCGCCCCATAAGCTTGACGAGCCTGGTCTGCAAAGCTATGGAAAGGATCATTATGGAACTCATAAACAAAGACATTGGGGACCTACAGACATTGGATCCTACCCAATTTGGCTTTGTCAAGGGCAGATCCTGCCTTTTGAACTTGGTCAACTTTTTTGAAACAGTCACTAAGGCCATTGATGAGGGTAAGGCAGTTCACACAGCCTACCTTGACCTTGCAAAAGCCTTCAACACAATACCCCACTCAGGCATCATAGACAAACTCACCAGCTTAAATGTAAACCCAGATGTCACAAGATGGGTTGCAAACTGGCTCAAGGACAGAACCCACAAGGTCAGAATTGCTGGAGCCATGTCAGACTCTAAGCCAGTCACAAGCGGTGTCCCATAGGGCTCAGTCCTGGGACCCCTCTTGTTCGGCATTTATTTTTCGGAGGTGCAAGCAAACATAGGAGGATTGTGGCTGACAAAGTTCGCAGATGACTGCAAACTGGGCGCCATAATTGATACTCCAGCAGACACAAGAATCCTTCAGAGAGGCCTCATAGAAATGGATAATTGGTGCCAGAACCATGGCCTTAAACTGAATGCCAAAAAATGTATAGTCATACCCTTTGGGAAAAACAAGGTACCCACAAATTACCACATAGGTGGTAATCCATTAAATCTGGAAGAGGTAATCAGGGACCTAGGGACCCAAGTTGACAGTAACCTCTCATTTGACACTCACATTGCCAAGGTGGTTAGGAAGACCTTCTATATTGCCCACCTTATCATGAAGGGATTCACATCTAGATCAAGAGAGGTCAATGTGCCCCTGTACTCTTCTCTTATCAGGCCCATGATTGAGTACAATGCCCCATTTGGGATGTATCTTACCCGACACCTGCAGCAGTTGGAAAGACCCCAAAAGTTCCTCACCAAGAGGATAAAGGGTCTCAAACATATGTCATATGCTGCCCGGCTGAAGAAACTCCAGCTCTATTCAGTCACATACCGCCTACTCAGAGGTGATCTATGCCTGACATACAAGGCCATGTCCAATCCGGAATTAATGGACATGCTCCACCTCAGAAAATCCAAATCCATCAGAGCCACAAGAGCAAGAGATTTGAACCTCAACACAGAAATAAATAGGACGTGCTGGAGGGACAGATTCATAACCCAGAGGCTCCCTACACTCTGGAACAGAATCCCAGTCCATGTTAGGCAGAGCTCCTCACTAACTCTCTTCAAGAGAAATCTTGACGAGTGGATGGGAGATTGTAGGTTTACCCCGGGGGTCATCTCTGTGTCACTACTAGACAGAGGCACAGTAAACTAAACCCTAAATGGGCATAGTATTCTCATTTCAAGGGGTGGCGAAAGCCACACACACTCTGGCTAGGCTTATAAATGCCCTAGGGCAGATAGCCTAGTACAAACCTATGAAACTATGAACTGTTGCTAGAGAGGAAATAAATACATTACGAGCTCAGGTGGAGACACAGGAATCTGAGGCTGCTAGAGCAACAGACTTAGCTAATCAAGACATTTGAAAATTCCAAGCCCTGTTAGATAAATATCAATCTAAAGCATTAGAAACTACTGTTACAAGTCATATCATAGCCTCAGCAGGCTTTTCTGCTGAAGTTTATCATCAGTCTAGCATGTTAGAAACTCTCCCTAAGTGGGATGAACAAAAGGGTATTTTTAATAACATCATTACATTTAAAGCTTGGGTTCTTAAAACTGTAGGCACTGTATGGAATAATATACTTGAACTTTGTTTCTGGAATTTTATTCCACAACATTTTATGGATTATATTCAGCAAAAGCAGTATCCAATACAAACTAAGCACTTAAGAATAACAGCAGTATTGTTAGCATACACTAGGGTGAAATCTCTCACACCAACACTTTTAAATCAGTTTCAAATAACAGTTTGTGACTCTTTAAAAGAGCAAGCCAAACATTATTAGCTGGCATATATGCTAGTCAATGGCAGTAATAAAAAAGATATAAAAAATGCCAATTTTCAAAAAGCTGTTATGTGCTCCTTTTTGGACCATTTGGAAGGTGTCCCAAGGAATATTAAACTTATTTATGAGGAATCTTCAAACATGATCACAGAGTTAGTAGATAATTTGCTGCGAGCACGTATTATGTGTAAAGATAATGCTATTCATAAGCAAAAGATTTACACTCCTCGTTCTGCACTCATTGTTCATAAGGTAAGGGAAAGAGGGCATGGGAGATGGATTAATCAAGGACAGCAAATTCCACAGCAGGTAGCAAGACAACCAATTCAAGGGCAAATTATACAAGGGCAACAATGGGCAGCTTCAGCTTCCTCAGCCACTCAGTTAAATTCTCGTTACTCAATCTATAGAGGGTCCTTAAAAGAGACAACCTATTTGTTACTCCTGTAAATAGGTAGGTCATACTAAAAATGATTGTAAATATTATCGCAGATGGCGCCAGGAACAAGAGACAAAGAGTAAGTTTCTTACTGTGAAAATTTTTAATAAGCCAAGTGTACCATGACAGCAACAGCTAATGCAGCCAGAAGTACAAACACAGCAGTACACTTCACAGCAATATGTGACAGAGGGTAATAGGGGACTACAGCAGCAACCCCTTTATACCACAAACACTCAACAGTCAGTATTCCCAGTAGAGCAAAGGGATGGTGTGACACCTAGTGTCAATGTACAAGGTGATATTATTAGCACAGAGGATATCCCTCCTGACATTGTTTCTAATGGTCCAGTAAATCCTAATTATCAGCAGCAAATAGCCTTGCATCATAAACTTAATCAATCTTCTTATGTTGACTGTAAAGATGTCAAGGAAACACTGCAATTACATCCTTTGCATTCCAATTCCACCGATGATTCAGGGCGGGAAGTAGATCTACTATAGGGGTGTGACCCCCCCCCCCACCCAAGTCTCTTTCCTGACTAACTTCAAGAAAGGGAAAGATGGACGACCACTTATCAACATTTTGGTAGAGTGGAACCTGTAAAAAAAATGTTCTTCTAGATACAGCAGTGGCCGTCTCAGTGACAGGTAGGCATTTGCCTCCTGACATGTCTAAATGTACATGTATTTCAGGTTTTAATGGTTCTGGATGTCTAGCCATAGGTAGTAAACCTGTACAAGTACAATTCTCCCATCAAGGGAAACCTGCAAAAGGAGTATTTTTGATGCATAATTCTTGCACCTCCACAATTTTTGGAATGGATATATTGTCCAAAATGGAAATTGTCATAGACCTTCCTAATGGCATTATATGGCAAGGACAAGGTCCAATGTTATGCATGATTAAGGCAATGCATGTATCAAATAGTTCTAAAAAGGGCTGTACTGTCAGCCCTAATGAAAATAAAATATGGCTAAAGGTAAAACAACAGTTCCCTATGTTGTGGTCTCAAGGGCCCACAGACTGTGGGAAGCTACAGAAAGCAATTTCTGTAGGTAGTGACAAAGATTTTATTCTACCGTTTCAAAAACAGTATCCAATCCCAAAGGAAGCAGAGACAGACATAAAAAATTGCATACAACAATGGCTTGATGTGGAAATAATTCAAAAGGAAAATAGCCCTACAAATTCACCCATATGGCCAGTTAAAAAGCAAGATGGCACTTACCGTTTGATTATTGATTTACAAAAATTAAAACAATTCATGACTCCCTGGGCTTATCTAATTCCAGGGGTCCCAAAGCTAGCAGCAAAAATAAAACCAGAAAGTCAGTGGTTTACAATCATAAACTTAGCTAATGGTTTCTTTGCAGCACCACTGCAAAAAAAATGGCAAAAGTTTGCATTTACTTTTCAAAATAAACAGTATGTCATGACATGGTTACTGCAGGGATTTCAAAACAGTCCAGTTATATTTCACCAAATAGTTGGACAGATACTACAAGGTTTAGAATCTAATGATTCTGTTTTGCATTACATTGATGACATACTATATAGTCTAAAACAAAAGAACAGCATTTAGCTAAAGTGACACAGGTCCTTCAAACACTGCAGGAGGCATGGTTTAAGGTTAAAAGTAAAACAGTGCAGTTTATGTCATCTTAAGTAAAATTTCTAGGTACTATTTTACATCTTTCCAGGCATACTCCTTGTTTGGAGAGGGTACAGGGAATTTTGCAACTGGATAAACTGGTTACCATTCTGGATTTGCAGAAATTTCTGGGTATCATGAATTATAATCGGGAATTTATAGAGGATTATGCCAGCATGGCAGCTCCTCTGTATGACATGCTTGTAGCCAGAAAGAATTACCCGTTCTGGAGTGGGGACCAAAGAAAAATACGGCTTTTTGTTATTTAAAGGCAGCATTAGCCAATGTTACAGAATTAGTAGCTCCAAGTCTAACACATCCCTTTGTGTTACAGGCAGCAGCTGGACCCAACACACTCTCTGTTGTGCTTTTACAGGAGTGACCTCAGGGTTCTGATTCTAGAATGAAAAAGACTTTACACCCCATTACATTTTTCAGTAGGAAGATAACACATGTTGAGAGAGGATACCACTCGTGCATTCAGCAACATTTGGTCATTTATTGAGGTTTAAGACAAACTGAATACCTAACAGCTTTCTCTAAAGACATTATAGTACAGACACCACATTATGCCATACAGGCTTTGGTAAATGAGACTCAGCTAAATAAACTAATTAATGACATCAGTCAAGCAGTGTTTGCAAAATGGTTGGCATTATTTAGTGTCAAGCAAGTTACAATAAAGGCAGGGGATAAGTATTACTTATCTAACTTCATGGGATATACAATAAAATGACACAAATGCATTAGGCACATTTCAAATCCAGAAAAGCCCATTCTGTCTCCTGATTTTCAGGAAGACAGGTCATCCACCTTTGTTGACGGTGCTCGATTTTGGGACAATGGACAATATCGGACTGGATTTGCAGTAGTGCCAGAAAACCCTTCTATGGGACAACTGACTGATTCAGTTACTGGGACATATGTCTGCTCAGCGAGCAGTACTGAAAGCAGTTCTTTATGTGTTACAGCATTTTTCACCTGTCGATATTTTTTCAGACAGTGCATACATAGTTAATTCTCTGCAGCTGCATATGTCTACATGGGCAAGGAAAGGGTTTGTTGATAACATGGGTAAACCACTCGAGCATGCTTCTGTGTTACAGATTATTTGGAATTTGGTACATAGTTAGTCCCTTGTGGGTTGCTACAGTTTCTTAAAGTAAAGGTCATTTGAAAGTTACAAATGAAATTTTTCAGTTAAATAACTATGCTGATCAGATGGCAAAAAGGCAGCAAAGAAAGGAATGCAATTGTATCCTACAGAACACCCTTCTAGTGTATCAGATAAAACCACTGCAGTACATGCCATATAGACATTTTCAGTTCAGAATTTGCAACATAATTTGCTGCAGATCCAAGCTAAGTTTGGACTGCACAAAGAGTTAAAAAAAATGTACTCTTGTAAGAGAAAGTCCAGGGCAATATTATGCAAAATGTTTTGAAGATGGTTCTAGTCTTCCTTATATGCCATACCAACAAGCATGACAGTTAGTGAAATTTAATCATCAGGTATTGGGACATTTGGGTATACAAAAGTTATGGCCCATTATAAAAAACAAGTACTGGCACCCACAGTTAACGAAAATCTGCAATTTAGTGCATGCTGAATGCTTAATATATTTGCAGGCTAATGCTCAGTTGAAAAAAACACAGTTACTAAGGGTAACTTCAGCGGATGGACCTTGATATACCATCCAAATTGATTTCGCAGGTCCATTACCCCCCAGCTAAAGGTGGGTACAAGTATCTTCCAGTGGTAGTTGATGTTTTTTCAAAATGTATAGAAGCAATTCCTGCAAAAACAATGACGGCTAAGGCTACAGCAAAAGCCTTATAGAAAAACATTTTTTGTCATTGGAGATGGTGACAAGTTATCGAATCCGATAACAGGCATGATTTGTCAGTAAACTGATAAAGATTTGTGTGATTTGCTTGGTATCCAACAATGATTTCATGTTCCGTATCATCTCCAGTCTAATGGGACAGCTGAAAGAATGAACAGGACTCTTAAGGAATGTCTTAAGAAAGCCTTCTTGAAAAATGATGTAAATTAGGTAAAACATTTGTCTGGAATCTTGCTGGGTGTTAGAGCAACTCCACACAGTAAAACAGGGATCTCACCTTTTAAAGTCATGACAGGTAGAAAAATACCTGTACAATTGCAATTTGATCCTACTGTTAGTACAAACAGACCATTATTAGAAATTGCACAGCATCAACAATGGTTAAAGGATATTTATGAATTGTGTCAAAGCCTATCAGAAATGGAAGCATTCAAACTACGGTCAAAGGATCCTGTTATGCCAGAAGAAAACCTTCCCTCTGGGACACAGGTATTGATCAAGACATTCCAGATGGACGGTGCATAGGATAGTAATTGGCAAGGACCTTTTAAAGTAATTGCTCAGTTAGGACATCTAGTGAAAAAAAAAAGAGCAAAATAATTCTTGTTCATAGAGATCAGTTAAAAGTCATTAAGTGTCTTCATGTTTTGTGTTTTATTTTTTTTGTAGACTCACAGCAAATGCCAAGTCTGAAACAGTTAAAAAATAATCTATCAAAACAACTTTTCAGATTAATACCACTTATGTGGAAAGGTTATATTATTGTACGTAATGAAAATTCGGTTTGTTATTGTACTGACTGTACTCACTGGAGCCCTTGGGGTAGGGTGTCAAACAGGAGAAATGCAAGTTTGAAAAATAAACAATGACAATAATACTCTAAAGCTAGGTTGGCGTAAATGCTCAAAGATAAATCTTTTATATGGGCAAAGACAGCAGGACAACATCACTTGTCCATCTAATACTGATTGTACCTTTGGGCATATAATAGTTCCCAGTAACATTACCTTTTGGTCCACGGTTATGGGTCATTATTATATTCAACCAAATAGTCCTAAGGTAACCCTTGAATTTGATTCCACAGTTTCTGTTAAATGTCAATTTCCTATATTTTATTGGAGAAAAGTTAAAAAATCAAAGAAATATCCACCATCAACACAACGGCTAGTCTTCACTTATGTGAAGAAATGTGGTAATCATACCATACAGGGAATTAGTATTCCTCCCAATAATACGAAAGTACAACTAAATTTTACTACTGGAGTTTCTGTAATATGTACTAATACCACAGTCATTACAGGCAGCATACATTGGGCACCCAATGAGAGCACCCCAGCACTACCAGGTTATACCTCATACCATGCTTTTCGGTCCCAAAACTTGGACCGAACCACAAAAGGATGGGGAGTGTCAGTATTCGTCAAAGATACCCACACCTCCAGGTTGGTGGCACAGCACGAAGCATCAGAGACTATCCATGTGCAACTAACAGTGGGTAAAACTGCCTTCCAGTATATAGTCTGCTACAGACCACCCTCCCAAACCCAAGAACCCCACTCGGCCTTCCTGAGAACACTGGAAAATATGAAGGTCTCTCCAAACACCATTATATTGGGTGACTTCAACTACCCAAACATAGACTGGGAGCATTACTCTAGCTCCAACACCCTAGCCCAAAGGTTCCTAGAATGTATAAACTCAAATGCTATGGAACAACTTGTTACCATTCCCGCAAGAGGGGAAAACATACTGGACCTGATCATCACCAACATGGGGACTCTATGCTTCAGACCAGAAGTGTATCCCTCATTGGTAAGATCAGACCATAAACTAATCTCACTGGATATTCACATCCTGACTCCACCCCCTGCCCTGAAAACCACAGTGAAAAACTTCTCTAATGCAAATTTCACACTCCTCAAAACCGAGGTGGAATCCTTCAAAGCCCCCGGGCCTGTGGAAAATACGGCCCAGACCGCAGAATCCTTTATAAACGCATTCTATGAACACCTTCAGGAATGCATGAATCATGCATTCCCAAACAAAACCAAGTCCCAGTCCTCCCAAGGCAGACGTCCTGTCTGGTGGACCCAAGCCATAAACAAACTATACAATAGAAGGAGGAAGCTACTACATGATAGAGCAAAATCCCAAAAAGGGAAGGCATCTCTGATCAGTATTAGCAAAAAACTATGGGCACTCATAAAATCATCTAAGGCCAGCTTTGAGAGAAAAATTGCACAGGACACTAAGGATAATCACAAGGCTTTCTTTAGTTATGTTAAGAACCTGGGTGGGAATTCCCAGATATGCTCAGAATTAGTCCAAAATGACAAAAAATACATCGAACCCACAGACATTGCCAACATCCTAGCTGACAGGTTCAGCAAACTTCTCCCCCCCCACCAAAGAGCAAATATCTATCCCAGCAGAGTGCTGCCTCTGACATCTCAGATGCTCAGGTAAGAGCTGCCCTCTCCAAAGCAAAAAACACAGCATCAATGGGACCAGACGGTGTCCCAGGCTGCATCCTACATGAACTCCAAGAAGAGCTAAACCCAAACATAAAACTACTGTTCAATCTCAGCCTTACTACAGGATATGTACCCAAAGAGTGGCGTACAGCAACAGTGGTCCCTCTCCACAAAGGTGGTGCCTCAATGGATCCTGGAAACTATTGCCCCATAAGCCTGACTAGCTTGGTCTGCAAAGCTATGGAAAGGATTATCATGGACCTCATAAATAAAGATATTGGGGACCTACAGACACTGGATCCTACCCAGTTTGGCTTTGTTAAGGGAAGATCCTGCCTCTTAAACCTGGTTGATTTCTTTGAAACAGTCACTAAGGCCATTGACGAGGGGAAAGTGGTCCACACAGCCTACCTGGACTTCGCAAAAGCCTTTGATACAATACCCAACTCAGGCATTATAGATAAGCTCACCAGCTTAAATATAAACCCCTATGTCACTAGATGGGTTGCAAACTGGCTCAAGGACAGAACCCACATGGTTAGAATTGCTGGAGCCATGTCAGACTCCAAACCAGTTACAAGTGGCATCCCACAAGGCTCAGTCCTGGGACCTCCCTTGTTCGGTATATATTTCTCGGAGGTACAGGCCAGCACGGAAGGACTGTGGCTGACCAAGTTTGCAGATGACTGCAAACTGGATACCATAATCGACACTCCAGCCAACACAAGCATCCTCCAAAAGAGTCTCATAGAAACAGACAACTGGTGCCAGAGCCATGGCCTCAAGCTACACGCCAAAAAGTGTATAGTCATCCCCTTTGGCAAAAACAAAGTGCCCACAAATTACCACATAGGTGGTAATCCATTAAGTACAGAAGAAGTAATTAGGGACCTGGGGACCCAAGTTGATAGCAATCTCTTATTTGACAACCACGTGGCCAAAGTGGTTAGAAAAACATTTTATATAGCCCACCTAATCATGAAGGGATTCACATCTAGATCAGGGGAGGTCATCGTGCCTCTTTACTCATCCCTCATCAGGCCCATAATTGAGTACAATACCCCTTTTGGGATGTACCTTACCAGACACCTGCAGCAACTGGAAAGACCCCAAAGGTACCTCACCAAGAGGATCAAAGGGCTCAAACAGATGCCATACGCTGCCCAATTAAAGAAACTCCAGCTCTACTCAGTGGCATACCGCCTGCTCAGAGGCGATCTGTGCCTGACGTCTAAAGCCATGTCCAACCTGGAATTAATGGACATGCTGCACCTCAGAAAATCCAAATCCCATCGAGCTATGCACTCGAGAGACATGAACCTCAGCACTGAAATAAATAGGACATGCTGGAGGGACAGATTCATAACCCAGAGGTTCCCTTCACTCTGGAATAAAATCCCAGTCCAGGTTAGGCAGAGTCCCTCATTTACTTTCTTCAAGAGGAATCTTGATGAGTGGATGGGAGATCGTAGGTTTACTCCGGGTATCACTTCTGTGTCACTGTTAGACAGAGGCACAGTATACTAACCTTGAAAAAGGGCATAGCAAAATTATTTTAAAATGGGTGGCGAAAGCCAAACACTCTCTGGCTAGGCTTATAAATGCCCTAGGGCAGATAGCCTAGTATGAACCGATGAACCTATGAACCTATATGTTTTATCAATATTAACAGGTAAACCTATCTCATTCATACAGACCATTTGCTTAAAGTCCCTTCTACCTGTAAAAAGGTAGGCAGACAGTATCAAAAGGTTGTAGTACAAAGGTTGTAGTACATTTTAACATCACATTCCCAGACACAGGCAGGTGCCAATATAAAAGGGAATGGTTTAATACTCTGCTAGAAAGCCTAAGTACAGGCATGGGAGCTATTAATGCAGCTGACATTGAAATTCCGACTAATTAATTAAAAGTAGTGGGAGAAGAAATCTCTCAGATTGTGCATTTACAAGTATCTTGGAATCCAGAAATATGAAAAACACACTTGCACAATATAAATTATCAGCAGCAATTGTTAGACAGTTATGATGCTATGCAGCTACAGCAGTTGAAATTTGATGGTAACATGACAATTTTTGTAAACTGGACAAAATGCACTATGCAATCTTTGTATGTGAAAATTCAGAAAAACAGAGTACAAACTGAACTTATATTACAAAATAAAAATGTTTGGTGACAATTGTTTAATAAATGGATACCTGATACTGATTAAATTAGGTAATTTACTGAAGTAACATACTGTACTCCACAATATTGTACAGGAAAGTTTATGCATTATAATGTTAATGATACAACTAATATGTATCACGTTACTGTATTACCTATGATATTTCTTGTACCAAAAGGGTATGAGTATTGGTTGCCACAATTTGAAGGTAATTATATAAATATGAGATGAAAAACTCATAAAATAGAGTATTCTACACAGACTCAAAATGGACTAATTTGTGGACAGCAGTCACCTGTATATGAACCAGGCTTACTGCAGCATTCTGTTAATTTGTGTAAAAGGACTATTATTACTTCTTCTTTTCAAATGTTTATAAAAGTGTCTCCTCAGTATATTTGTCTGGTTACAGATCAAGACGTAGGTCATAATTTAAAATGACCTTTTATAAGATTTTTATCACATGCTGATTTCCTTAAATGAAATAATAAGAGCTATGTGTTTTCTCTACCCACAAAAGTGAATATTTCCAAGAGTTGAAATTATGACTTAATACAACTTCCCAATATATCTGTATCCTTGGATAATTAAAAAAAAAACACAATAAACAATCCTAAAATTCTCAGAGAGTATTTGGAAAAAAGAAATACAATTATTCTGTATTATGAGGCATTAAGCATTATTGCAAAAGATAAACTACTTAGTTTGGCTACAAAGACCAAAAAAGACACTGCTCACAACTGGTAGGATATCTTTACTGGTTGGTCAAAATCAGAAAAAAATCTGTTAAATTGGTTGATGCATCCTGTAGTAATAGTGTTAGGCATTATAGTCATACTAACTATCTGGAATTGCTACGTAAGCTGTCATTTGCAAAAAAAAACATAGAGTTCAGCAAATCATGATGATTAACCTAAATAAACTGGAAAAAAAGTTTCAATGTGTACCGTTAAAAAAATTGAAAATAAACAGTCATTTTCCACTTTTTAAATAAAAAGTGGGAATTGTGAGAGTAAAGAACAGGTTAAAATGGATTTCTGTGGATTTTTCTGAAAATGTGAAATAAATGTTCTGCATTTCAGTGTGTAGAGTGCACTCGGCTTGAACTCAGTTACCTAACTTGGCAAAACTATATAGCTTGGCATTCATTGTTAATAAGAATCAGAAGTAAAATATTTTATCTTTTATAAACTATGTAGCTTTGTAAAATTATTGTCTACAAGCAGGTCACGAAGAACTCTTGTATGCAGCTATGTCTCGTCAACATGATATGCAAGATAGGCCAAGGACGAATAGAGGTATTCTTCAGGAACAGAATGTTTAAAATATGGAAAACAAACTGTCAGCAGACCAGCTTCAAAGGAAAGACTTATTATTCTGGCAAAATCTCTAAACTGCTGATGCAGACAGAAAAGACACTATAAAGATTGGGGCTTTTTCTTTTGTATCAGAGACTTTGATTATTCTGTTCTTGCACACCTAACACTATAAGCTGAAGTACGTTTTTGATGTATATACCTTTCATTGTTAAGCTAGATGTAAACCTCATGTCCAGTAAATGAATGTTGTAACAGCAAAACTGTCTCAGTCTCTTCACTGAGTAAAGGTACAGACTATATGAATAGTGTAGTATAACTTTAACAAGCATTGCTTAAATTTGTATGCTTAGCAATAATTGGCATAGCTATGTGCATTTATGCACTGGTAAGCAGTGCTTAGCATCTACCTCTTTAAGCAATGCTTATCTGTACTAAGTGGGTTTGTCCATTGCTTAGCTTAGCTCAGCACATTCAAAACTGTCCAATCAAGCAAAGGGCAGGATATCAGCCCTATTTAAACCTTGCAGGTGGGAGTACAGCCCATAACCCATTGTAGCTCATCACTGCAGGCACTATGGCTGGTGTTGATGAGGGTGTGCACTTTTGGGTGCAGCTCTGGGGCATTCATGAGTCCAGGGTCTTGGTTGGAGTCCTAGTAAAAGACCATGAAAAGAGACTGCTGCAGGACTAGTAACAGGGCTCCCAATACAAAGTGGAGGCCTGGGACCATCTCACACGTGATCTCACCAAGTGCCACTGGCATCCCTCGGACAGGTGAGCAGGTCTGGCACCACTTTGCTGATTTTTAGCATAGAAAGAGGGAGCTCTTGGACTATTGGGTCCAAGATGTATGGGCAGACATGTGTAAGCATCAGTATCAATAAATGTTTTTTCAAAGTCCAGCCTGTGTATGTGATGGATAGGTATGCATAAATGTTTCTCTATCTCCTATATAGCTGCAGATGAGAGGACTGTCAGCTTGGATGCCCATGCCAGCAGGCTGCTAAAGCTGCATCACAAGGCTGGTGAGTACAAATCTAGCTTGTAGTATTCAGAGCAAATAAATAGAAAGGAGTACAATGTCACCTGTCAGTATTTAAAAATGGGTATGGTTTGTACTGAATAAATGAGACATTAGTAGAGTAATAGTGACATACAGGGTATATATCAACAAAATTGTCAGCACCTGTCAATAAAAGTCAAAACCCTTGAATGGTTGTGTTTACTTTGATATGTGGTAGTATGAATCAAAATGTGTACAGCTTCTGCACAGCAACTATAGCTCTGAAAGCATTAAAAAATCAAGGCTCATCTGACAAAGATTGTGGAGTTGTAAAACAGGAGATTAACTATATGAAATGTTCCATGCACCAAGATCTGATACCTGAATAGCAATGTTGTGTTAACCAGTGTTTTCCAGACTGTGCTCTGTCAAAGTATAAATACCTTCAGATGGAACCATCTCAGGGGATGGGGCCCATTCCCGCGGGAGCTGACATGGACAGGACACCATCAGCCAAAGTCAGGTCTAGGAATTGGTGTTTAGCAAGCTTTGAAAGGAGTTCTGAGATCTGCTAAGCCAGCTTGAGGGCTGCTTGGTGCATTTTGAGGGTCAGCCTCTCCTCCTGCTTAGCCCCGAGCACAGCCACCTTTGGGGCCGTGAAGGTGCAGTAGTGACTGCCCATGGGTGGGAATGTCAGTCCCACTGTATCCATTTGGGGGCTTGTGCTTATTCAATTCCCAACCACCATCCCTGTCCAAAGTGTTTACAGCCACATGTGTCATATACCTACCCTGTCTGCTGTCTTGTCTGTCTTGTCTCTCTTTCTACCAAACCTACCTTCCTAAATATAACTAATATCCTTCCCCAACATCCCACTCTCACCTTATAAAAAAAAAAAGCAATCTGTTCCCACAAAAAAGTCACCCCATACATAGCTGTCCATTTTGCACGTGTCCACTGGACACATGTAATCTGGTCTGATTAGCTTAACAACACATTACTGTTGTCCTTACCCCTCTCTCTGGTTTGAGTGTACAAATTCACCTACAAATTCTCTACAAATGCACAGCTGTTGCTGTATCAGAAGTGGACAGCTATGGACTTTCCCTACACCCGTCCTGCACATCCCTAGCTATCTTTCATATTGTTTTTACCTCTGCATAACCTCTTTTTCACCACTTTCCTATTATTCACTTTTTCTTTTCTTTTAAAGAAATTAGCATGGGGGTAAGCGTCAGTAATCTGCAGTAAGCAGCAGTAAGTGGCAGTAAGCGAGTTTACGTGATGCTAAGCAATGCCTGCATAGATTAAGCAGTTTCCCATTTTACCGTGTGTTGGCATTTCTTACCATCACGCAAACCCACAAAACCCCCCTTACAACTGTGTAAAACTGCCTTAATCACCCTGTCTCCATCAGTCACTGTTCTGCCCAGCAACAACATAATCAGCCCTGCCCAGTCTTGAACCCAGAACTCTGTACACCATTGTCAGAGCAATTTATCACTACATCATCTGAGATGTAATAATGAGTGGTGTTTTTTTTCAAATATATAATTCAATACAGGTATAGAATAGTAGGGAACAAACACTTTGGAATCAGTCATGTTTAGCATATATAAATATAAACATATAGATTAGCATGGTGATAGATAAATATTAAAAAGTATATATCAGATATATGGAGCTATACATATAAACCAAATATGTATAGAATATATACATATATAATGTTATATAAACATATGTATAGAGAGCAAAAAAAAAATAATATATATATATATATATATATATATATATATATATATATATATATATATATATATATACTCCAACATCCATACATAGTAACACTAAACCCACTTATGTGGAAGCCCTTAACATTAACCTGCTCAAGCAACAAGGACCTCCGAAGCTGAAACGCAAACAAACACCAGTCACAACCAAAGTATCACATAGCTCAAAACACCAGTGTGCCACCCAACAACAGCCCCTAAGGCAAGACAACATGCCCAACACTTTAGTCATAGGTGACTCTATAGTCAGGCAAATTGATGTCCCACTCACCAGGCTGAACAAGGAGAAAAGTACAGTCAGCTGCCTGTCAGGTGCCAAGATCCGCCACATCATGCATGCACTCATATCACTCCACAACAAGTACAAATATGACTCTGTCATTGTCCATGTTGGAGTGAAAGACTTGAGACGTACTTCCCTGGACTACATGAAAAGAGACATGTAGGAGCTCTCAGATCAGGTGGCCCAGGCAGGTATCTAGACCTGAGTAGCATCCTTCCTTTGTCCAGAATAATACCACAGTATAAGGACAAAATGATTGACTTTAACAATTGACTAAGTTTCTGGTGTCATTCAAAGTGGATCCAGTATCTGTCTGCCCGGGATGACATGAACGACAGACCACGATGCTTTGCCAGAGATGGTCTGCACCTGTCACCCCTGGGATTCAGGTTACTGGCTAAGGCTCTTAGGGCCTGTTTTAGGCAAGGCTCAAAGGACAAAACCACCACAGTAACAGATATAAGCATGCAAAATTTGAAGGTAATGCTACTCAATGCTAGAAGTCTAAACCTCAAAGTGCACTCTCTTGAGGCACTTCGAAAAATGGAGAACATTGATATCTGTGCAGTATCTAAGACCTGGTTCAAGGCTCCAGAGAGAACCCCAGCAATACCAGGCTACAACTCTTACCACACTTTTCAGCCACCAAACCAGGACTGAAACACTAAAGGCGGAGGAGTGTCCATATTCACCAAGGATTTTCACACCTCCAGGCTAGTTGCCCAACACAATGCATCTAAAATTCTACAGATACAACTAATACAAGGTAGGACTGCAATCCAAATTGTAGCTTGCTACAGATCCCCCAACATGCTCCAATATTCTCACTACACCTTTCTAAACATACTGGAAATATTAAGATACAACCAAACACCCTAATACTGGGTGATTTCAACTACCCTGCCATTAATTGGGAAAACTATTTGAGCACCAACACCTTAGCCCAATGGTTCTTGGAATTCATAAATTTCAATGCCCTGGATCAACTAATTCATAGTCCCACCAGGGGCTCAAATATCCTAGACCTGGTCATTACCAACATGGGAGATTGATGCTCCATGCCAGTGGTCACCCCCTCATTGGTCAGGTCTGACCATAAGCTAATTACCCTTGACGTCCACATCCCACCCCCACCCCCCAGTAGGGAAACCTCCACAAAAAACTTGGTTAGGTCTGACCATAAGCTGATCACCTTTGACATCCACATCCCACTCCCACCTCCAGTAAGAAAACATCTGTAAAAAACTTCTCCAAGGCCAACTTCATGCTACTCAAGTCAGAAGTGGCAAACTCCATGACACCCATGCAGATGGGAACTGAAACTTAGACTGCTGAATCCTACACTAAGGCACTGCACAAGCACATCCACTCATGCATGAATCATGCCATTTCAAATAGAACCAAGATGCTCTCCTCCAAAAAAAAAATCCAATTTGGTGGTCCCCTGCCATAAACAAACTATACAACAGAAGGAAGAAACTGTTGCAGAAAAGAGGAAAATCCCAGGATGCAAAATACTTCCTTACCAGCCTCAGTAAAAAGCTGAGATCCCTCATAAAATCCTCCAAAGCTAGTTACAAAAATAAAATTGCCAGGGATTCCAAAGACAGCCACAAAGCATTCTATAGTTATGTCAAGAATCTAAATGGCAATGCTCAGATCTGTTCTGAGCTACAACAGAATGGCATTAAATATACTGATCCCAAGGATATTGCCAATATCCTGGCAGATCAATTCAGTGCCAACTTCACCCCCCTCTCACCCTAAAGTGCCCAGCTCAATGCCAAAAGATTGCCAAATTCCGGTAATCACGGCCACACAGGTAAAAATCTCACTCTCCAAAGCTAAGAATACAGCATCCATGGGACCAGATGACATCCCGGGCTGTGTACGACATGAACTACAAAATGAGCTGGCACCTCACCAAAGTGTCATGTTTAATCATAGCCTCACCTCAGGCTCATAGCCCAATGAGGGGCACACAGCTACAGTTATCTCACTCCACAAGGAGGGATCCACCTTGGATCGCGGGAACTATTGTCCCATCAGTTTGATGAGCTTGATCTGCAAAGCCATGGAATGCATTATCATGTAACTTACAAAACAAAGACATTGGCAACCTTCAAATATTGGATCCCACCCAGTTTGGTTTTGTAAAGGCCCAACCTTATATTATAAACATTTTAAACTATACACAGTGATACAAGTGTAATGAATAACTGTTTCCAAAAGAGAATATATAACCAAGATGTGTGGGGGGCTTCACCCCCCCCCTTACTATATATACTAACTCCAGAATTGCACTACAGTGGAGAAAAGGCCATTTATAACTTTCAACAAAATGAGTTTCAGTCAAGTGAGTTTTCAGTGAAGTGAGCTTTCAGTGAAATGGTCCTAGTAATTTCATTTTCAATCAAGTGAGTTTTCAATCAACCGTAGTGGACCCATAAATATATATATATATATATATATATATATATATATATATATATATATATATATATATATATATATATATATATACATACCCATAACATGTAGTGGAGTCATACCCAGCACCATACCTCTACACCTCTTAGTGCAATAATTCTGGACAAAGGCTGTCAAATTGGGGGGATACTGGTTCAAGAACAGGGGCATAATGTACATTCTGCACTTATAAATGTAGAATGTTCCTACAGTAACAGGTTTTGTGTCAGCATACATGTTCAGGAGGATGTGAGTTCTGAAACTGAAATGTATGTCATCATTTACAGAAAGAAATCCTCCCATCATCACAGTGATTTACCACAGAAATTAAAATAATGATTCTGTGGAACAGAACATACATAAGAGCAATAATCCTGGACAGTCTGAAACAATCTGCCCAGTCAAGAGGTATGCTTAGAACCCGTTACTGCAACAAATCTGGACCAAGCCTGACCAAGGGAGTGTAAAGCCATGAAACTGGGAACATATCCGGAATGCTGGAGTAGATAAGGTGACACAGCTGATGCAGTAACACCCTATTGTCTTTTGCACCATACATTGACTGGAATAGCCCAAGTCCAAAACCAAATTACTCCCCACTACTCACTGACATAAATCTTCACATCATACCTTTGATGTGTCAGACATACATAACATGTATGCAGGCTAGGCAACAGTACACCTGATAAATATCGGGACATAACATCACAGCAGGGAATCTACACTGAGCTGCTAGGCATGTCACCAAATACTCTCTAAACTACTGACAGACTCACACAACACAAACCCAGTTTTGTTATGGGAGAATACACATGTAATTGCAAATATATCAGGCACTACAGGGATAGAACAGCACTGACCAACAGACACCAGCATGAAGTACATACCCAGAACCAATCTCACCACATTAAAAGTGACATACTGGTAAGCCACAGGAACAGTAGAGTATATGGACTGTGTGAACAAAATCATCAGCATTTTGGTCACTCACACACTACCCCTATATATACACTGGCTGAATTCATAGTGTAGTCTGATGCCTGACTGTGGTATGGGACATGTCTCAGTTTGCCCCTACAAACATATACAGCTGCTAGAGCACCAGAAGCTGGAACAGCATGCAAAGTCAGATAGAAAAGGACCCTCAACACTTACATCTATCCCCCTCCCTACACAGGGCAGATAACACATGCACAATACACTGCTACACAATCCTGACAGTCTGTAAACAATTGCCAGAAATACACAGTCCTCTCAACTGTATAAAGTCCCACAGAATGTCCAAGCTTTGTCCTCGTATATAATGCCTTCTACATGTAACATGCCTGGTAGTGTGATATATCACTGGGATGATATCTGGAATGAAGTCACTATATAATGATATACTATACCTATATACCTCTTACAGCATGACATCTAGACAAAGCCTGACATAATTGGGGGCAGAGGCCCAAACACAGGGGCATTATTGACATATTGCTGTCATAAACTGAGAAAGTTGCTGGTGTAACAGGGTTGTTGTAACATATCTGTTCTGAGGGATATGAAGTCAGAAACACATGGATGTTACCATTTACTGACTGCAATCCTCAGAGTTTGCTATTGAATTTCCATGGCCAAGAAATGTGTGACTAACACACCAAATATAAGAGTTCAAACTTTGGCCGGTCTGCGGATAGCCCTACAGTTGGAAGTTATGTCAACCACATAACACTAACAGACTTAAATTCATGCAGAGCAGCCATATCCACACAAACCCTGTCAAACTAGCATTAGTTCAACTGTATAACAGCAATACTTACATTCTGTCCCTATGTCTGGAGCACTGTCCCCCAGTTTGTTTGGCTGTCTCCACAGTATTTGTTGTAAGAAGTATTCCCAACTACACTCTGTGATGCTGTTCGTCACACACCTCCATGAAGTACTCCTCCCAGGTAAGGAAAAGGGGCAATTCCCACATGAAGTACTCAGTTATATGAGTGTGTTTCCATGCTATTGGGTATTGAAATGATACCAGAGCTATTTCACATGCAGTGGGGGACTCCAACTGGTGCACAGGCCATAAGCTGCTCATGAGCATTACCTACTAAAGGCAAGATGCTGCCTATACAAAACAAATGTATATCCTACATCTGTCTCAGAGAGAGAGAGAGAGAGAGAGAGGGAGACACACACACACACGCACGCACACGCACGCACACACACACACACACACACACACACACACACACACACACACACACACACAAACAAAACAGACACACACACACACTGAGACTGATGGAATATACCAACTGAACTGAAAACAATGAAATACAGTTATGTCAAACAATTAAGCCTGTACTGGAATGTAGTAGGTGGCATGTAAACATGGAAGATAGGAAGTTCAAACAATATTATATCTCAACAACACATGCTGTACTGATATATTGCTGAGCAGAACCTATGACCATAGAAAATGTGTCTGTCTGCAGTGACATAGAACACAGCTCAGGGCCATGAGTCACCCCAAGAAAGGATGGCTCACATATGACCACTACTGGAGTGTGTGTTGCACAATACTGACTGTGACATTGCTAGGCCAGACCCAGTGCAAATCATACCATCAGTAACTCTGCTATGTCCTGCTCTAACTTGTGCCTCTTTTTTTAGTGCCAGTGTCTCCAACCCATATAACATAGCTGGTCTCACTACCCTCTTGTAGACCTTCCCTATCACTCTTAATAGTACTTGTCTGTTACAAATCACACATGACACTCTTCCCCACCACCCACATCCTACCCATGCTCACATCTTCACCTCTCCCACACACTTGCCATTACTCTGAACTGTTGTTCCCAAGTATTTACACCTATCTACGTTTGAAAACTGTACTCCCTGCATCCTCACCATTCCTCCATCCTCCCTCCCATTCACACATATATATTCCATCTTAGTCCTGCTGACCATCATTTCCCCTCTCCCTAGACCATACCTAAACCTCTCAAAGGTCTCTTTAACCTGTTCTCTACTCACACTACAGACCACAATGTCATCTGCAAACAGCACAGTCAAGGGGGACTCCTGTCTGATGATGTCTGTCAACCTGTCCATTGCCACTGCAAATAAGAAAGGGCTCATAGCTGATCCCTGATGTACTCCCAGCTCCACCTTAAACACACCTGTCACTCCTAATGCAGAACTCACTGCTTTCACACTAGCCTTGAACATATCCTGTAGTATTCTTACGGATTCCTCCGCCACTCCTGACCACTTCATACAATACTACAACTCCTCTCTAGGCATCCTGTCATATGCTGTCTCTAAGTCCACAAAGACATAATGCAGCTACATCCACCCTTCTCTGCATGTCCCCATCAACACTCCCAGAGCAAACCTCACATTTGTACTGCTCTTTCCTGGCATGAAAACATGCTGCTGTTCAGTAATACTCACCTCCCTTCTAAGCCTAGCTTCCAGCACCCTTTAAAATTACCTCATTCTCTCATGCTGTGACTGATTAATGATATCCCTCTGTAATTACTACAGGTCTGCACACCACTCTTATTATCATAATCAGCACCCACACACATTTTATCCACTCCTCATGCATCTTCTCAGTTTCCAAGATTACAGTAAACAATCCGGTTAAAAAGACCACTGCCATTTGTCCTAAACACATCCATGCTTCTACAGGTATGTCATCTGGACCAACAGCCTTTCCATTCTTAAACCTCTTCATAGCTATCATTGCTTCCCCTTGATAATCTGATGCATATCCTGATTTGCCAAACCCACAGCATTCAGCCTTCTCACTCTCTCATTCTCTTCATTCAACAGCCTATCAAAGTACTGTTTCCACCTGCTCGATACACTCTCCTCGTTAGTGAACATTATCCTTTCTCAGCCATTTCTGCTGCACATCCTTCCTAGCTACATGACTCTGTCAAGCCAATTGGTACAGGTCCTATATTCCATCCTTGGTGTCCAGCCTTATATACAACCCTTCAGATGTCCCATCCTCAGTCTTTGCCACCACTCTCTTTGCCATGCACCCCATCTCCCTATACACCTGTCTACTTTCTTCATTTGTCTGACAATCCCACATCTCCTTGGCCAACATCTTTCTCTGTATACTCCCCTGTACTTCCTCATGCTACCTCCAGGTGTTCTTGTCCTCCTTCCTCTCTGCAGATGTCACACCATTCCCCATTCTACTCATCTCCCTTACTAGCTCAGATGTAGTTACCCAGATATTTGTTAACTCTTCACTGCTACCCACTACCTGCCTTAACTTTTCCTGAGCTCAACTTCACAATCACCCTTTCTCAGTATCCACCATTTGATCCATGGTGCTGCCCTCACTCTCCTCCCCCTCTTCTTGAACACCAACGTCATCCCACAGACCAACCTTCCATGCTGCCTAACTACACTTTCCCCTGTCACTACTTTACAGTTACCAATCCCCTTCAAACAGTCTCACCCGCATAGGAGATAATCCACTTGTGTGCATCTTCCTCCACTCTTGTATGCAACCCTATGCCCCTTGGTCTTGTAAAACTATCTATTCACCACACCCATGTCCAACGTCTGTTGCAAACTCCACCACCATCTCAGCTTCTGCATTCCTTTGCTTAACACCATACCTACACATCACTTCTGCATCCCCTCTGTCCCCTTCAACAACATGCTCATTGAAATATGCTCCAATCACCACTCACGCACGCTTGGGTACACACATCACCACTTCATACAACCACACCAAACACAACTATTTCATCCATCACAGACTCAATTAGAGGATCATATGCACTAACAATTGTCAACATTACACCATCAATTCCCAGCCTCATGAACATCACTCCACCCGGCACTCTTATCACCTTCACAAACACTCTTGGCATAATGTTCCTTCAGATTAACCCCTACACCATTTCCACTCCCATACACACCATGATAGAACTATTTGTAGCCAACTGCGATACACACAGCCATACATCCCTTCCATCTGGTCTCTGGCACACACAGTGTATCCACCTTTCCTCTGTCCAGCATATCAACTAGCTCTGTCCCCACACCAGTCATACTCACATTAACAATTCCTACTCTTACTACCACACACCTAGCCTTTCACCTCTTTGCCTGCTATATGAGCATCAGACATCCACCAGGGTATGTCTGTGAATGCAAAGACTACTGCACTATCAAATGGCATATGTATGTAACAGCAATATGAAGAAAGTGTCAGTAATTGTGGCTCATAGCCCACCATGTATGTGCGTTGTCCTACAGATGTCCTGCCCTAACAGGTTGACATGACTGACTGAGCAGCAAGACTGTCATTACAGTGTGCCATACTGACATAGAAAAGACACGTATAGCAGGTATTACCTGTGCATATGTATGTATGGGCAGGTGTAACTGGCTGCCTCATAAAACTGACATGGGATGCAAAACTTCAGGTGAATAAGCTGTGCATGTTGTACACATGTGTAACCTTAGATTTTGTGCATCCAACAGAGTTACATCTCTACAGCTACTGGCCCTGTCATCACCCTGATACAGACATGGGTAGTATATCAGCATGAGTATCACATTAAAATTGTAGAGGTGGCCAACTGTGTTATGACCTTGTGTCCATGCCTACTACAAACAGATATATGACCACCCACATAGCTGTATGGCCTCAGCAATACCTTACTTATAAAACCTGTCTCCACCAAAGTAGACAAAACCCCTTTGCTGGACAGCAGCAATGCACAAAGCACATAATGTGATGCTATATTGGTTGTACAGGGCAAAGTAGGAGCAGGCACCAAATGGGTGGCATGTCAACCTTTGTCTGAATGAGCATATTAGGTCACAGGTGGATTACTGTAAGGCTAACTATGAGTACACATTGGACACATCCATTAAGGGCAATCACAAGACCATATTCACATATGTCTGCAGTCTCAGAGGCACCAACCTAACTCACCCTGTAATGGTGGTCAATCACAGTACACACACACACACACACACACACACACACACACACACACACACACACACACACACACACACACACATAAACACTATAGCTATATAGCTATAGGCAAGGGCAAACATCACCCCCCTGGATCACCATCAGTGTGGGTGAATATGCACAGCACACGCACCCCTCCCCTCATCATCATGGATCAGGTGCAAAGTACCTTATCAAAGTTAACAAAAGCAAGTCCCCTCAGAGCCTGATAACATTCCTGTGGGTCTATATTACAACAATGAAGTTTCAAAACTTCGAATGTTCTAATATCAAACCCTATTACGTGAAAGTTGAAAATATCAAAGCAACAGAAAAACAATTTTTTTCCTAGGGAAAGAATTCAGTTGTCCATTTCTGTTGCTTCGATATTTTCAGTGCGGTAGTGGAAAGTTACGGGTCGGGTTCAGGTAAGTGTGTGATTGAGTGCAGGTTAGGGTAGTTAGGGTTAGGGTGCGGGTTAGGTATGTGTGTGATTGTGTGGACGTGAGGGTTAGGGTGGGTTAGGTGAGTTAGGGTTAGGGCGTGGGTTAGGAATGTGTGTGATTGTGTGGACGTGAGGGTTAGGGCGGGTTAGGTGAGTTAGGGTTAGGGCATGGGTCAGGTAAGTGTGCGATTGTGTGGACGTGAGGGTTAGGGCGGGGTAGGTGAGTTAGGGCGCGGGTCAGGTAAATGTGCAATAGTGACGGACCTTAGGGTTAGGATTTGGGTTAACTCATTAGCCCCGAGTACCTTCTCATGGCGCCTGTGTGCTCAGCACCGAGCGCGCCATGAGAACATTCAAATTGCAAGCCATTAGCTCCGAGTCCCTTCCACAAGCGAGACTCCAGATTTGTAGTTCACCTTAATGTAAAACAAGCTGAAATTGTAACAGAATGTGTAATTTACCTTCTGTAGTTACGATTCAGCTTGTTATTACATTAAGGTAACATTAAAGATTTTGTAGAAAATTGGGTTTGAAAGTTCTTCGTAAAGCAAGTGGTGGCAGCCAATCGGATTCTTGCAATCCAAGCCACCACTTGCATAACACCTCCACCCCCAAACCAAATTTCTTTTGTCTTCTCTAATATAAAAGAGTGTCCAGTAACAGGTATTTCTTTTATTTTTCCAAAGATTTGGAGATTTCACCTGCCGCTGGATCCTCTTTTTTTCTTACCAGCATTCAAAGATTTCTCGGCTCTCACTATCGGTTCCCGGTCAGCTTGGCATTATTGTTTGTTTCTTCCGGTAAGCCCTCATATTTTTTTTTACTTTTGTATCTGTTTTTTTTTTTTTTTTTTTTGCTGGGAGCTGTGCAGAAACGTGGAGATGCAAGTGGTTCAAGGTGTAGGTTTGGGTTTAGCTGTGCGGTAGGTGGAAATAATTATGAATTTATATTGAGGAAGTTTTCCCTTTCCTTTGTAAGCTCCAAAATGTTCACACTCTCCGAGCTTTTAACGCTTCTTGCGGTCTGCATTTCCACAGTATCGTGTTATTTTGTCAGTATAGATGCACACGCATCTGTGGTTTTATGATTTTATATTGAGGAAGTTTTCCCTTTCCTTTCTAAGCTCCAAAATGTTCACACTCTCTGAGCTTTTAACGCTTCTTGCGGTCTGCATTTCCACAGTATCGTGTTATTTTGTCAGTATAGATGCACACGCCGAGGAGTGCTTTTCCGAACAGGTCACATTGGACACTAAAATGGGCCTCATTTTCGAGGTAGCAGAAGGAGGCTTCTTGGATATCGATGTAGGGAGGTGGCATTGCTAGTGACAGATCATCACTAGAGACTTTAAAGAGTGAAAGGCCCTAGTTGTTAAACTTCAGCTAAAGTAGTAATATAATTCCTTCTTATTTGATGTTTTGCATTCCGGTTGACTTGGGGTGCACGTGTTTTCTGGGTAGAATGAATTTGATTTAGCCAAAGTGGGAGGTGGGTCATTGGGCACTTGTTCTGTGGTGAAGTTTCTCATTTATTTTCTGAATTGAGTGTTTCTGTTGTTTTGTTTAATTTGTATTGGTCACAGTAAAGTTTTTTGCTTAGTTAAGCTATAAAAGTTACTTCAACTTAGCATCGATGCATTACTTTATCAAAGTTGTTTTTTCTGCCTTCCTGGTATAAATGTATTTAGAAAGGTACACCCTGTCACTTTCTGTAATTCCAAGTGATGTGTTTTGGTGTGTTATGGTTTTCAAGTTTGAGAATGACAAAATAACAACAATTTTTTGACTTATACGTGTGCTATCCAGTGGTCCCTCAAAAGATGGGTCATTTAGCTTTTTGCCCTAATTGGTTTCTTGTGTGGATTCAGCGTGTGCTGTCCAGTGGTCCCTCAAAAGATGGGTCATTTAGCTTTTTGCCCTAATTGTTTTCGTGTGTGGATTCAGCATTACGTAGAGTGTGGATTTTTTTTTTATTATTATTCTTATCGCATCTCTCTTCTGTAATTGGCAAACTTTGTCTGTTTCTCTTCTTAATGAGATAATTCTAAATGGTTATTTCAGTGGGAAGTGTAACTTCCCGTACTCGGGGGAAGTAAGTAAAGCACATTGGTGTTATAAAAGTGTGTTTCACTTCAGAATCATTGCTTTTGGTTGCCTAATACTAGCTAGTACTTTGTGGGGGGAGGGGGTTATAACTTTACATTGTTGTCTCATTTCAGAATCATTGGTTTAGTTTGCCTAATTGTAGCTAGTAGTTTGTATGGGTGAGATTTTTTATAATTCTGTGTTGTAAAACATACCTCAAAATTCTCCAGATTTGTGTCTCATATTTTTGGTCTTTTTTTTTTCTGGCTAATCTTTAGCAAATCATTATGGATTACAGTAAGAAAATATTGACAGACGTCTGAGTTTCAGACTTCATCCCCTTCAGGAAATTCATGAAAAATGCAAAACTTGTTGTTTTATCAACTTTCTATCTTAGTAAGTGCAGTATTTAAAAATTGTTCCTATTTTGAGGCCATTGTTCTCCCCATTATTTATGGTTTTGTCCAGATTTCTTGCTCTAAGAGATTGAGGTATGTTGTCAAGTAAGTAATGTTTTCATTATTTCCATACAGTAAAGGGATGGTGTGTGTGTGTGGTGGGCTTGGTTGAGGGGAATTGTGCCATTGGCATTTCATCACTATTTTAACATGTTTTACATTTTACAATGTAGCCTCATTTTGTTATTTTATTTGTTACTTAACATGTTTTGTGAAGAGGATGTTGAATAGAGTGTTTACACCACTCCATTCATGTGGTTATGAATTTTAACCTGTGTATATGCTGGAGACATGGATACCAAGCAGTTCACCCTCAGAGGTGAATATTGGCATCTGTGTAGTGTGTATATAGTAAAAGATTGATTGAAGATCCGCTTATAATTCTTTGTAGCATATGGAGCTTTATTTGTTCCATGTACTACCAGTGGTAAAGGTAAGGTGGGGGGGTGCAGCAGGAGCTTTGGGTATCTTGTTTTTTTTTAAATATGTCCCGTTAATTTAATAAATGTCACGATGTGTGATTTTGAATTGTAGTGTGGTGTTTTGTAGTTGGAAATGGTAGCTGTTCATTAACTGTATATTTTTATGTCGCGGTGAAGTGTGGACAGAAAATTGTGTTTTATGAAGTGACCAAAAATATGTGGTTTTATGAATTTATATTGAGGAAGTTTAATGTTTAATGCTTCGGAACTGGGGGTTGCTTTTCTTGCTTCAGTTTTAGAGCCATTTTGCTGAAGTTTTTTTCTGTTTTTGTCCGTGCATTTTTGATTGGGAGGTCGAGCTCCGTTTAGAGTGCCTAACTGTTTGTCTCCTAAACATTTTTACAGGCATCTGTTTTTATGTCCTATATACACGCTTATACATATAGTGTGTACATGTATAAATATGCTGTTTGTAAGTGCAAACGTAGGTATGTGCGTGCGCGCTACTATGTGGGGTGTGTATATCACAGACGTTATGGTCCGGTTATGAATTTTAACCTGTGTATATGCTGGAGACATGGATACCAAGCAGTTCACCCTCGGAGGTGAATATTGGCATCTGTGTAGTGTGTATATAGTAAAAGATTGATTGGCGACCCGCTCATAATTCTTTGTAGCATATGGAGCTTTATTTGTTCCATGTACTACCAGCGGTAAAGGTAAGGTGGGGGGTGCAGCAGGAGCGTGGGGTGGGGTGGGTTGGGGTGCAACAGGAGCTCAAAATGTGTTACTATATTTGAAAGCTGGCAAAGACCAGCACAGCAAACAGAAACAAACTGCTCCAGTATAGAACTAAGGGGTTTAAAAGTTGTTGACACTTTTTTTTTTTATCTGCCTTACTTTTCTATATGTATGTGTGGCAGTGTGAAGTTTTTAAAAGCTGTTTTACTTTCTGCCACTGCTGTTTGCCAGCTGATACTGCCTTTTGTTAGTCCCGATCTTGAAACCAAGTCTTGGCAGCAGTGGGGCATCCTTAAGCTTTTGTTAAAGCACCCTTAAGCATTGTCAAGTTTGGGTCTTGCACTAGACAAGGTTTATTTTCTGGCTTTAGAGCAAAAGCACAGCTGCTTTACTGTTAGACTTCTACTTTTGTTTAGATGTCATAACAATAAGTTGCAGTGTATGTATTATTGTAGTTTCTCATTTACTTTAACTGATTGTTTAAGATATAATTTTGACCATGTTTAATTTTGCTTTGAAAACTTTAAGGGTAATCATTTAGGGGCACACTTTTTAAGCTGTTTGACATTTAGCAATTATATTTTTAAGAAAGTATTTCTTAGTACTTGCTTCTGTTCTTGCTCCTTAATTAATAACTAACATACTCAACTCTTATCTCTAAACAGTCTTGTAGGGGCTACCTGTTTCCTACCCCTGCTACCACTCCTTTCCCCCCATCTTCTCCTCTCTTCTCAATACTATCACCCTGTATCTGCTTTCTTCTTCATTGTCCCAGCTTTCTTAATCCACTTCCAAAACATCCTCTTCTTAGTGAATCTTACGACCCTATGCTCCTGTATTTCATACACCTACTCCTGCTCACCATCCTAATCCTGTATGTAATTGCATAGTTCCATTTGCAAAGGTTTGCAGTTTATTTATTAATTTGCCTTTGTTTACAGGGAGAGTCCGACTGGGTAATGTCCATTTTCAGCAGAGGCCTAGGGAAAAACTCCCATTTGTTTACATTGCATTATACTTTTTTCCAGTTAAAAGCAGAGTAGCTACATTTCTATTTACGTGTATATACGTTAAGTAGTTACATGCACACATTTTAACATTTTACAGAGATAGAAGTTTACTTAAGAGCCCACATGCAACTTAGTGGATTGTACAGGCTGCAGATGTGGTATAAAAAATATTTTGTCATTTCAATGTGAGGTTGAGTGTTCTGTTTAAGGGTAATATTTGAAAGAGTGTCATATGATGAGCACAAAGTCTTAACCTGCTGATGAACATGTACCAGGACCAGGAGGTTTTTAGATGTCTATGCAGTAGTTTAAAACTATCGAGTTTGTTGGAGAGTTCAAAAGGTGCTTCAACAAAGTATTAGTTTAAGGGGGTGCAAACAACAACACTTATGCAGCCAGCTTATTGTACGTTTTTTTTCCCCTTACATTTGGTTTTCAATTGAATTGTACA
Source organism: Protopterus annectens (assembly GCF_019279795.1). Taxonomy (NCBI): domain Eukaryota; kingdom Metazoa; phylum Chordata; order Ceratodontiformes; family Protopteridae; genus Protopterus; species Protopterus annectens. Next base: position 1,777,496,998 of record NC_056728.1, on the reverse strand, counting down.
GGTTATAGGTCACATTAAAGGTGGGAAAAGTTTTGAAACCATTTATTGTGGTCTCATTTTTTTATATCACAAAAACCTGGCATTTTAACTGGGGTGTGTAATAGTTTTTATATCCACTGTATATGTGTGTGTTTGTATATAAATATGGTATAAATTTGTGTGGGGGTGTAATCAAAACAGAATAATCATTTGGAAGAGCAGTTTGTAGGAGTGTAAAGAAAATAGTAAATGCACATACGAGTATTTATGTCTATGAATGTGATATAGCACTCAGTCATTGTCCATGCTGGTGTGAATGACCTGAGATGTACCTCCCTGGACTACATGAAAAGAGACATAGAGGAGCTCTCTGAGCATATAACCCAGGCCGGTATGACCCTGACCTTGAGTAGCATCTTACCCTCACCAAGAATGATGCCACAGTATAAAGACAAAATTATCAATTTTAACAATTGGCTAAAGTATTGGTGTCATTCAAAGGGGATCCAATGCCTGTCAGCCTGGGATGATATGCTCGACAAGCCACGATGCTTTGCTAGGGACGGCTTGCACCTGTCACCCCTGGGCTTTCGGATATTGGCAAAGGCTCTTGCTACCCCCATAGTGCCTTTTTTAGGCAAGGGTCAAAAGACAAACCCACCTCCATAGGTATCACAAGGGATAAGAAACTAAGAGTAATGCTACTCAACGCCAGAAGTCTAAACCTCAAGATGCATGCACTCGAAACTCTCCATAACATGGAGAACATCGATATCTGTGCAGTAACAAAAACCTGGTTCAAGGCTCCCGAGAGCACCCCAGCACTACCAGATTATACCTCATACCATGCTTTTCGGCCCCAAAACCTGGACCAAACCACAAAAGGAGGGGGAGTATCAATATTTGTCAAAGATACCCACACCTCCAGGTTGGTGGCACAGCACGAAGCATCAGACTATCCATGTGCAACTAACAGTGGGTAAAACTGACTTCCAGTTTACAGCCTGCTACAGACCACCCTCCCAAACCCAGAACCCCACTCAGCCTTCCTGAGAACACTGGAAAATATGAAGGTCTCTCCAAACACCATTATATTGGGCGACTTCAACTACCCAAACATAGACTGGGAGTATTACTCTAGCTCCAACACCCTAGCCCAAAGGTTCCTAGAATTTATAAACTCAAATGCTATGGAACAACTTGTTACCACTCCCACAAGAGGGGAAAAAATATGTCTATGCAAATTTGTGTATTTCGATATATATGTATGACGCCCATTCACTTTGTGGTAATTTAGAGCAATTGACTGGTAGCTGATTTTGTAGTTGGAAATCCCGTTCTTTACCTTCAAATCAATGAACGCCTTAGTAACCTTTGGTTCAATAATAGAAATGGAGTGTCTGAATAGTTGTTGCCAGCTGTTTCAATTTTAGCTTTGATTTTTGCATTCTGGTATAGAAATTAGATGTAAATGTGTGTAATTATGTAAAACTATAAAACACATTTGAACTAGAAAGCTTCCATAAAGCAGCTAATACATCTGCATTGGTAGATACACATTGAAATATAAAGTTCTTTGCTAGCAGCAACCTCTTCAGAAGTTACATATATCTGTGAAATGATTCAGATGACTTCTACCTATGCAGAGATTGTGCATGTTTGGAAACTAGTTTACATTGTAAATCAAGATAAGAAGTACACAGGGCTGCTGGTGGTATCTTCCTGAGGAATGCCGCAGGGCTGCTGGTGTTATCTTCCTGAGGAATGCCATGAACAAAGTTGGTTGTATAACTAATGAGGACGAGTCTAGCAGTATATATTTTTTTACTTTCCATCCTAAAGTTATAATTAGTGTTTAAAATTTGCTTATGGAGACCTCACTCAGTGTTTGCTATTTATTATTGTTGAAACGCTAAGTCAAATTCACTTTTCCCAAGTAAAATGTATGGAAATGTATGGAAATGAGTATATTTTCTGGTTATAAATAAGTATTTAAAGGAAAATTTGTTTTTTCCTTTGATACCACTTATCGCAACGAGAATAGTCTGTTTATATTTTATCTTCGTATTTCCCAGATTCATTTTGGATGCAGTGTTTACAAATACAAGACAACTATTACATTCTTGGTAGATGTGTGTATACATACACTGTGTACTGATATACATATTGACTTGGGATTCTGTGTCTAGACGTAGTTTTTGGCTGGGTTGTTCAATGAGGAAATGCACAGCTCTCACTTTTTAAATTTGCTTTTTTTAAAAAAAATAGTTATTGTAGATTATCTGCTTGGGAATTTCATTTTCAGATGTACTTTTTCACTGTATGTTCAACTATAGAGTAGGTCCGAACCGTGTCTTGGGGAGTACACTTTTTGCGTTATGCGTGGTTTCCTGTAAACCCGGAAGGTTTGACTTCATAAGTTTTGGAGGATTGTGTATTTACCGCTGATGTGTATTTACCGCTGACGTCTCGCACGTTTTTGATTAGCGACTTTCTGTCATACAGGAGAAATTTGTTGTTTTTCCCTTAGACAACTTTTTAGAATGTGTACTTGGTTGTGTTTCTGTGGCGGCTGATCATGTTACAGGTAAGTTACTAGCAAGTATGCTTGTGGCAAACGGATCCTTCTGAAGGATTTCAGCCTTCAGTACTTTTTTTCTTTGTGGGAGGGGATTGCTTCACAAATGCCTGCATTTTTAAAAGAAAGTTAACAAATGTGAAGCTAGAAATGTAAAAAGTTGTTAGCTGTTTAATTTTTCTCTAGGATGATTTTGTTTTAGAGGCATATGGTTTTGTTTTCCTAAGGTATATTGCTTTAGCACTGGTAGTAGCCATTCTGATGGATTTCCTGGTGGATAGGAGTGACTGATGTAAGAGTGGATTTTCTGTGTCTTGTTTTTACTTATCCCAGGCACTATCTTTCAGTTTCATGAGCTTGTTTGTTAGTTGTTAACCACGGACATGATTTAGCCTTCAGCCTACTTATTGTCAGGATGGAAACAGAGTGTTGTATTCTTGCTAAAATGTTAGTAAAGTGAAGTGCTTGGATTGGATTGGTTTGGTTTGGTTATCTAGGTTTAATCAATTGTGTTTAGATATGCATTGCTTTACAATTATTTATGTAGCAGAAAGGTCATAGCAATTCTAGTCTTAGCTTCAGGACAGTTTCGATATTGGGCTTCTGTTTGATGTCAATCTGAAATCATTAGAAGAAGTGATGTTATTATCCTTAGAGAAAGGCATTCTAATTATATGCTATGGTATGATAAGGTTAGGGAAAGGATATGAATACAGGTACTGTGTTTAGATGTTTAGCTCAGTGTGTTTAGATGTTTAGCTCAGTGTGTTTAGATGTTTAGCTCAGTGTGTTTAGATGCTTAGCTCAGTGTGTTTAGATGCTTAGCTCATTGTCTTTAGATGCTTAGCTCAGTGTCTTTAGATGCTTGGTTCAGTAATAGAAATGGAGTGTCTGAATAGTTGCTGCCAGCTGTTTCAATTTTAGCTTTGATTTTTGCATTCTGGTATAGAAATTAGATGTAAATGTGTGTAGTTACGTAAAACTATAAAACACATTTGAACTAGAAAGCTTCCATAAAGCAGCTAGAACCTCTGAATTGGTAGATATACATTGAAATATAAAGTTCTTTGCTAGCAGCAACCTCTTCAGTAGTTACAGATATCTGTGAAATTATTCAGATGACTTCTACCTATGCAGAGATTGTGCATGTTTGGAAACTAGTTTACAATGTAAATCAAGATAAGTAAGTACATAGGGCTGCTGAGGAATGCCATGAACAAAGTTGGTTGTATAACTAATGAGGACGAGTCTAGCAGTACACATTTTGTTACTTTCCATCCTAAAGTTATAATTAGTGTTTAAAATTTGCTTATGGAGACCTCACTCAATGTTTGCTATTTATTATTGTTGAAACGCTAAGTCATATTCATTTTTCCCCGAGTAAAATGTATGGAAATGAGTATATTTTCTGGTTGGCTTACTGTGTGATCAAGTTTTGTTATTTATAGAAAGTCAGTAAGACCCAAAATGTTAGAAGTTTGATAAAAGCTGATCCTTGATGTAATCCCACCTCCACCTTAAACGCATCCGTCACTCACACCGCAGACTCACTGCTGTCACACTACCCTTGTACATATCCTGCACCACTCTTACACTCCCGA
>NC_056728.1:1777477840-1777487840 GCF_019279795.1 Protopterus annectens | reverse complement strand
TACATGTTCCAAAATACAGGCAGTACTGGGAAACGCACCATCTGTATGGTCATTTCCCAATAGCCGAGTACATGACCCGGGTGAGGTTTGAAAAAATTCAGCAGTATTTTCACTGCAATGATAAAAACCTCAGACTACCACAGGGCTGTGTGGGTCATGACAAGCTCCATCATGTACGGCCAATACTGGATGCCGTACTTCATGCATGTAGGACACAGTATAATGTGCATCGTGAGGTGGCAGTAGATGAAGCCATGGTCGGCTTCCGTGGACGTCTGACATTTAGACAGTTTATGCCTGGCAAGCCGGAGAGGTATGGCATTAAGGTATGGGTGCTAGCTGACTCACATAATGGTTATGTGCATGAATTCCAGGTATACACTGGAAAGGCAGAGCAGACCACAGAGGTTGGACTGGCACACAGAGTTGTGGTCGACCTAACATGGGGGCTGATTGGAAAGAAGCATCACATTTACTTTGACAACTTCTTCTCATCTGTCCCTCTGGCACAGCAACTGCTGCAGGACGGTCTGTACTGCTGTGGAACCATGCGCACCAATAGGTCTGGATGGCCTGTAACATTCAACCGACAAGCCATTGGTAAAGCACCTTGAGGGTTCTACAAGCAGCTGCAGAGTGGACCATTGCTTGCAACTGAATGGAAGGATAGCAACCCAGTATTTCTGCTGTCAACTAATAGTAACTCAACCTTGGCAGTCTCCAGCATACGCAGGAGACAGCACGATGGAACAAAAGCTGCAGTGCCATGTCCACCAGTTGTAAACATGTACAACACATATATGAATGGGGTGGACCGAGCAGATCAGCTCAGGACACAGTATCCAACTGCTCGAAAGGCAAGGAAATGGTGGCTGTACATGTTCTGGTTCCTATTGGATGTGGCCATAGTGAATGCTTACATTTTATTCCATGAGAGTGCTAGCCACTGGCAGCTTTCACGTTCTGGCCGTTTTATTGCGGCAAGCCAGTTACAGTTTAGAAGACACCTAGGCATGCACCTCCTGACCACCTACAAGAAAAGGAAAAGATGCATAGAGATTACCATCCCAGAGCCCATGACACGATTTGAAGAAGGCTCACACTTTCCAGTGAAATGGCGGAAGGCACAATGCAAAAACTGTGCCATCAAGGGTAAACGTGCTGAACCATCATGGGGATGCCCGACCTGCAAGATTAACCTATGCATGGAATGCTTTGGTGAGTACCATGGCCATAAGAGTCTAGCAGACTGCTGACAGCAGTAAGATGTGCAGAGCACACTATACATCAAAGTTGTGACCAGGCTGTTGGGTCCTTTGCTGAATGGGCACATGTAAAGAGAAAAGGCAGAGGTAAGGCAGACTGCTGACACTGAAGGAGGTCATGAGACCATAGTGGTATCAGCAGTCTGAGTGGGCAGCCAGCACAGCTATGGGACACTACAGATAACCAACATCTAGAGCCCTATGCCTGTCCTTGGCGTATTAGTGGAGCGGTGGTCCTTACCCTGCTTTTTCTCTTTACATGTGCCCTGGCTGGACTCCCTTGTCAGTGTCTACCCGTGCTTTATTTCAGATAAGATGAGACTGTCTAATGCTGTTCTGGGAGTCACTGGAAAGGGAGCAGCCAAAAACCTTATGCTGTCCCATCGCCGAATATTGTGCTGCTGGGTGCATCACAGGGGGCATACCCAGCCAGCATGGATCTTGTGATCCACCGGGATCACACTTGGGAAGCTGGAGACTCTACAGCACAGTCCCATAGTGCTGCTGTCCTTGGTAAGCATGGGCTTGGGTGTGCCACTATTATGTAATGCAAAAACATGCAAAAAGACACAGCCTGGGTCAGTCTTGGTCTTTTGACATGTTGCCTTGATGTAGCTCTCCACTCAGTCTCCCTGCCTTGAGGTGTAGTCAGCATATGTAGGTGAGAGTAATAAATGTATGAAGGTCAGGACAGCAATTAGTGAGTTACTTCAGTCCCTCATCCCTTAGGTCCACTGCTGAATGGGCACATGTAAAGAGAAAAGGCAGAGGTAAGGCAGACTGCTGACACTGAAGGAGGTCATGAGACCATAGTGGTATCAGCAGTATGAGTGGGCAGCCGGCACAGCTATGGGACACTACAGATAACCAACATCTGCAGCCCCATGCCTGTCCTTGGCGTATTAGTGGAGCGGCGGTCCTTACCCTGCTTTTTCTCTTTACATGTGTCCTGGCTGTGCACCCTTGTCAGTGTCCACCCATGCTTTATTTCAGATAAGGTAAGACTGTCTTCTGCTGTTCTGGGAGTCACTGGAAAGGGAGCAGCCAAAAACCATACGCTGTCCCTTCGCCGAATATTGTGTTGCTGGGTGCATCACAGGGGGCATACCCAGCCAGCATGGATCTTGTGAACCACCGGGATCGCAGTTGGGAACCTGGAGACTCTACAGCACAGTCCTGTAGTGCTGCTGTCCTTGGTAAGCATGGGCTTGGGTGTGCCACTGTGATGTAATGCAAAAACATGCAAAAAGACACAGCCTGGGTCAGTCTTGGTCTTTTGACATGTTGCCTTGATGTAGCTCTCCACTCAGTCTCCCTCCCTTCAGGTGTAGTCAGCGTATGTAGGTGAGAGTAGTAAATGTATGAAGGTCAGGACAGCAATTAGTGAGTTACTTCAGTCCCTCATCCCTTAGGTCCATTGCTGAATGGGCACATGTAAAGAGAAAAGGCAGAGGTAAGGCAGACTGCTGACACTGAAGGAGGTCAGGAGACCATAGTGGTATCAGCAGTCTGAGTGGGCAGCCGGCACAGCTATGGGACACTACAGATAACCAACATCTGGAGCCCCATGCCTGTCCTTGGCATATTAGTGGAGCGGCGGTACTTACCCTGCTTTTTCTCTTTACATGTGTCCTGGCTGTGCACCCTTGTCAGTGTCCACCCATGCTTTATTTCAGATAAGGTAAAGACTGTCTTCTGCTGTCCTGGGAGTCACTGGAAAGGGAGCAGCCAAAAACCTTACGCTGTCCCATCACCGAATATTATGTTGCTGGGTGCATCACAGGGGGCATACCCAGCCAGCATGGATCTTGTGAACCACCGGGATCGCAGTTGGGAACCTGGAGACTCTACAGCACAGTCCCGTAGTGCTGCTGTCCTTGGTAAGCATGGGCTTGGGTGTGCCACTGTGATGTAATGCAAAAACATGCAAAAAGACACAGCCTGGGTCAGTCTTGGTCTTTTGACATGTTGCCTTGATGTAGCTCTCCACTCAGTCTCCCTCCCTTCAGGTGTAGTCAGCGTATGTAGGTGAGAGTAGTAAATGTATGAAGGTCAGGACAGCAATTAGTGAGTTACTTCAGTCCCTCATCCCTTAGGTCCATTGCTGAATGGGCACATGTAAAGAGAAAAGGCAGAGGTAAGGCAGACTGCTGACACTGAAGGAGGTCATGAGACCATAGTGGTATCAGCAGTCTGAGTGGGCAGCTGGCACAGCTATGGGACACTACAGATAACCAACATCTGGAGCCCCATGCCTGTCCTTGACATATTAGTGGAGCGGCGGTCCTTACCCTGCTTTTTCTCTTTACATGTGCCCTGGCTGTGCACCCTTGTCAGTGTCCACCCATGCTTTATTTCAGATAAGGTAAGACTGTCTTCTGCTGTTCTGAGAGTCACTGGAAGGGAAGATGTTCACTGGTTCAGAAGGGATGGCATTCACCTAACTGAGGGCATTGCATTTTTCTTGACCAACCTCCACAATGGCGTGAGGAGAGCCAGGCATGATTGTGAGAAGAATGGAAAACACCCATGACCAAGTCAGACCAGTATAGTAAGTAAAACACTTATGAAATGTGTTGTGTAAAATTAATTTATCTGAGCTTGGCAAATAACTGTTATGGAAATTATGTTTTTTTTTTTTCATTTTTTGGTAAATAACTTTGCAAGAGAGCATCTGAATGTGCTAAGTAATACCACATTTTGAAAAGATTATTTACAGTTCTAACATGGTAAAAGAATGGTACCTGTATGTTGTACTCTTAGGCAGATATCAAAGTTTGTTTCTGACTTAGGTTATGGAAATTATGATTTTTTTCATATTTTGGTAAATAACTTTGCAAGGGAGCATCTGAATGTGCCAAGTAATATCTCATTTTGAAGACAGTATTGCTGGTTCTAATATGGTAAAAGAATTGTGCCAGTATGTTTGACACATGTGCAGATATCAAAGTTTGTCTGAGACTTATGCTTATGGAAATTATGATTTTTTTCATATTTTGGTAAATAACTTTGCAAGGGAGCATCTGAATGTGCCAAGTAATATCTCATTTTGAAGACAGTATTGCTGGTTCTAACATGGTAAAATAATTGTGCCTGTATGTTTGACATGTGCAGATATCAAAGTTTGTTTTGGACTTAGGTTATGGAAATTATGATTTTTTTCATATTTTGGTAAATAACTTTGCAAGGGAGCATCTGAATGTGCCAAGTTATATCTCATTTTGAAGACAGTATTGCTGGTTCTAACATGGTAAAATAATTGTGCCTGTATGTTTGACATGTGCAGATATCAAAGTTTGTTTTGGACTTAGGTTATGGAAATTATGATTTTTTTCATATTTTGGTAATTAACTTTGCAAGGGAGCATCTGAATGTGCTAAGTAATACCTCATTTTGAAAAGATTATTTATAGTTCTAACATGGTAAACGAATGGTACCTGTATGTTGTACTCATAGGCAGATATCAAAGTTTGTTTCCGACTTAGGTTATGGAAATTATGATTTTTTTTCATATTTTGGTAAATAACTTTGCAAGGGAGCACCACATTGTGTGAAGTAATACCTCATTTTGAAGACACTGTTACTCCTTACAACATGGTAAAAGAACTGTGTCTAGGCACTGTACACACGTACAGATATCACAGTTTGTTTAGTCTTGTACGAATATGAAAATTATCCATTTACAATACTTCTCATTATTATGCCCATATCTTTGCGAGGGAGCATGGTAATCACACAAATGATGCGCCATTTTGAAGCTGACATTCAGATGCACAACTTCTACACTGATATATAGGCTCTGTCTGTTACAGGTGATGAGATATTATGCTTTGTTTATTTATCAATTATGAGAAATAATATACTAATCATATTTCTGTGAATATCTCATGAAAGGAGTGTCACACAGTTATGGTTAAAGTATCATTTTAAAGCTGACATTCATACTAACAAATTAAATTCAAATTGTATGGGTCTGCATGGTACATGGACCAAGATATTGTGCTTTGCTTTTCCAAAAAATTAAAAAAATTGCACAATATCAGCATTCCTTGCCAAATATTTCATTATGACTTTGATATGCACTATCAACATTTACACTGTTGGAAAGGTCAGTGTCTGCTGAACAACTTTTCCGTTTACATTTTTAGTGTAGCTCTTATAGTTAAAGAGTTATGAGCATTTGTTTTCTGTATAGTATTACAAATGGTTTCTGAAAATGAGCTCAGGCTGCTCTGTTGTTCCTATGGTGGAAGTCAGCAGGCAGCTCTTCCTGAGCTGCTCTGGAGTGAATGAGTTAAGGTAAGTGGATAGTTAGTGGTGTGTGTATAGTTTAGTGTAGGGTTAGGTGTAAGATTTTAGGTGTATGTGTGTGGATTGCTGTTTGTTTGGTGTGCTTGTGTTGTGTGTATGTGTTTTGGAACAACAGATTTTTTTCCCCTAGGAAAAAATTCGCTGTTCTGTATGTTTGATGTTTTCAGCTTTCACGTAATAGGGTTCAATATTAGAGCATTTGAAGTTTTGAAACCTTGATGTTCTAATTTAGACCCCATTCCTGTCTGCATCCTACATGAACCCAGGCATATGCTTCCAGCTCCATTACACACTGTATGCAAGCAAAGCCTGAGCACCATTAACATCCCATCTGCAAGGAACCTGGCCACTTTCATCCTGCTACACAAACGTGAATGATGAATGTTGGTTTATGCAATGCACTGGCCCTCATTGGGGGGAACATGACACATCAGGGCCAGGCATACAATGCATGATCATACATTATTGCCAGGTACAGGTGTATGATGTGTTTGTAAGTCGTGGCTAATGATACTCCATATGCATGTGCTGGCTCTGTAAAGAACTCTGGGCAAGGTCTGAGATTCTGTGATGTGTTTACCAGTGTATGTCTTTCAGGTGCCATGCAGCGGCAACCGGCTTACAACGATGCAGAGACAGCAGCCATCACAGAAGCTGTAATCTTAAACTATGCCATCCTTTCTGGCTGCAGCTGGAAAAATCTGCAGGAGCGGTCTGCCTTTCGGATGAGATCATCCACAGAGTGAATGTGTTGGGCCACCATGGAAGCATACACAATCATGTCAGGCATAGAGCAACTGACCTGATACATCATGCCTGCCAAAGTGCTGCTACCAGTGTGGGGCCAGCTGCACAGGCCCCACTTATGCCAACAGGGAAGCTGCTTGCCAACCTTGGGATAGCCCCCACACAAACCCAAACATGGAAACAGCAGTTGTGTAGGTGGGTGGCACCCAGGCAACAGGCAAAGAGTATCCAGGTTAGGCCAAAGTGCATATCAATGTAATGAGGTAGCATTTAAACTGTCTTCTGCAGAGTCTCCAGATGCATATATCAGTGCAAAATTGATTAGTAGGTGGGGTGTAGAAATGCATAAAAGTGCACATCAATGGTGAAGAACAGCAAATTGTGCAATATCACTGTACCTGTGCAGATACATAGAGTTCATCTTGTATCAATGCCTAATGTGAATCTGCTGACAATACCTCTCCCTCACAACTACATTGGTCCCTCTGGTCTTCTCATGGGAAAGCAGCCTGAACCCAGGAAGTATGGGGTTTCCCTGCTGTGGCTCACCAGTACCTCAGGCATGCTAAAGTTAATGCATGCGACCATGCACACAACTGCTACACTCAGCCATTTTGCAATATCTGCGTGTTCATCTGTGGTGGTGTTTACTGCATCACATCACGGTGGTCATGACAGGGGCCTATTGGCAGGAGATGTCACATATCTGTAGCATACCTCACAACCTGTCATTGCAGGACACCTGTACAAAGACCAAGAAAATGGGGGGGACAAAGGCCCAAAACTAGGGTCATATTATAGACATTAATGGTACACGGTGCAGATAAATGGTGTACACACCTGTTTGAATGCCAGGTATGTGTGATATAGAAAAATGAGAGCACAATAGACAAGTTCAAAATACTGCTGACCTTTCATGTGACCTATAAGCTGTACAGTTCAATTGTAAATCAAACAAATCTGTTAGGAGAATAATATTGACACATAACAATAGTACAACAATCTAGATGCATGTGTGCACAGGCTGAAGCTAGTACTGTGTTGAGGCAGCTTTTGATATAACTACAGCAGTGCATCTTCTTGGGTACAAAACAGCCATCAATCACAGAGACTCTTTGATTAACAGCAACTAACAGTCAGCTGTCCTACCAGGATTATCCTAACATATACCCAGTTGCCTTCTACAACAATAGCCGTGGTTCACATAGAGCTGACAAAGCTGCTAGAGACCACATGTTTGAGAAGTATCATCCTGGAGAAGGGTACCCAAACATTTCCACAGCATTGCACATACCATGGAACACAGTGGACACAGTCATCAAAAGGTGGCGAAAATATGGGGCTACAGTGACATTGCGAAGGAGTGGACATCCCACCAAAGTCTATGAGAATACAAGATCAAAACTGCTCAGGGAGGCTGCCAGGAGCCCTGCAGCAACAGTGAAGGAGTAGCAGGAATCTCCAGCAAATACTGGGTGTGTACTACATGTCACAACAACCTACGATGGTCTCCATATGTCCTGCCTATAGGGAAGGGTTGGAAGATGGCAGAAGTTCCTCACATCAAACAATAGCTAAGCCTGGTGAAAGTCTGAAAACAATACATTATGTCTCCAAAAAGCAAGTGAGGAAAATGTGTTATGGTATTATGGGACCATGGTTGTACTATTTGTCCACAATTTTGACAGGTGTGTTTGGTGCAATATCACCACTGCACATCACCACAACAACACCACCCCCATGGTGAAGCATGGTGATAACAGTGTCCTGCTTTGGGGTTGCTGTTCACAAGCTGGAACTGGGGCTGTAGCCTAGTTAGAGGGGATTATGAACAGTTCCAAACACTGGTCTCTTGTGTCTCCAAAATGTTCTGGTGTCTACCACATAGCTGTGGATGGTGAGTAATTCCATCTTTCCACACATCAATGGCCCAAACCATACATCCATATCAATAAAAGGCTGGCTTCACCAGAACACATGCAACATTCTGCACTGGCCGAGTCAGAGCCCACAGTTACATCCAATAGGATATATGCAGGGCAACTTGAAAAGGGCAGTGAACAGGGGATGCCTTTGCAATCTGACATAGTTGGAGGTATTTTGCAAGGGAGAGTGTGCAAACATTGGCAAGTCAAGATGCACCATGCTGATAGACATCTTCCCAAGAGGACTGCATGCTGTGATTATATCAAAAGTTCCTGTAACAGAGTATTACTTTAAGAGTGTGCACACTCATGCAACCAGCCTATTGTACCTATTTTAGTTACCAGATGTTACTTGTAACTTATGCAGATGTTCTTCAATTGGATTGCACAGGTTATATGTCATATAAAATGATGGCAATGTTATGACCTGATTTCTAAGGTCTCATGGGATATACTATGAAAACCTGGCATGTTAACAGGTGTGTATACAGTTACTATATCCACTGTAAGCTTGGGAAGTTGTTTGTGTAACTGGCTTTGTTTTAAAATATATGTACTGTAGGTTATGCAGTCTGCACCTCCAATTAGAACATTACTTAGTGGCCCCAATCCACAAGCTAACCCAGTAATGTATCAGACAAACATAGGAGTTATGAGGAACAGACCAAACATATGAGCCCCACATGTAGACATTCAGGAAATCCTGTACAGTTGGGGGGTATGTTCTGTAGGAGTTGCCACAGTGTTATGCAGGTGGACAGCAATAATTTACATGGGTGCAGTGTGTGCTAGGTGAAGGAGGGCCATCACCTACTAACACCACTCATGTATCCCAGAGGTGTATATTAGTAGTAACAGTAATTGGAAAGGGCTGCACTGCATGATGCTGAGGCTCTGTCCAGAGTGTGTATGCTATTTTCTGACTGTGTGTCATGAATGCCCCCAGTTGGCTAATGTGAGGTCTGTGTAATGCCTTTGAGGCACCTCACCTGTCTGTGTGTGTGCATGCATGCGTGCATGCGTGTGTGTGTGTGTGTGTGTGTGTGTGTGTGTGTGTGTGTGTGTGTGTGTACACCAGCAAACCTTATACGGCCAGTAGTAATTTACATATGTTATTTTTGCCTCACAGGTGGACATTGTGACTGTGGTCCCTCCCGCTCTGATACTGATGTCAGTGTCTTTGCAGAACCTGACCATGATGATACTCATATTGTGGCACAGGTGGGGTTGTCAGGGGCTGATACTGTGCCATCAGCTGGATCCTGCTATTGTCAACCCTATCCCCACACACAGTCACAATGCCCACACATAACCCATCACCAGTGGCCACAGATAAAGGACAGTTGGTGGGTGATGGCATGGAACAGGCTACTGTGGTGACTATGGCAAGTGATGATGGAAGCACTAGCCATAGCCAGAATGCTGGCAAGGTCCCACACAGGCAGATGAGCAGGGGTGCTCGGAAGAGGATTGCTGCCCATCATGCCCCTATTGAAACTACCATAGCAGCAGTCAACAGACACATATTTCAGACTGTCATGGGGGCAAAGGCATGTAATGAACATAATACCAGACATATATGCAGGGTCATGGAGGAGCACATCCCTGGTGTCTGTGGCAATATGGCCTTACTGTAGCCATCTGTGAGCATACAGAGGTCATGGATATCTGGTGAGGGTGACCTTGGCACTCCTCGACCATGGAATATCTGTGCTTGAGCATTTGGTGGACGCTGGCCCACAGCCATGTGGC
>NC_056728.1:1777337840-1777475340 GCF_019279795.1 Protopterus annectens | reverse complement strand
GGGTGGGTATTCTATTCCCCATCCCCTCCTCCTGATTTCTCTTGAAGAGGACCAGTGATGTGCTCAGCTTGACATGTATGTGGTTTCTATTCCATAGAGTGGCTAGTCTGTGGTTTGTGAACCTTCCAAAATGTCTTATTGACTGTGAGGATGGGGTCAAGGTATCTGGGGCATGTTGTGTGGACAGATTGGTTTTCTCGGATGTAGCATTCCTGACAGGGTTAGGTCAGACATGGTTGTGTATGTCAGGCAAAGATTAAACCTAAGAAGCCAGTATGAGACGGAGATTCATTGCAGTTGTTGGAGTCCATCCGTATGTAGCAAGTGTGTAGTACCTAAGATCCTCTTTGTGAGGTACATTTGCAGCTTCTCCTTTTGTTGCTGGTGTCCAGTGAGGTACATATGAAATGGGGCATAGTACACATTGATTGGCCTACTGAGGGGAGTGTACAGGCAAACACTGTCCTTTTACGTTCCATATTCAACACCCTGAGTCAGGAAAACTGACACATGGAAGGACTTTCGGAAGACAGTGGTATTGTGGTGGTCACCATAGAGTTCACTGTCATCCTGTGTTCCCAGTTCCATTATACCAACATCAGTGTTCAGTGTTCAGTGGACTACCATCAATGTATTACTTCATGGGAACCATGTCTTACCCAAAGAGGATAGTGGCACATCATCTGGCATTGAGCTTATATCCAGGGTTCTGACAACAGTCATAGGTCTCAGAGTGGCCTTTTTGAAGGATGTCAACCTCATTTGGGGGCGCTTATAATAGCACCCACCTTGTAGTCATCTGCAAATATTGTTAGCCAGGGTGCCTTTGCATTGGGCTGGTCTTCAGAGGCGTGGATCCCTAAAATGAGAGAACCCAGGTCCACAACCTGTGGGACACCACTCATGACTGTTCAGCAGTCTGACATGGAGTCTGGTGCTTTCACACTGTGAGAGCTATCTGTGAGCTGGTTTGCAGGTCACCTACTGATATAGGGGTGGCCTCCTACCAGAGTGTCTATCTATCTAGCCTATCTTGTTATCTATTCCATACTGTCACATAATTATTGCACATGGCACAATACTTTTAGGATTGAAGAGTGTCTACAGGTCCCTCTACAGTGGATGACAACTGTGGGCCTTGCAATGTGGACACTGGGACATGTACTGGGTGGGCAAAAGCAAAAAGTAGCAAAACCCACCCTCCAGACGAGATACTGTTCACACGCATACACATAGGGACTGAAAGTAGTACCCCTACTGATCAATTTATTGCTACTACAGTGCTGCACATTTATCACACGCACCACAGAGCTTATAGGATGAAGGCTGTCCAACTGTACTTCTAAGGTGAGGAACATTGTAAAGTATGGCAGTGGGTGATGTACTGGGTGAGAGAGGCCACAAAATACTTTATACTACACATATACACACTTACACACACACACATTTCCCAGAACTGGGATTAGAACACCTACCTACCTAGTTATTTGTACTATAGTGTTACTCAGTTATTGCACATGCCACAGAGCTTATAGGGCTGAGATTTGATGAAAGGGACTTCTATGGTGACAGACATATTCAGGACTACTAAAGTAGGGCAATGGGAAGTGCACTGGGTGGGGAAGGCCTGTTCATTCCTAGAACCTACTGACATTTCTCTAAGTGTATGGGCATGCCCAGTGTGACCTTCTATAGTACATGTGGGAGTCCATTTTAGGGATTGTTGTAGTCCAGTCTAGTTTATTTTGTGCTACACTCATGCCTCTCAACCTGTTGGTGCAGGATATCTGGAGATAGCCTATCAAAATGGGGAGAAAATGGGCCATACAATGATTGTGACTATTTCTTTCAGTAAAGTATGGGTTGTTAGGGTTACAGGGGTTGTTTTAGCAGACATTTGATATATATGCCATCTGACACTGTCACTTATTGTTTCAGTATGTCTTGACATACCTCCTCAGATCATCACAGTGATTTACCAGAGGGATACAGGATGGATGATGCACACACCAAAATTATGAGCCAAATGTTACGCATTCTTGCACAATCCAGCCTGTTGAGAGGTGTGTCTACAAGCAATTGACTGCTGGTGCTGTGGAAATGGTCCAGCACCTTGGTAATATATTATAATGGTGGAATCTCTGTGCATTTCTGTTCTGGCCTGGTCTGATTTTCAGTCCATAGTTGTGTAATATAAGTCAGACAGGATCAGGGTGACAGGCAGACTCTGGATAGATTTGTAGGAGATAAGATATTTGGGTGGGGGGGGGTTCCTGTGTCAGATACGTTTGCCTATAGCTACCAGTACTTTTCATAGGGGTCTTCTCAAAGGTTGACTGCACTTGGTGGGTCTTGTGTGTGTCAGACTATTTGACCAATCTGGAGGTGTTTGTTTGTCTCACATATATGTATGGCCCACCTCATTTTGCTTGGATGGCCACATATTGGGGTCAGAAAGTTGCATAGGATGAGTGATCAGGAAAGGGCGTGTTACTCCCCATGGCTGTGGACCAGGGTTTTGTGGGTGTAGACATGTCACCATCTTCCAGAGTTAGAACTGCCTGTTGACTGCCCAGAGTATCACAGAATGTCCACATTCATGACTCATATTTCTTGTTGGTTACCCAAACGAGTGTGGTTTTCAGGGGAAAGTGTTTTGCAGGTCACTCAGGGTTGAAGTCAGATATTACTGACAGTTGACATTGTAGTTTCAGACTTCATACCGACATTCCATGCTACTGCAATAATTTCAGCAACTTTATAACATTATTAGAGCAATATTTCAAAGGTGTCCTTCACTTTGGACCTTTTTCACCTCATTATTCATGGTTTTGTCCAGATTTCTGTCTCTCTGACACTGGCAGGTTTTCTCCTAGCAGTTAGTGGCATGGTCTTTCTTTTCATTTTGTAGACTGTGTTATGTTGGTGTTATGGACCCCATGATACTCCCTAACAGGGCATTGTGGGTGACGCATGGCATTTGCCACAGGCCTGCAGGCCAGGTGTGACAGATGCAGACCATCTGTAGTAAGGCAGTGCATTATGATGATCATATGTTCCCAGGCTGCCAGCAGTGGACAATCCTGGGATGGCACCAGTAAGCTTACTGTGAGTGTTACTGACAATTGTTTTCTGTTTGTGTTGAGCCATTACTCTAGTTGATGACTGGATGTTGCTTAAGGCTAGGGACATGTTACTGCATTTCTATGGGACTATGGGAGGGTGACACATCTGTACACAATGCACATTTGTAGAGACTATGCTGATATTTGCTTAACATTTTGGTCATATTTTACATAGTGGTGTGCCCTATCTTTGAGACTACAGGCATAACAGTATCGACCACAGGTCAGATTGTTCTGGCATAAACATTTGTAGTTTAAGACTTCTTACCTTTCAAAGCCATACTGCCACTGCCAGACCTGCTGTGATATCACTGTGTAAATGTCTGTAGGTGGGGATTTCATGGCTGTTGCCGTGTGGGGTCCTTTGCCATACATTTCTGTATGGTTTTCTACAGATGATCTGCTGGGTGAGGCTGGGGTTGAGTATGGGACCCCCACTTTGACATCCATGCATGTGACTTATGACCGTCCCCCAGTTATTTGCCTCACTGCATATACTGCAGTGGTATTTCTCAACTAGCATGGTACTGCTTGGTGTGGGTAGGCCAGTACTGAGAATACACTTCCTGCTGTCCCACAGAGCTGTCAGTTGTCTGCTGCTGTCCCAGTAAGCCACCCCAT
The DNA here is from genome assembly GCF_019279795.1 of Protopterus annectens. Lineage (NCBI taxonomy): Eukaryota > Metazoa > Chordata > Ceratodontiformes > Protopteridae > Protopterus > Protopterus annectens. Next base: position 1,777,471,594 of record NC_056728.1, on the reverse strand, counting down.
TCCCTTGCATGCTTGAATCAATACCATAGATATGCTATCAGAACATTCCACTCCATTCATTTATTTTGTTAAGGTGACTGACTTACCTTGTGCCTGAGTCTGTTGTGAAGATGGTGCTTGTGGGCTGACTATGTTGGATGTACTCAGTACACTGCCTATACATGGTAAGGTATAGGTGGTGTGATGTTTGGCATCCATTTTACTGTGTGTGTGAGTCAAAGAGACAGAGAGAGAGAGAGAGAGAGCGATCAGTCCCTCGGGCCCTACAATGTCAATGAGTGTGCTATGCATTGCCTCTTTGCCAAGGACAAGGCATACTGGGCATGCCTCCATCTGCCTAGAGGGGCAGGCTCAGGATGCTCCTCTTTTGAGTCCCTCTGTGCCTGTGGAGACCTTGGTAATGGTGGGGGGCTGTGTGGCAATTTCCCATTTTGTTCCTGCTGCAGCTGTTTCCGCAGGATCATATTGCATAACATGGCACATACTATGAACATGTGTGCACATGTGGCTGGACAGTACTGCAGGACTCCACCAGATAAGTCAAGGCAGTGGAACCGTGACTTGAGCATCCCAAATACATGCTCTATAATGATCCTGGTTTGTATGTGTGCCTCATTATGGCATTCTTGTGTGGGTGTGTGTGCATTTCTGATGGGTGTCATCAACCGTGGCTCCAGTGCATAGCCAGCATCTCCCACCAGATGGCCATATGGGATGTCCCCACTGATAAATGCCTGGTACAGATGTGAGGAATGCCATATGTGGGAGTCGTGATAGCTTCCAGGGCAGCCAGCACACACATTCATGATAATGCCCTGATCATCGCACATGAACTGGCAGCTGATGGAGTGGAACCCCTTGCGGTTTAGGTAGACTCTACCCTGGTCACCGGGTGGTGCTTTGATGTGGATGTACATGCAGTCTATGGCACCCAGTACCTCCAGGTATTCTGCTACATGGTGGAAGAGACTCATATTGCTGGTCCTTTCCTCACAGGTGATGGGGAAGTAAATGTGCTCAGCAGCATGGTGTCGCATGGCATCCAGGAACTGGTGGAGTATCCTGGATGCAGATGCCTGTGGGACCCCCATGATATCCCCAGTTTGTCTTTGGAAAGTACCTGTAGCTAGTATTCTTATACACATACCTTGGTATCCACTGGGATGGGTTCCCCTTTGTTGGTTTTGGGTCTGAGGTGAGGCTGGCACAGCTCAATAAGCTGCTGAAGTATGTCCCTGTCCACCCTGTAGCGCTCTACTATCTCCAGATCATGTAGCCCCTGGTAGGTTACCCTGGGTCTGAGCATTCTTCTCCTCCTCGGTCTGATTTGGTTGTCAGCATTATCCTCCTCACCACCTTCAGTCTGTAGCACATACTGATAGATCAAAGCAACAGCAGCCCCTAACATGTTTTGTTAGTTTTGTCAGTTTAAAATTCCCCCAAATGTGTACACCAGTGGTGTAGAGTTTATGGGAAAAAACAAACTGAAAGGTGTTTGCATAGTTTATAGTAGTGTGCTGGGCTGCTGCCTGTGTAATTGGCTGATTCTGATACATTCCACCTGCCAGCTATGGTAGTTCTCCTTGATTGCCTTCCTTCTGCTGTTTCCCCTTCCCATTTCATCCCCATTTAAGCCCCAGTACTCACAACGAATAGCCACTGCTCAAATGTAAACAGATCTGCTATTTCTGTTTTTTTTTTTTTTGTTTGTTTTAGGCCTGGTGTGCATTTTGCCACCTGTTTAGCTGAAGTAAACACCTTTAAGCAGAACTGGCCCTTCCCTAGACGAGAACACGCTCTGTATTTCAGGTATTACAACAAAACAGCCTCAGACACACCCCCTTCCTTAGCTGTGCTTAGCTAAGGGCAAACACGGGCCACTGAGCTCCAATGTGCTTACAGCACCCTTTTCATGTTAGCTGCTCCTCCTGTCTACATGGTGATGTTAGAGCACCTACACGGTTAGGTGCAGTCTGACACTAAGAAGAAATTTGTGATTCAGTATAAATCCTTTCATTTGCATACACCACTGCCTTACACCATAGTTACCACACTTACACTGGGGCTTTCCCCTAAGCAACCACTATTCCCTGGTATTGTTTTCATTCTGCATGCCATTGACTATAATGGCAAAATGTAGATTTCTGTAAAAATTGATTTTCCCCCTTGTTTTATTTTCAGCATGATCTCGTTTGTGAGCCGCTGTCCTATGCTTAAACGTCTGAGATCGGCCAAAGAAAATTTTATTTTAAAATTTAAAACTATTTTGCATGCCATTGGCATGCCTAATAAATATGATACATGCTTTATTTCGAGCTGGCATGCCTCTGTTTTCTAATTTGCAGAAATGTGTTCAGCTAGTAACTGAACACATTTCTGCTTCTTACACTATTCCTTCATGGACGCCTGCCTGCTTGCTGAATCACTAATTCACCTCATTTGCATGGTTTTCAAACCAGCAAATGAGGTAATTAGCATTAGGCAGTGGTGTCCATGTAGGAATAGTGCAGGAGCACTCATGCACATCCCGGGAGCCCTTTAATAAATCACTCGGCAGCCATATTATGTGCAGCAGCTGCTGCATGAATCCCGGTGGCTGTCTGTTCCTGCCCAATAGCCTGAGCAGTATCAGAGTGAGTATTAAAAATTTTGGCTAGGTAATGCTTTGCAAGTGTGCCTCATTAGCAGTACAGTCAATCAATGTTTTGTCCAGCATACCTGCCAATGAGATGTACACCTACAGAGGATGTGTCAAACAAAAAAAAGCTTACAAAGAAGATTTAATTTATATTTATTGAGTTAGGAGTGAATGTTGATACACATTTTTGTTATTATTTTGTAAGAAGATGACTTGCGTCTTCTCACATGAATTGCAAGATTGCTAGCAAAGTGGCTGAAATCAAAAGCATATACATACAATATAAAAAGAAGAGTTTATACTTATTAAGGCATTCCTTATACAAGTTGTTGTTTTTCTTTCAGCTTTTCCTGGTTAGGGGTCGCAACAGTGGAACGCCGGTCTGCTAATGATTGGCAGTCAATTTTTATGGTGCTGAGGTGCCAGCCCGACACCCAACCTTCAATGAAGGCACGCCCATTCACGCATGCCTTTCGAACTCCACTCGACCGTGGGGAGGACATGCAGACTCCACACAGAAGGCGCTCCAGCCGAGAATCAAATGGGAGCACCTCTTGCTGTGAGGCAACAATGCTACCACTGCACCACCGCAGCTTACATTCCTTGTACAAGTGTAATACAATAAAGCAATGCACAAAAACTGCTGTCAGAAACTCTTGCCTTGCAGATAGTTGCTTGTATCCTTATATGCTTTATTATTCTAACTTCTGAAATGATCACAGCCACAAAACTGTATTGTAACAGGAAAAATACAGCAGTCTGATAGCATGGGTATAGTGCAGAATAAATGTAAATTTCAGAAATACATTGCTAACCACATGTGTTTGACATTCTCCTTTTTTATTTAAATGTTCAGCTGGCCCAACACATTCATCATGTCAATGGCCCATTGTATGTGCATCGGTACAGTGTTCTAATTTTGTGAAGGTGCCATCTACATGAAAGTAGGGGTCCTTAATGTACATAGTTTACTTGTAAAAACCCACATACCTGAGAACTATGATATGTGAATAACACTTTTATTTTACCATAATCTTTTGCACAATGTTGGCATTGCATATTAGTGTTTGTCCTCAGTACCCTTCCTATGGCAAAACTCCAAATTTTATTTCATTTGTGCAAAAACATAGCCATCAGTTGCAAAAAGTAGATTGGTGGCAGTACAACTTGCTTAACTCTTTGAACATTACTGAATGCAGATAGTTCTAAGTGCATTGCAGCTTCATGAATGGTTCTGTTAAAGTATGTCCTGAAAACAGTGTATGATGTTCAGGGTTTGAATCAACATTAGGGATATATTTCTATGGCATAATATATGTGCTCATTATTTTGATTATTGTATTCTGAAATACATATACAGTGTATAATATTAATGTTCCAATATAATTGTGTGGTATGGTTGATAAACTTGAGAATGTAACCTGAGTCATCTGCATTGCTCATATCACTAGTTAAAGTATATCACAATTTTGTGTAGATGCTATGGAATAAAAAGTAGATACACAATACCACATAGAAATAAAAGTAGCGAGATAGTAAATTAGTTCAATAAAAAGAACACAGCATCAGAGCTTTCAAAGCATGTGTGAGCACTGCTTCAGTGGCATATACTTATAATGATCAAGTGTACATTTTCCTGGAATATGCTGCAGAGAATACCTCCACCTGTATACTCAGCAGTTGTTCTCCCATGAAAAATAATGAAGCCAGTTAACACAACAATACATCACACACGGACAACAACTGTAGTGTTTCTCATTCTTTGAATGACAGTTAGCATGGAGCACTGTCACGGCTCAGGAATGTCTGTAAAAAAAATGATACTTCATGTACTATGGCAAAAGCTCAAAAATTAATTACACGTGCTAAGACGTTGCTGCAGAAATAAGACTGGCTTCAGCACATGCTAGTTAGCATTGAAGATATTACAAAAATTAATGAAATTAGAAAATTTCCCACTGAAAAACATATATGTGGTTGTCTAGGCTGTGTGCCATTGCACACATGCTGGTGCATGTGAGATCTGATTTGGGCAGTTAGTCATTTAAACATTTATTTTTTAACGTACGCTCAAACAATTGTAAGGCACACTTGAAACACGTATAGCATCAAAGTGCAAACAAGTGAACATCATTTATAAGCAAATGTCGACCTATTAACTGAGTTTGTTGTCATAAAGTTTTATACCTTATTTAGGTATTTTTAATTTTTTAACCAGGTACATGAGCTGGTCTAGTGAGCCTTTTCAATCACAATCCAGTTGCATACTATTGTTTGTTGTTACAAACTCACACACACTGTAAATTCCTGATTATGGCAGTTGTGTAGAAAATGATAGTCAATGAATGAAGAAATAACTGGTTTAGTCCTATGTGTAACAGAAAGGAAACTAAGCATTGTATACATAACATGTTTTAATTGCTCAGTGCATACTCTTTGCATATCAGTGAACAATTCTTCACTGGGAAGTCTAGGCCTTGTATACTTTCACAGAATTCTCAGAATTGTACTTGTAGCACATTCCTAAGCAAATCATTGTAAATTAATTTGTTAAAGGTACAGAATTACTTTCAGATTAATATTGCTGATCTGGTTAAATTATATTTAATATCCAGGGCAATGTACTACATTGTAATAGTTACCATTGATCTGTATTATGTCAAATGTCTGTGTAACTGATTTATGACAAAAGACTGGGGAGGGCATCCTGACTTGTGTTTGCTTGTGTATGACCTTCTGTTAAACTGATTTCAAAGTATTAAAATGTTCATCTGCTCGCATACAGACTTGCATTGTCCTCCTTAATGCATTTCACAGCTTGATCTAAATTACAGACAGATAAGTCATGCTACCTATGAGTTTATAACTGACAGTAAGCACAGTCTAGTGGCTGTTGTGGTGTAGCGGTTAGCATTGTCACCTCACAGCAAGAGGTTCTCTGGTTCAATTCTTGGCTGGGGTGTCTTCTATGTGGAATCTGCATGTCCTCCCTGTGATCACATGGGTTTCCTCCAGGTACTTTGTTTCTTCCCACATTCCAAAGACATTTAGTAGGTAGACTAAATTGCCTGTAGGTGCGAGTAAGTGGTATGAAAGAAATACCTTGGCAGGGCTATCCACCTGGCAGTGTAAACCTTGGCTCAAGATGATTGTCACTGTTGAAGTGACACCCTCACCCCATGTGTAAAAGGGATTGAGGATGGATGGATTAAGCATATTCTAGACCCTAGAAATGAATTAGAATTCCTCCCCAAATAAATAAGCAAAAAACTTATCAGCCTTTTAAACTAGCGCAAAAAAGTATACATCATAGTAATAAATCAAATAATTAGTCAACCAATATGCCATCTGAGTGATATAGAACAGGAAGATCCATTTTTTTTTGGTGAAGGACATATATAGTATATGTACACCAAAAAGCATACAAATACTTAAGACATATGAATGAAGACAAGATAAACATGACAAATGCATGAAGTGCCTTTTCAGTCTAAGAAAAGATAGATGCTTCCAGTGAAAAGCATGCACATTTTGCTATTGTTTTAAGATTCTTCTCGGGGGTTTTGAGTGAAATTTCAGGAATGCTTGCAATGATTTTAGGGTATATTGGAGGGATTCCCAGACGCTGAGACATATTATAGAGCATCAGTGGTAAATGCAGTGAAGTTTACTCGGTAAAGCTGGAGCTTGTAAGTAGAGGTTCTGACAGAGGTGGCCGGCAAGATAAGGAAAAGAATTTGAAAAAGTTGAGATCAGTGTGAAAGCTGTACGTGTTGCTCAGTAGATGGCTCCAGCCATTTCACTTTGAAGAGGGTGAGACAATGATGCTCTCTTTTCAGCCAGAGAGCAATAAACCTACAGATCAGACTTAATATTTTTGTAATGCAGTTAGCCTTGTTTGATTTAACAGCAATTACGGGAAGGTCACATTTAACTAGGCTGGTAACACTCCCTTTCCAAATGAATAGTAAAAGGAATTAAAATGCTTTATAGCCCAGAAAGAAGACCATTAACTTTTAAGTTTGTTATGTTTAAGTAGTGTTGGAAATTTAGAATCAGGACAAGCCTGATGACTGGATATCTAAATGTATCAGATACTTTACTGGAGTCAATGCTGTTATGTCTTAAGTGCCAGTTGTATGGGACTGTAGCCAGTTTGTGTGGATGGCAAAAGTCAGTAGCTTTCTTCACACTGAGAAATGGTAAGCCAGTTAGAGAATTTACTAAGGTCACACTCTAGTTGCTTTTGATTGAGGAGCTGTAGGTTCTGAATCTGTATCCTTCCATGTCATCCACAAATAAGACTGGTAAGTCTGATAACTCATCAGGTAGCCTGTTGACAAAAGCTAAGAATAGAAAAGGTGATACAACTGAGCCTTTGGGAATGCCTTTTGTTACTTACGTTGAGGGAGATATCAGAACACCTATCTTTAATCTGAAGCTCCTGTTAGGAAGGAAAATATTTAAAAAACTTGGGGAATCCTGTCTAATTCTGAAAGCTATAAGGGACCTGGCTGCTACTCTGTTCACAATTATATTCAAATTCAAGAAAAAGGAAATACAGCAGTCTGGGTACATCATTTTCTAGTCTTGTTAAATGGGTTATGATGTTGGAAACATAACATAGAAATTAAATGAAATAGAATAGTATGACTATTCTATCATATATTCTGTTTTTAGAAATGTAAAGATTCATCTGTCTATTAAAGAAATAATGCAGAAGGCTTAGCAAAGTATATCAAGCACTGAACATTCTGGAACGTTTGAATGACTATGCTTCTTATACTTTGTTTACATTATCTGTATACCAATAATCACAAATGTGCATTATAAAAATGTTAGGTAGATGAACATTGAGCCTGTCAGGCCGCATCCTTATTTAGCAGAATATTGTCTGTGGATGTGGTAGTTAAAGTAAATTTACCTGACCAGAAACAGCATGGTGACAAGATAATAAATAGTATTTGTGGATGTACTTGGCTAATTTTGTATATTAACTTTTCTTACAACTTGCCATGGGAAGGAAGTACAGAGGTTAGCCTAATGTGATAGACAGAGTGCGGTTTGGGGATTACTGGGAGGGTGAATACAATAGCCCATTTCCATATGCATAGCATGGACAGAGGCAGAGATTGTAGAGGTGAAGAAGAGGAATGCTTAGGTATTCTTGACATGTTATAGCTTGGCACACATAGACACTAATCTAGACTTTGACCATCATGTGTTGGTAACTTGTTGTGTAACTTATAAACAAAGGTATGGCACCTAGGTCCAAGGAGGTCATTTTTCCACTGTATTCAGCATTCATCAGACCTTTCATTGAGTGCAATGCCCTCTTTGATATGTACCTCACCAGGAATTTCCAACAATTGAAACATCCACTAAAAGAATACAGGGTGTAAGTAAAATATCCTATGTAGACTGCCTCAAGGCCCTATCCCCTCTATTCTGTATCCTACAGGCTGTGGAGGGGAGATCTATGCATGGCATGCAAGAAATTGTCAGACCCTAACCTGATGGACTTCCTGCATAACTGCAAAACAAACAGCATGTGATATAAATAGGACCTGCTGAAGAGACTGGTATATATCACAGAGATTATCCGTTCTCTGGAACAGGCTCCTCAACCATGTGAAGCAGAGCTCATCCCTAACTCAATTCAAGTGTAACTTGGACAATTGTGTGGGAAGCAGAAAATGTATTCCTGGTTTGGCTTCTGTGTTTCTAATGGAAACAGGCAGCCTGTAAATGGTTCATCTCACAGGCCCCTGCTAGTAAATGTTTGATCTTCCAAGTGCCTGCTTACAGTTATCAAGGGTACCAGAACTTGTCAGAGATTTGGGGTGCATGATTTTGCTTAAATGGGCCCTTGTGGTCAATAGCCTTGTACATACCTATAAACTTAAAATAATGAACCATCTCTAAAATCAATAAGCACTGTTGGAGAGTCATTTGATCAAATAGGTTTTCTATATCTTTGATGTTTAATTTGGAGAAGTAGGAATGGTGAATAAATAGTGAGGTGTCAAGAAAAGAAGTGGGGAGATTGTCACTGGTATATGTGAGATTAGAGAACTCCTTTAGGAAATCAATGGAGGAGATGGGTCCTGAGGAGGTTATAATGAAACCATTTGGTCAGATTCATGAATGGCTAATCTCCACACTGCAATTGTGTGCATGGTGTGACAGGCATATGAAAGCATGCTATCTGTATTCATTAAATGGCTCTACACGTCATGTAGAGCCACCAAAGATAAACAGCAGAGTATGCTAATGAAAGCATAATCAGCTAAACTGCATGCTAACTAACTGATCCAAGATGGAGGAGCCCATTCAGGAAACTATAAAGTGATTGTGTAAAGATGGTGTAGCTATTTTCCATGAACTCCAAAACCTATCAGAATACAGCCAACATCACACTTAAAAAGCAATGGTAGGGACTGCTGTCATTCTCTTGCATGTGCATGTGCAACAGGCTCAAATCTATGCTGCTGTTGCTGTTGCCAGACGTTGTCCAAGGAGAAAAAGGGTGTTCAGACCCTGTTTAACATATCATGGATTGCATGATGTGGAAATAGCAGAGCAATATAGGGTTGATAGGGAAGCACTACAGGAACTCTGCAACCCCTGCCAGCCCCACCCCAGACCCAGGGGAAATTGAGTAGAACTTATACCAGTGGAAACATAGGTATGTATAACATTAAGAATATTTTCAGCTGGTATATTGCAGAGACTCATAGGGGATATACTACGGGTGTCACAGGTCTTAGTCTCCAGAATACAATGCTATGCCAAAACATGCAAGGGAGTGCATCTATTTTCCACACACACCAGAGAAAAGAAAACAAACAATGCAGGGATTTTATACTGTTGCACACTTCCATGAAGTTTTGGTGGCCATAGACTGCACACACATAGAACTAAAAGCCTCACCTTCTGAACAGGGATGGACATACATCAACAGGAAGGGGTTCTACTCAGTCAGCTGCCAGGTTGTCTGTGATGTCCGAGGGATCATCCTCAGTGTGTGTCCAGGCAACCCAGGCAGTTACCAGGACTCACACATAAGGCATGCCTCTCAGCTTTACACATGATTTGCTTGGGTTGATGTTCCACAAGGCCATCCACTGGGTGATGCAGATTATGCACCGCAACCATGGCTCATGAAACTCATCAGAAATTCACATACACTTACAGAAGAAGGATACAATGATGCCCATGCTCAAACAAGAAACACCACAGAGCACATGTTTGGCATGCTGAAGTCATAGTTCCGTTGTCTAGACACAAGTGGTGCCCTGCACTATGACCCAGGCACCTGTGCAGAAATTCGCACAGTCTGTTCCATGTTGCACAATATCATCTTGGGTAAACAGGAACAGGGACACGCATTCCTGGAATACACACAGTGCTATCACCTCCAACACATATAGACGAGGATTCTAAGGGAGAACCTCCAGTTCCAGAGGGAGCCGGTAGACATACACATGCACAATATGCCCTTGCCTTGGCTAAGATGCAAAGGATAGCACACACACTCACCACATAAGTCTAAAAGGTTAGCACACACACTCTCCAGCTAAGACTCAAAGGTTAGCACACACTCACCAGCTAAGAGGTAAATGATAGCACATGCAATCACCAGTGACAGAATACATATAACAACCTAAACACTTACAAATATTAAAAGTGATGCCATCCAATGTCCACAAATTTTACTTACCTATGTAATGGCTGTGTACGGATATCTTCATACACTGACAGCTCCAGAGCACATGAATGTTCAGGTACTGAACATTGTGGAAAACTGGTTCCTACAGTGCTGCCTACTCCTGAACCCCCCCCAAAAAAAACAAATTACTGCTCTTTAACCCTACAAAAAAGTCCACGCAAATGGACTTCACAGTGTTATCCAGTAATGGTACTGCTATATCACCTGGCCCAACTACCAAACTCTTAGGAGTAACAATTGATAATAACCTCACCTTTGACGCACACATAAACAACACAATAAAATCAGTGAACAGAAAGCTAGGCTCACTTTATAGGATTAAATCCTTCCTTATTCCTACAGCTAGAACTACTATTGCCCACACCCATCTTATCTCTACCCTCCTCTATGCATCTCCAATTTATACCAATCTTTCCAAAAGTAACCTCAAAAAACTTACAAACTCATACAACAACACTGCCAGATTTGCCTCACATTTCCCATTTAGAACCCACCATTGTCATAATCTAAAACAACTGGGCTGGCTGGAATTCCATAATCAACTTCTCTTTTACCAGCTTACTATCACACAAAAGATCCTTCACCATCCTAGTAACACACATATACTTACCAGCCTGGTTACCCCCTACATAAATCTATCTACCCTACGCTCAGCAAAGAAATTGCAAGTATCTATACATAAGTCCCACAATAAAGCTGGGGACTCTCTGTTTTCCAAATCCATGGGGAAAACCTGGAACCTTCTTGCAAAAGAATTCTCGTCTCTGTCCTCTACACCACTCTTCAAGAAGCAATTCAAAGAATACTTTAAAAATAACTGGCTATGTCCATGCACTAACCCAGATTAATCACTTCATCCTTCACACTTTGTCTAGCTTATCTCACTACTGCGTTTGCTATGCACTCCTTCCTACTAACCTCTGAATGTATTTTGTTATCAGGTAACAAAGTTGTGTACTAGATAGAGTATCATAGAAGGTACTATAGTAGTTTGTCCTTTCCTAACATACTCTCTATTGAATAGTATGTATTTGTCTATACCTCTTGTTTATATTATTTCTCCATTTGTCTTGTAAACTTTTGTTTGATTTATTGATGTTTACCTATCATCTAAATAACTTGTATTGCCTTGCCTTAAAAACATATTGTATCTGTATGTCTAGTAACTGTTAGTGGAGCTTTTCTCCCCGGGCCTCTACTGAAAATGGACATGTATGCAGTTGGACTAGCCCGGTCAACAAATGTAAAATAAATAAATAAATAAATGACTTGTAACTGCAGTAATGTCAAGGTATGTATTGAACCTGTATTATATGAACAAATGTGTAAGAAGATAAACATAAATGATGCACCTGCATACTTTTAGGTATATATGTACTCAACCAGAACCTGTGAAAGGTGTCCACCAGTGGCATTCTTCGCTTATAGGAATGATACTTGCAATATACAGCTATGGATTTTACACGATAAGCAACATCAAGCTGGTCGCTTAGCCACTGTACACAAAATAGTCAACAGGATAATTATATAAACAGTTCCACAAGTAGAGCAATAAGCAGGAATGTAATATTAATTATTTGAATGCATGATTTATGATATTAACAGAAAATAAAACTGCCGAAATGAGTAGTTACAAAAACCTACAAAATCCCCTTATGTAATAAATATGCATAAAAGCAATATGGTGAGAAAGACTCTGTTAGGTATCCATTCTGTACATCAGACATATATGCAACCCTAAGTCAAAACCAAATGATCAAAAGGCATGGCGCAATAATCAACATTTGCACTGGGGGGGCAGTAGGGCAAGGCTGACACCAAAGTAGAAAGTGTGTGTGTGAGTAAGAAAATCAGAACATTCAGTGAAGTAGGAAATATCTCAGGGCAACAAACAAGAGATGTATCCCAATCAACATTAAGGGTTTTCTACCTTGCATGTGTGTGGGTCAGTATAGTCATTTTTTGTGATGTGAAATATGTTTGTGTATCTGCATGAACACAATCAAGCTCTGCGTTACCACCACATCCTATCATGTTGGACAGGTGTCAGCCATGCATGGTAGAGTTGTCAGTTCAGTGTCATCATTCCCAACCACACTAACTCCCTCTGCCAGGAGTTGTACTACCATTTCCACATCCCCAGTTCAAAGTGGGGGTGCTACTTGAACATGGGTGTTGTCTGCTAGACAAGTTCTCTTCACAACATCCAGAACCACAAATCCGTGGCCCACCACATCTGGGTGTAAACACCTCAATCACTGATGGAGCAGTGGAAGTAATTCCAGTATGGGGGTGGGATCTGGCATGGCCATATCAGCTAATGCAAAAGATGTTGCAGCTCTACAGACATGTGGATGCAGGCTGTCTCCCAGTAGATGTCCTACCACAGACACTGCCTGATCCTATTTGTCACTCTTCCTATCCAGTGAGTCACCCTCATGGTTGAAACATTCAAGCACATCAGAATGTGCCACATTTAGGACTCACACAATCTCTTCCAAGGCCCTGGTGGAACATGCTTGTATCTCCACGATGGTCCTATACAGACATGTGGTGGCATGTAATGACACATTAGCATCCGAACGAGGGTTGACTGTATGTGCCTCTGAGCACCTCTAGTGACCCTCATGTGGGGTATCATGCCCTCAAGATAGCTACAAGCAGACTCAAACAACTCTGCAACTGGAGTAACCACACTATCCTGATTAACTGTGTCACCCTCAACCTTTTCTATATGTGGGGGCTCAGTGGAATGGGTATTCATAGGCATACTGACTGTCTGAAATAAGGCCAGTGGATGTGTAAGACACAACCTCAGTGTCAGACTGAACCTCTGCACTCAGTGACTGTGCCTCTGTTTCATCACCATCATCATCATAGTCTACCAATACTCTGACATCATGTGGTACAAGTTCTACTCTGCCACTTTCAGGACCACCTGTAATAATAAGCAATAAACGCAAGAAGAAGAGAAAGGGTGAGTGGAAATGATCGAAACTGTGTTCTACATACTCCTGTTAAACAATTTCAGATGTTAAAGGAATACAATATTTTTACTCTCTCCTCAGTTATATTTAGTTATTTCTAATCAAAGAAGTTTTATGTTTACCATTTGCATATGGTCTTTCATATGCTAATTCTGATGTACCTGGAAAAAGGAGAAGGCAGAAGGCTAATAAGCATCACATGCAAATGACACAAGGACAAGAGAAAAATGCTCTATCTCCCCCTTAAGAAATACCTCAGTCAATCAGACTGACGCCCCCACACACACACAAACACAATCTCTGTTGGACACTTGTATCTTCTAAGGCACACATCTCAATGCTTGCAGATGTACAAGTAACAGCATATAAAGATGTCTAGAATTGCATTAAATGCCTTATAAATAGCATACCCATAATTTCTTCTTCTTAGGACAGGTTGGCCTGTTATCCACATCAGCACTAATATAAAGGAATCTGTGTGAACCCTCTGCTGAGATGTCTGGATCTCTGACTGTGGATAGGAAATGCTCATTTTCAGTGAGTAGTGGTTCCATAGCAGCACCCACCTCCATAGTCATCTATTCTCATGCTACCTTCAGCTGCTCTCCTGCATGCTGCTGTAATCACATAAGTGGTATATTGATGTACCTGATTATAGATTCTGGCATGACCACCCACTGCTTTTATATCAGCGACCACCTGCTGCCATATGCTTTTTATGACAGACATAATACCTCTGCCTCTTTCAAACAGGAAAGGTCCATGGTGGCATAAGGCTTCAATAATGGCCTTATTCTCTGCATCACTGAATGGTGGCTTGCGTGGAACAAGTGGTCTGGGCACCATAATCCTGTATGACATGAAACAGGAAAAAAAAAACACATTTATAGCACTTACAGAAATCACTCCTCAAAGAAAATCTGTGCACCCATCCTCAACATAGAACAACTGAACACACAATGCTCATTTCAGATTACACAAACGCATCATTTATTGACATTTGATTACTGGGAAACTTCGACTGGGTTGAAGCCCATATTCAGTGGAGGCCTGGGAGAAAACCTCCAAATTACTACAAAACATTTTAAGAACAATAATTTTGCAACCTTCAAAAATAAAACAACAATATTTGCAGTTTAAATAATTATAACAAATTAGCAATAATATAAAAGCATTGGTTAAGAATCGATACAAGTTATATGACAATCTTTTAATATTTATAGAAATTTTAGGCAGTTCATAGAGAAATTAAAGGTAAGTTAGTCTAATACAAACAGGAATAGCAATATGAAGTGAGGGAAAAATGAGCTTATGGTATATTTAGAGAGAATGTCAGGGAAGAAAATTTGATAGAAGTAAGGAAGTAAGTGAAGAAGGGAGAGGAAGGAGGTATAAGGAATGAAAAAGTACTTGTTTACATTTCGGTATATCGTTTATCCTGGTTTTGAGTAACAACAGAGCCAGATTTTATCTAAGAATTCTTTCAGAGTAGTTTTGAAAGATGGGAGGGAGAGTATTGACCTGATGGATACAGGTAAAGAGTTCCAGGCCTTAGCAACCTTGTACAAGTACAGACAATGCTCAGCAGATTTGATAGGTTTGTAGACAGACGGGAGTTAGTCAATGGATCACAATGACTAACTGGGAACATAGTTATGTAGAATGTATTCAGCTGCTGCACAGGCAGATGAATGCTAGATAGTTTTATAGACAGTAAAAAGCTGTGTATATCTTAGATGATGATGCAGTTCTAACCAATTTCGGCTTTCCAGTGCTAAACAGTGGTGGGTTCTGAAAGAGGTATTTACTGCAAATTTAGCAACTTTGTTATACCATTATTCAAGTTTTAATTTTAATGAAGCCTGGAGGTTACTAAGGATGGGAGCATCATAAAGAAGAGTGGGGAGGAGATAAGTAGTGGCAAGTGTAGCTTTAGTTGCGTCAATGAGAAAGTTTATGGCTCTATAAAGCCTCTCTTGTTTTTGATGAGTTTTTCTTATGCAATTTTGTATATGCGGGTCAAATATAAGCTTATCACCCACTATCACCCATCATAGTTTGTTATGAGAAGTGACTTCAATGATCGTATTATCAAGAGGACTTTAATTTTTTTTTTTTTTTTCAAGAGAGAGGGATTCGGGGAAAAAGTCGTTTGTTTTTTTGTCTTTTTGGGTTGAGCATAAGTTGTGAGTTAGGACACCATGTTTCAGTGGCTGTTAAAGCTTCCTGAGTAATTTTTTGGAGGTGGATCATGTTGTCAGGTGTGCAAATGAGAATGGAATCATCTGTGTATTGTATTAGGGTGGCCTGTTATGTGAATGTATAGAGGATGTTGGTGAAAATGTTAAAAAGGAAGGGACCAAGGAGTATGAGGTAAGGAGAGAGCATGGAGCACCATTTTACTGACTGATACCTATTGCATAAGCAGCTTTTGAACCACAGGGCAGGCTGACAGAGACCTAGTGAGGATATCTGAAGTAGAAGATAGCTGTGGCAAACTGTATTGAAGGCTTTAGACAAGTCTAGAAATTATGAAGAGACTAGTTTGCTGTTATCTCTAATTATATTTACAGTATCTATATAAGTTAAAAGGACAGTGCTGGTACTATGGGAAGGATGGAAACCATGCTATGTAGGGGCTAGGAGTTCTTAATTTTTCAAGTATTTTGGTGAGGGCAGATGAGATTGCTATAGATCTAAAGTTGTTAATGTATGTTGAATTTCCTCCTTTGTGCAGAGGGATAACTTGTGAGTTTTTCCAGAGAAAGAGAATGTGGGATTCCTGGAGTGATCTATTTATAAGGGACTGAGACAGGATAGGCAATGTTGTTGGCTGCTATTTTAAGTACTTGCTTGGAAGGTCCACAACTGAAGAAGAGCCTAGTTTGTTTGTTTAAGAGTAGTTTTATATAGGATGTGGGCATGGGGTTTGAAGGCGACACAGGATTTGGTGATATCTGGCTGTTGGGCAGGGTTGAAAACTGATGTTGAGGAACCCTTTGTTAGAGATTTTATACTATCTCTAAAATTATAGTTGAACTGCATTGCAGTTTTGAGTGGTGAGTTATTGGGAGAGGGGTTTGGGTTGAATTTTTGGCTGGGATGTAAGATTTCTTTAATGGATGTCCACATTTCTAGGGTTATGTTTAGTATTATTCTGAACGTTATTATAATATAGTTTTTTTATCTCCCTGTATCAGCTTTTTAGTACAACTGCAAAGTATTCTAAAGTTTTCAAAATATTGAGGTGTTTCATATTTTTGTTATTCTTTCAATGCTTTTTCTCCTGCATTAGCATGTTGCCCTTTTTGGATATCCAAATTGTATTATTTGTTTTTAGTTGCTCCCTTCTAGGACAGGAAATGCTAGTTGGGATATTTAGAAAAGTTGTACTGAATTCATTTACAGCATCATCTAAGGGAAGGATTTTAGGAAGTTCGAGGTCAAATTATAACTGAGAGCAATCAGTTTAGAGGCAGTACCAAGCAATTAATAAGGACATATGCAGTCAAACAGGTTTTCTGTTATTTCTTGGGGCTAAATAATTGGCATATACAATACAGTCTACTGGTCAAGGAAAAAGGAGACAGTGGCCAACTTAGTAAGAGGTACTTAGAGTTCACGTATCATTTACTTTATTTTCCAGGCAAACAAATGTTAAATATATAAAAATAAATAAATAAATTAACAGACAGTTTCAATCACAGAGCAGGCATGTATTCAACTGATTAAAGTTAATAGACAGCAGGGGTCTTCATTATAAATTTGCTTCCATTATACAATGATACAATTTTCAATAAACTTGTCGAACTAGTATCTTGTAGGAGAGCTCCTGCAGTATCAAGGTCAGATGTAGTGACCGCAGGCACTTCTGTATGACGGAAGATAGTTCCTAAGTGTGATATAGATATACTGTATAGAATAGAGTATATGCAGGTAGATAGTTTAGACTTAAAATACCCACCTATCACCAATTCAGGAAGACGGAAGATATCAATCCAGAGTCTCAGAACTGCCATACTTTTTAATAATATAAGTGCCTAGACCATTCATTCCTCTAGTCCATTGCCCTGTGTTGCCTAGGACTAGTGATTTCCTTAAATTCCCATTATCTCACAAAATCATAGAATATTTGACTCAAACATGTGGATCATGGTCTGATATAAGCTACATCAGGAATGCCACTTCTAGGAAAAATACATTTCAATATAGTACTGACACTTTGAGTTGTGATTTATTGTAATTATATAACTTTTAACACCAAACAGAAATGGACACTGAAACTGGAAACAGAAGAGCCTTTATTATAACAAGTTGAGCACTTTCATCAATTGTAAATTGTTGACTTCATCAGAACAAAAACTGAGTCAGTCCACCAGCATATTATATATGTGTAAGCACAGCCATATCAATTAACTAGTCCTAGATTCTTAAAGACAAAGGACACCCTACCCAACTTATCACAAAATGAACTTGACTTCCCATGAATAAGTTGCCATATAAAAATGAGTTACATAATCACAAAAAATAAAATGAAAATAAAATAAAATAAAATGTAATGTGACATTGCAAATAATTCTTTCTCTAAAAACATATATAATAATATAATGTCTTAAATTGAAAAAAAAATACAATCATAATACAATCAGGGAGCCAACTTCAGCCCCAAAATAAATATAAATATAAATATAAATTGTCAAATTAAAAAGTTCTGAAATTATGTTGACTCCTTAATTCAGCCCATTGGGGCTGACTGTGATTTATTGGAAACCTATAGCAAAAATTCTGACTTCAGTCTAAGAACATTGGCAATGGATGACACCTCATTAATGCCTGGATATTGTGTGGCATTACATTTCAGTTGCCACTTTAACTCTTTATATTCCAAGTAAAGATCAACAGGTCCCCCTCTAGGTCCATGATCCACCAGATCTATAGCTATACATTTAAAATAATGTGTTGAATTATTAATAATATGCTTTGCCAAGGCATTGGACTCATTGGACTTCAGAATATCGTAAATGTGCTGATAAATCCTATTTTTGAACGTATTGAAAGTTTTGCCAATGTACAAATTGTCACATCCTTGGCATTTGGCTACATATACAAGGGCCTTACTTTGGCAATCAAATTTATAGCCCAATTTAATCATACCATAATTGTAAATACAAAATGTAGTGCTTTCCAGGACATGTTTGCTTTGTGTACCATGGCCACATTTGTTCATAATTCCTATAGCATTACTTCCAGGACTTCTCTCAATAGAATCTTTAAAACAAGCGTTTTTCCTATATAAAACTACTAGTTTGTCTCCTGCCTTGTCAAGGTGATCTTTTTCCAGCTCAAAAATGGCCCAGTTCCTGTAAATAATGTCCTTGATACCCTGAAATTAATACTGAAGGGTAATACCAAGGCTTTGTTGTAGTCACTGCCACTCATTCCCATGTCTGTTTGTTGTATGGGAATATGTACTTCATTGCTGTCCGAGATACCTAATAAAGGAAAAAAGTGACCACTAAGTCTCTTTTGTGTTACCTAATCAAAAATTGGGTCAATAAATTCTTTGTAATAACCCATGTTAAGGAACATTTATTTTAATAAAATACATTCTTCCTGAAATGTTTGTTTTATGCTAATCATACAGGCGAGTTGGACACACTGACCCTTCACCAAAGATCTCTTTTTGTTAATTGGGTGACAACTGAGGAAGTGGAGCATAGGAAAGAATTGGAGTAGGTGGGTGTCCTGTACAAAGAAGACACAAATCTCTTATTGGGTCTATCTTTGGAAAGTAAAACATCAAGATAGTGTATTCTATCTTTGTCAGTTTCCGTACTAAATTTTAGGAATCCTGTACTCAAATTCAAAAATTCAAAGAACTGATCTAACTGTTCCCGAGTTCTACTCCAAAATATAATGTCATCCAAATATCGCCCATAAAAAGATCAATGTTTGGAAAATTCAGAAGTAAAAATAGTACTTGGTTCCCATTGTTGGCAAAGATCATGAGATGTCTTGTGTTCAAGGATTACTGTTCAAAGGTCACAGTCATCATTTCTACTTAGCTGCATGAAACCAAACTGAATAAAATACACAAGTCACACTTGGGAGGGTCTAATTATGAAGAAAAAAATCAGTGTTCTTAGTGGCCTAAGATATCTGAACAGACTGAACCAGTGGTGCAGAGATCTGATGACTGTAAAATGTTCAGTAATCAAAATCAAAATATTGAAATGCTACCACATAATTAGACATCTTCCTTAGATAAAAGTACAAAAAGATGTGTTACAGAACAAATAAAGTACAAAAAAGATTTGTTTCACAACAAATAAGCTTAGGTGTGTATCATTATTCAAACTTTTCAGAAGTTATATAATTAAGAAATTTAGACACAACCACAAACTTTTAACACCAAATGGAAACTGACACTGAAACTGGAAACAGAAGAGCCTTTATTATAACAAGTTGAGGGGACTGGTTGTCATAGACAACAATATTTATGCTAGCAAAATGTTGTCTCTACTTTTTTCTGACACTTATGATGAAGTGTTAGTGAATGAATTGAATATTGCATACAAACGAACTGATGTAGTGTTACAGGACCTAGTTTTTGACCAGCAGATTAGTGTCAGTGAACACCAATTCTAGGCTTCAGAATTTCCCCGTACCCCTACTATATTTGGCATCCCCAAAATTCACAAAGTCATCTTGGACCCTTCCCTTTGTCCTGTTGTGGATGCCAAGGCTTCCAAAACCTTCCCCCTGGCCAAGTTCATAGACTTTAATCTCAAAGAGATCCTTAGAAATTTTAAACACCTCTTCAAGGATTCCTGGGACTTTTTGTCCAAAGTGGCAAATACATTTTATTCAGAGGATTTAATTTTTGTTACCATCGACATCCAGGACCTTTTCACTGTCATTCCTCACTATGATGGTCTTGAAATGTTTTACATTTAGTTTAGTGAGTTTATCTATAATTCCAGAGTGGGGGATGGTGACAAAAGCCTTGGCGAGATCTCGACAGGCTGTGTGAACCACCTTACCCTCATCTACGGCTTTGGTGACTGCTTCAAAGAAGTCAATCAGGTTTAGGAGATATGATCTGCCATTTACAAACCTGAACTGGGTGGGGTCCAGAGCTTGGAGATTACCAATGTCTTTGTTTATAAGTTCCATGATGATACGTTCCATGGCCTTGTAGACCAGGCTCGTTAGGCTAATGGGGTGGTAGTTTCCAGGGTCTGTGGTGGCTCCCCCTTTGTGGAGTGGGATAAACGTCACTGCGTGCCATTCAGTGGGCACAAAGCCTGAGGTGAGGCTATGATTGAACATGGTGCTTAGGTGGGGTGCCAGTTCATTCTGTAGTTCATGTAGAATGCAGCCTGGGATGTTGTCAGATCCCATGGATGCTGTGTTCTTGGCTTTGGAGAGAGTGTTTTTTTGCCTGTGCAGCTGTGATTACAGGAACTTTACATTTTTCTGGTATAGAGATGAGCCCTTTAGGGGGTGGGGGAGGGGTAAAGTTAGCACTGAACCTATCTGCCAGGATGTTGGCAATATCAGTTGGTTCTATATATTTAGTGCCATTATGCTGTAACTCAGAGCAGATCTGAGTGTTGCCATTGAGATTCTTGACATAGCTATAGAATGCTTTGTGGTTGTCTTTAAAATCAGTGGCAATTTTGTTTTCATAACTAGCTTTGGAGGATTTTATGAGGGATCTCAGCTTCTTACTGAGGCTGACCAGGGAGTTCTTCCAGTCATGGGATTTTACTCTTTTTTGCAACAGTTTCTTTCTTCTGTTGTAGAGTTTGTTTATGGCAGGGGACCACCAGATTGGCTTCCTTTTCTTGGAGGATAGCATCTTGGCTCTGTTAGGGATAGTACGATCCATGCAGTCATGTAAGTGCTTATAAAGCGCATTTCTGTAAGATTCAACAGTCGTACCTCTATTGTCCGCCTGCATGGATGACTTTACCTGGTTCCTGGGTGATTTTAATTACCCAACCATAAATTGGAAAAACTACTCATGCCAGAATACAAAT
Source organism: Protopterus annectens (assembly GCF_019279795.1). Taxonomy (NCBI): domain Eukaryota; kingdom Metazoa; phylum Chordata; order Ceratodontiformes; family Protopteridae; genus Protopterus; species Protopterus annectens. The sequence continues at coordinate 1,777,450,192 of NC_056728.1, read as the reverse complement.
TCCCAGAGATTCCTTGATGTTAACAATGCAAATGCCTTGGAACAGCTAGTCGATACCTCCACAAGAGGTGATAATATCTTGGGCTTGGTATTAATCTTGGACTTGGGAGTAACCACTGCAGCACCCCTACATCATCATCCTTCCTGGTAAGATCCGACCATAAAGCAGTCACTTTCGAAGTCACCATCTTCCCTGAACCCCTCTAGCTAGGGTGAAATAAAAAAACTTCTCCAAAGCTGATTACAACCTCCTGAGGGATGGTATAAACAGCTTCACAGCCCCCTACACTGTAGGAATTGGTACCAATGTTCAAATCTACACCAAAGTAGTATACGAGCATTTATATAGATGCATTGAATCAGGAATACCCAACAGGACAAAATCCTCTTCTGCAATGAAGAGTAAACCTGTCTGGTGGACATCTGCAATAAATAAAACTATATAAAAAAATGAAAAAAATTACTGTCCGGTGCCAAGAATGAGCAGGTGCTCAATTAGAAGCAATTGCTCCTTACCCTGAACAAGCAAATAAGAGCACTAGTGAAACCCTCTAAAGCCAACTTCCAGTCCAAATTGGCCACATCTACTAGAGACAATCATAAGGCCTTCTTCACATATGTCCAAATTCTCAAAGGAATCACCCAGATCTGTTCAGAACTGGTGGTCAAGGACACCACATACACAAATGCTGTAGATATAGCCAATCTACTGGCTGATAGATTCAGCGAAAATGTCTCCCATCTGTCCCCCCCATCAGTAAATCAGGACACCCCCACCCCTTATCTCTAGGGAAGAGGTCATCACTGCCCTCTCAAAGGCAAAAAATGCAGCCTCCATGGGACCCGATAACATCAAGGCTGCATCCTACATGAACTCAGGCATGAACTTGCAGCACCATTAGGCACCCCTATTTAACCAAAGCCTGAGTACCGGCTTTGTCCCAGCCGAGTGGAGGAGAGCCACTGTCATCCCTTTACACAAAGGTGGAGCATCCGCCGATCTGGGAAATTAAAGACCCATCAGCCTAACTAGCCTGATCTGCAAGGCCATGGAATGAATTATCATGGACCTCATTAAGAGGGACATTGGCAACCTCCAAACAATCGACCCCGCACAGTTTGGCTTTGTCAAAGGGAGGTCATATCTGTTAAATCTGGTTGACTTCATTGAGACAGTAACCAAAGCCATGAACGAGAGGAAGATAGTGCACACCACCTACCTTGACCTGGCCAAAGCCTTCAACACTATTCCCCACTCGGGCATAGTAAATAAACTGTCTCAACTAGGCACCAATCCATATGTTACCATATGGGTAGCAAATTGGCTCAATGACAGAACCCACCTAATCAAAATAGGATAAGCCACCTCAAGCAGTTGACTCATAATGAGCAGCGTACCCTGGGGATCAGTCTTGGGGCCTCTCTTATTTGGGATATATTTCTTTGAGGTGCAGGCCAAAACCAGTGGACTATGACTGACCAAGTTTGCAGATGGCTGCAAGCTGGGCACAGTCATCATTTCCCCAAGTTATATGGACGTCCTCCAAGAGGGTCTCACTCAAACAAATGACTGGTGCCAAAAACATGGCCTCAAGCTGAATCCCAAAAAATACATAATGATTCCCTGTAGGGAGAATGACATTCCCACATATTATCACATTAATAACAATGCCCTAAATTCACAATCATTAGTGAGGGAGTTGGGTACCCATGTTGATAGTAACTTGACTTTTGACCACCATGTTGCTTCCATTGTATGGAAAGCTTTCTACATGGCCCACCTCATAAGTAAGGGTATCTCATCCAAGGACAAAGAGCTCATAACATCCTTGTATTCTTCCCTTATAAAGTCAGTTATTGAGTACAATGCCCTCTTCAGCATGTACCTCGCAAAGCACATGCTGCAGCTGGAAAGACCACAGAGGTTCCTCACCAGGAGAATCCAGGGCCTCAAACATCTACCCTGCACAGATAGACTAAAAGCCCTATCTCTCTACTCAGTTTCATACAGACTCCTCAGGGGTGACCTCTGTTTGGCATATAAAGCAATCTCAGTCCCCGCCTTGATGAGACTGCTGCATATCCGCAAGTCAATCTCCACTCAAGCAAGCCATACGCGCAACCTCAACCTGGTCTATGATATCAGTAGGACTTGTTGGCTGTACATATTTGTGTCCCAGAAATCCCCCCATCTGTAGAATAGACTATCTCAATCCACATCAAACAGAGTACCTCATTATCCTTTTTTAAGCCCCCTCCCCCGGATAACTGGATGGGAAACAGAAAATACGCCCCTAGGATTCCACCTGTGTCCCTGCTGGACAGGGGCCTTGGGTGCTGACTTGTCTAAACATGGGCTAAACTCTTGGCTAGGCTTATAAGGGCCTCAGGGCCAATAGCCTAGTGACCTCTTATGATCCTATAACCTCCTATGTTTCTACATATTCATGGTTGTCTTGAATTTACAGAACAGGATTGAGGTAGTCTGGAAACAAAATATGGTTCATGTTCTTAAAAGCTGTTAGGCACAGTTGACACTTATGTAAAACAACTAACCAAAAAGAAAAAAGACTAATAAGCAAACCATAACATTCTGAAACAAACACTAATGTAACGACTCTTCAGCACTTCGGCAAAGCCTTCAAGGAGTATACAAAATAACAAACAACACATCCGTTTAAATACACATAATAATCAACCCATCATCCAATCAAAATCTAAAGAATCCTATCAAATCAGCAGCTTCCAATTACATTCCAAATTAAGACCCAAGGGAGATAAAGTTCCAAATTTTAAGATAAAAATGCTTTCTTTATACAACAGTCTTTTTTATATACATTTTCTGAGTAGAAACCAATAGAAACTTTTTCTAACACAGTGGCTTTTTGCCCATCAGGATTTAAATTATGAAATTCCATAAAATGTTTTACCACAGAAATGTAATCCTTCTGTTTCCTAATATTTCTTATATGTTCCTGTAGTCTAGTTTTAAATTTCCTCTTAATTTAACCAATACAAATAAGACTACAGGGGCATTGTGAGGCATAAATAATACCTTCAGTATCACAGTTAAATGTCTCTAATGGGCAAAAAGTATGACCATTAATTAAAGGGAAACTTTTAACCACATAGGTACATATATTACAATGGCCACAGGGGAAAGTACCCAAGTGAGTATCCACCAAGATGTCTCTTAAGTCTCTACCCTTTTTATATGATGTACCTAAAGAAAGTGAAATATACTAGCTAAATATCTAAACTTAAATATATAGCTCCAATAATATTTAACTATATTGATCATAATAGGACTAAAAACACCATAAGTGGAAACAAAATAAATTTTCCTCATAGCTCCTCTTACTTACATTGTTACCAAATTCTATTCTATTTGAGAACTCGGCATTTCTTAAAGGAGAAGCTGACACTTATACCTTCATTTGTCTAGAAGATTAATAAAATGCAATTTATGTCCCTGCTTAGGAGCTCCACAGATCAGAGGAACATCAGTTATACTGACCTTTTATCCCTTCAGACAATTAGAAACTTCTTTTTGTAAAACTCTTGGAGCAGAGGAAATTCCAAACTCTAATATTACAGATTTGTATCTACCCAGACGAGTCTTGAATATACAGAGCTTTGAGCTGTATTCACTTAGACTAATATGCTTAAAGACCTGGTTGACATCAAGCACAGAGAAGAACTCAGCATTCAGCATAGTGTCAAGAATGTTTTCATTTGTTTTAAGTGGACAATACTCCCTTCTGTACCATTTAATTATTACAAATCTGTATATAACTTCAGTTTATCCTGCTTTACAAATGTCACCATAGTATTTTCACATTCATTCTAAGTTGCCATTCAGTCTCATAAAGCACTAATACATTTTTTCCAGTATCTACCTCAAATATTAATAGATATTTTCTCCAAAATGAAAAAGGGGGCTTTTTAAAGTTAAGAAAAGTCAGTGAATGTTTAAATAAAGCACTATTTGTGCCTTTCCGTGAAATGTCATAAATGTGTTCGTAACTGTGAACTCTCAGTGGTCACTCAGTTTTCCCATTCTACTATGCTTCACATCCATTATACAAAGTGTATACTAAACATTTAGTGTTATATTTAAAATTTCTTCCATATGGAATAGTTCTTGGATAGCTAGCAACTGTAGAAAAGGTGGAATCAAATACATATCTACACTGTTGACAGATTCCACATTTAGCCATCTTGGACAGCTGTTTGCACTGCAGATCTTTTGTACACCCCAAAACTGATTTTGTATTAAAGTTCCTTCTGTGGAAAACTTTGGGTGTATATCCTACCTTGTTTATCATTTCTAAATTAAAAACAGCTTTTCAGTTTCTCTCTAAAATTCCTCTGTTGTTATTAGAATCAAAAGTGTATTTAGTAATAAATGCTGTAAGATTATGTATATATTTTTTTGTCTGGTATAGAATAATATTAACTTTACTAGACAAAATGGGCTTAAATTTGGACATCTTTTGTGACTTTATGCCACCAAAAGCTTTATCCAATAAATTTGCAGTTTAATCTCTTTTCAACACTTCTCTAAGACTTTCTGCCTCCATTTCAAATTCAAAATAATCTGAAACGAGTCTTGACAGTCTTATTAATTTTCCTTCAACAAGAGTCTTCTTTTGATAAAAAGGATGGCTACTTTGAAAATATAAGCAAGCATTAGAAAACTTTTTCTCATGATACAAAGACAACAAATATAGATAAAAGCATCCTTAGCCGTAGTAACATCCAAAAAGTTAATTGTACTCACAGACCAAACAAAAGTAAACATAAAACATTTTGTAGTGCTGTTAAGTACATGAAAAATAGTTCCAATCCCCTGAATATTAGACACTCTTGAACAGCTGTTAGGCATAGCAGGTAAGTCAGAACCAGAACATTACAAGCCCACAAGAGAATGATACCAGGTAGTTTAAAAATCAGCTTAATAAGCTTAATAAATATATGGTGTGAAATTGATGGACCTGAAGTCTGTCTCTTCAGTGGGATTACGATATACTAATTGTTTGAATCGTGGCTTAAATCTCAAATCTCACTGTTGTTGTGACTCTCAGCTAATTCTCGTTACTTTATGAGGCACTGTATTGGCCTTCAGACAACAAGAAGTGTCATCCTTTCAGTTAAGCGTCAATAAAGTTGGTATATTGTAATGATCATGAAAGCAGCAATGACCGGCTAGTCATGGAAAATATCTTGAATTGTTACAACCACTTTTCCTATATGGCTTCTGTAGTCAACAGACATCTTCTTTACCTAGGATTAGGTAACTTAAAATTAATTTCCTGGTGTGGGTCCACAAACGTTATTTTGTACTGCTTGCTTTATATGTCTTGGTAATACACACAAATAATAGTTTAGCTCCTCCAAAATGAATCCCACATAACTTTACTGAATTCCAACTACCTTAGATTAGGCACTCACACAAGACTTAACAGAATTTCTGTTAATTGTGCTACACCTTGAATTCCAACTACCTTAGATTAGGCACTCACACACAGCTTAACAGAACTTCTATTAATTCTGCTACACCTACTGCATTATTAGGTATCATTCTGAGAGGTGAGTAAGCAGCATTGATCTTCACATATCACTCAGTGATAACAACTCAGTACTTACTGCATGGTGCTATAAAACAATTAAATCACATTAGATTTTAATAATTTTACTTATATTTACATTTTACAGACGTATATCTACTTACCTTGTTCTGTCTCAATAATGTTTATCCAGCCTTAGCAAAAGTCTTCCGGATGCAAAAGGCATACTTTTTTCTCTCTAGGAAGGTTTGGGAATATAGATGTAAACAGAGCTCTATGAATTTGAAGGCTAGACTACAGCCATAGATTGCACATATCAGCACTAGAAAAACGTAATTATCAGGCTGACATTACGATAAAAATTCTTGGACATCTGGAAATCTTGCCATATTAAAGCCAATTTTACCAAACCAATGTGCATATGCCTCTGATTAGAGATCTATGCTGGGCTAGCATATAAGAATCACATGCAAAAATTAAGCAGACCATTGACTACAAGCAAATGCTGCTTTCTGCTCAAAAATCTACTGAAGAAGGTTCTCAAACTCCTGATTAGTAGTCCATCATGAGAAGCCTTCAAGCAATATTTCCGCAGAACCAAAGATCTTCATTTGTCAATTGTTGTCTATCCTCCTCCTGGCTTTCTACCTCATGACATCTCTCTGTTTGCATCCTTTCCATTTTATTTCTCTAACATTAGTTACAGTGCTACCATAAAACTATTTCAGATTTCATTCTCATTCTGATCTTCCACCTTTGGTGTTCGTTACATGGTGCAGGAAAAAGTAAAGTGTTTCCTATTTCATACTGTGCTTCAAATGTGTTTTCTGCTCTAGGTTTTCTCTATTCTCTGTAGCTTAGGCACATTTGTCAATTTCTAAACTTTCAAAATCATTGCAGGGGATATCAACAATCATAGCACTGGAAATGCGCACATGCATAAATTCACCTTTGATGGGGGTAAACATTTGTAAATGTATCCTCTTGGTAGGTGCAAGCAATAAAATTAGGACCTTTGTGGTGCTAATATATATACACCTGTATAGATGTACCAGAAAAAAGGTATCCCTACAGCATTCACGTGCCTGCTTTCCATGGCTTGCTATATATGACATCCTTGTGAAACCTTCACTAAACACACATTTATATTGCAATTAAATAACAAAAAAAAAAAAAAACAAACAAACAAAAAAAAAAACAGACGTTGCAAGTGTTTCTAAGCAAGCTACACACATCTTAAAATTTTCTTGCCCAACTGAGCCATTTAAAATACAGTTCTTTGCTTCCCCAGAAAATAAATTATTATTCTCATTTTGGTCCCATGTGATAAGCAGATCCATTTAGAGCAACATTCCAAAAATTGTGCTCTCACCTGACCAAGATGCTACCTTATAAAGTCTTACATTCTTGCCCAAAATGCATTGCATTGCATTCTGCACAGTCATGTCCTTCCTCCTCAATATAACATTAAAGAAGCTTTGAACAATATATGTTATTTACTTAACCTGGTTATTACAATGTTGTTTAACCCACCAGAACTAATTACCAAATTCATCATGCTTAAAAAAGGCTAATGCAAATTTAAACAGCAACGGTGAATGCTGGTGTTGTTTTTCAATAATTTCTCAAAATAATTTTGATAAAGGTTAATGTGTCATATATGTTTGCTGTCTATTGCTTTCCACTCTGTGTAAACTTTAAATGTTTTTCTTAGTTATAGTTTATTCCTGCACACTATACTGAGAATACAGTTACTTGAGTCATAGCTAACAAAAGGTCCATGGGCTAGATGACTTACCCATTTTTATGTAGACTTCCACGTGTAATTAACAGTATGATTTACCATCAGATAGTGTTTGTGTATAGACACTTCTCAAAACTAGGGTGTTGCTATGACCTACCATAAGTCACTAATTTCCCAAGAGCTTGTTTAGTTCATGGTTTAGTTTTACTGGCTAATGTGCAGAAGATCTAATGCCATCTCAATGACTAAGTCTGACTGAACAGTCAACATTCTGTTTGTTGCTATTAGAAAAATATGAAATGGAAAAATCCAGTCTCATAACTGCTGCATAAGTTAATCCTGTTGATACTGGACTAACTGCACATACAGCATGGCAGGTTTATTAACAGTTAGAGTAATCACTAATAAATTAAAAAAAAAGAAAAAAAGCACCTAAGCAGGCATGTCCAAGCACCAGGTTCCAGTGATTTCTCCTGTCCACCTGGTGAATCTGGGCATACTGGGGCAATGCAACAATTGCCTCATGTACACAGACAACTCTCTCCTCCTACCACCCAACACTACAACCTGTGAGAGATGCACTTACATAGTCAAACTGGAAGCAAAGCTCTCTCCAGCCAAGATTGTGCTAGACAATCAAGAGGAGAAGGTTAACACCCGTACTACACCTCAAGCAACACATAGCCCTTCAATACCCTCAGTACCAACACCCATACATAGTGACACTAAACCCACATATGCGGAGGCCCTTAACATTAACCTGACCAAGCAACAAGGACTTCTGAAGCTGAAACGCAAACAAACACCAATCAGAACCAAAGTATCACATAGCTCACAACACTGGTGTGCCACCCAACAACAGCCCCTAAGGCAAGACAATGTGCCCAACACTTTAGTCATAGGTGACTCTATAGTCAGGCACACTGATGTCCCACTCACCAGGCTGAATAAGGAGAAAATTACAGTCAACTGCCTGTCGGGTGCTAGGATCCACCACATAATGCATGCACTCAAGTCACTCCACAGTAAGTACAAATATGACTCTGTCATTGTCCATGTTGGAGTGAATGACTTGAGACATACCTCCCTGGACTACATGAAAAGAGACATGGAAGAGCTCTTGGATCATGTGGCCCAGCCAGGTATGACCCTAGCCTGGGTAGCATCCTGCCTTCACCCAGAATGATACCACAGTATAAGGAAAAAATGATTGACTTCAACAATTGGCTAAGCTTCTGGTGTAATTCAAGGGAGATCCAGTATCTGTCTGCCTGGGACGAATGATCGACAAACCACGATGCTTTGTCAGAGATGGTCTGCACCTGTCACCCCTGGGATTCAGGTTACTGGCAAAGTCTCTTGCCACCCCTATAATGCCTTTTTTTAGGCAAGGCTCAAAGGACAAAACCACCACCATAACAGGTACAAGTATGCAAAATCTGAAGGTAATGCTACTCAATGCTAGAAGTCTAAACTTCAAAATGCACTCTCTCGAGGCACTCCTAAAAATAGAGAATATCGATATCTGTGCAGTAACTGAGACCTGGTTCAAGGCTCCAGGGAGCACTCCTGCAAATCCAGGCTACAACTCTTACCACGCTTTCAGCCATCAAACCAGGATCAAAACACTAAAGGTGGAGGAGTGTCCATATTCACCAAGGATATTCACACCACCAGGTTAGTTGCCCAACACAATGCATCCGAAATTCTCCAGGTGCAACTAACACTAGGTAAGACTACAATCCAAATTGTATCCCCCACCATGCCCCAAGATTCTAACTACACCTTTCTAAACATACTGTAAAATATTAAGATACAACCGAAAAACACCCTAATACTGGGTGATTTCAACTACCCTGCCATTAACTGGGAAATCTACTCATGTACCAACACCTTTGCCCAACGGTTCTTGGAATTCATAAATTCCAATGTCCTGGATCAACTAATCCGTAGTCCCACAGGGGCTCCAATATCCTGGACCTGGTCTTTGCCAACATGGGAAATCGATGCACCACACCAGTGGTCACCCCCTGGTTAGGTCTGACCATAAGCTGATCACCTTTGACATCCACATCCCACTCCCACCTCCAGTAAGAAAACATCTGTAAAAAACTTCTCCAAGGCCAACTTTATGCTACTCAAGTCAGAAGTGACAAACTTCACGACACCCATGCAGACAGGAACCAAAAGTTTGACTGACAAATCCTACAGTAAAGCACTGTACGAGCACATCCACTTGTCCATGAATCGTGCCATCACAAATAGAACCAAGACGCTCTCCTCCAAAAATAGAAAGCCAATCTGGTGGTCCCCTGTCATAAACAAACTATACAACAGAAGGAAGAAACTGTTGCAGAAAAGAGGAAAATCTCAGATGCAAACAAACTTACTTACCAGCCTCAGTATGAAGCTGAGATCCCTCATTAAATCTTCCAAAGCTAGTTATGAAAATAAAATTACCAAAGATTCCAAAGACAACCACAAGGCATTCGTTAGCTATGTCAAGAATCTAAATGGCAATGCTCAGATCTGCTCTGAGCTACAACAGAATGGCATTAAATATACTGATCCCAAGGACATTGCCAGTATCCTGGCAAATCAATTCAATGCCAACTTCACCCCCCTCTCACCTCCTAAAGGGCCCATCTCAATACAGTAAGATAGCCAAATTGTGGTAATAATGGACACACAGGTAAAAAACTGCACTCGCCAAAGCTAAGAATACAGCATCCATGGGACCAGACAATATCCCAGGCTGTGTACTACATGAAGTACAAAATGAACTGGCACCTCACCTCACCTAAGTGTCATGTTTAATATAGCCTCACTTCAGGCTTCGTGCCCACTGAGTGGCACACAGCTACAGTTATCCCACTCCACAAGGGGGAATCCATCTTGGATACTGGGAACTACTGTCCCATCAGTCTGATGAGCCTGATCTGCAAGGCCATGGAATGTATTATCATTTAACTTATATACAAAGACATTTGCAACCTTCAATCACTAGACCCCACCCAGTTTGGGTTCATGAAGGGCCAATCGTGTCTCCTGAACCTGATTGACTTCTTTGAATCAGTTTCCAGAGCCGTGGACGAGGGTAAGGCAGTCCACACAGCCTATCTGAACCTCGCCAAGGCCTTTGACACAGTCCCCCACTGTGGAATCATAGATAAATTTACTAAGATGGACATAAATCCCTACATTACTTGATAGGTTGCCAACTAGCTTACTGACAGAACCCACACTGTAAAAGTAGCTGACTCCAAATCCAGCTCCATACAAGTGACAAGTGTAGTACCTCAGGGTTCAGCCCTGGGACCACTCTTGTTTGGTATCTACTTCTCTGAAGTACAGGCCAACACTGAGGGACTCTGGCTAACAAAGTTCGCAGATGACTGCAAACTGGGAGCCATTATTGAACCCCCAAATGATCTGGATATTCTACAAAAGGGCCTTACAAAAACATATGCTTAGTGCCAGAGTCATGGGCTCAAGCTCAATGCCACGAAATGTATGGTTATCCCCTTTGGGAAAAAACATGTACCCTTGAATTACCACATAGATGGCAGTACACTAAACACTGAAAGTGTGATAAAAGGCTTAGGAACACAGGTGGACAGTGGTCTTACCTTCAATAACCACATTGCCCCAACAGTCAGGAAATCCTTCTATGTGGCACACCTCATCACTAAGGGCTTTTCATCCAGAAAAAAGGAGGTCATTGTCCCACTGTACTCATCCCTTATTAGACCCATCATAGAGTGGGTCTATATTATAACATCAAAGTCTTAAAACTTCGAATGTTATAATATGGGACCCTATGCACCGAATGCTGAAAATAGTGAAGGTGCAGAATATCAAATACTTTCCTAGGGAAAGCATTCAGTGGGCTGTTTCTGCAGCTTTGCTATTTCCTCGACTGTGGAGCGAAGGTTATGGACCGGGTTAAGGTAAGTGTGCGAACAGATCGGGTTAAGGTGAGTGTGTGATAGTTAGGGACCTTAGGGTTAGGGAGCTGCTAAGGTGAGTGTGCAATAGGAACCTTAAGGTTAGGGAGCGGGTAAGGTGAGTGTGCGATAGGGACCTTAGGGTTAGGGAGCAGGTAAGGTGAGTGTGCAATAGTTAGGCACCTTAGGGTTAGGGAGCAGGTAAGGTGAGTGTGCGGTAGTTATGGACCTTAGGGTTAGGGTTGGGTTAATGTAAGTGGATAGCTAGTAGTGTATGTATGGTTTAGTGTAGAGTTTGTATGTGTGTGGATTATTTATTTTGGTGCACTTGTGTTGTGTGTATGTTTGTCGGAACAGCAAATTGTTTTCCCTGGGAAAAAAATTCGCTATTCTGAGTGTTCGATGCTATAGTCTTTCGATTGAAATGGTTCGATATTATAACATTTGAAGTTTTAAGACTTGGATGTTATAATATAGACCCCATAGAGTACAGCACCCTGTTTGGTATGTAGCTCACAAGACATCTGCAATAACTGGAAAGGCCACAGAAACACCTCACTAAAAGAATCACAGGCCTGAAGCAGATGGTCTATGCTGACAGACTAAAAAAACTCCAGCTATACTCTGTCGCTTATTATCGACTCAGAGGCGATCTCTGTTTAACATACAAGGCCATGTCAAATTCTGCTGGACTTGCTACACTTAAAGAAATACCAATCCATCAGAGCCACATACTCCAGGGACCTAAGCCTTGTCATCACAATGAACAAAACATGCTGGAGAGCTAGGTTCCTGACGCAGAGACTCCCCATACTCTGGAATAAACTGCCCATACATGTCAAGCAGAGCACCTCCTTGGCCCTCTTCAAAAGGAACCTTGACAACTAGATGGGCGATAGGAAATTTACCCCAGGGATCACATCAGTCGACCTGCTAGTCAGGGGTCCATGGAAGTAAATATTGTTGGAAAGAAATATCCAGGGAATTGTTATGGCTAGGCTTGTATAGGCCTTAGGGCCGATAGCCTAGTACCAACCTATGAACATATGAACTCCCCTGCAGTCTCAAGCCTAATACCTACACCTCCCCTTCTACTCACTGTAGCTCTCAAACACCACATTTCTTTGCTCTTCAACTGAACAGCCATGAAGGTGAGGGGCATAGGTGGTGATTTGATTGTGGCATGGATACACAAAACTAGGGGACTAGACTTTTGTTTTTTTTTTTTTTTTTTTATCTTTAACTGAAAGGTTGAGGTGTGAGGTACCATATCAGGTATCAGAGTCAGATATTGGTCACTAGATAAGCCAGCAACAGCTTTTCAAATTAGTTTGCCACCTGCTGCTAGTGTTCTTTCCCTGCAAGCTAATATTGCTATTTCAGAAGACCAGTTCCTCAGTACTATGCACACATACACATACACACACACACACACAGGGGTGTAGCTATGATTTTCAAATTTGTACTCACAGCTCTCAAACTGCTACCCCCCTCCCCAGCCAAGCTACGGCCATTCTCGTAATTCACAGTTCGCTCTTTTAGTGTCGATGAAGAGGCATTCGCTGTAATGCCTCCAGTAATATAATATAGATTCACTCAAACTCGGTTCCTTGAACTGAAAATGAACCTGAAAGTCAGTTCTTTGAAAAATGCAGCATGGTAGTCGGGGTAGAGGATTCATGCTTTTGTTTTCTGTAACTAAGGTACAGGTTTTGAGCTTGAGTAAATTACTAACCACCTGCTAACCCTAACTAGGGTGTTTCATTCACACACACCCCCTACCTACCTCTTAGTGCAAGAAATATGGACAAAGCCTAAAATAAACAGGGACAGATATTAAATAATGCTCTCGTGAACTTAGAAAGTTGCTAGAATAACAGGATTTGTGCTAGCATGATAAAGTTGCTAGAATACAGGATTTGTGCTAGTATGAATTTTTCTAAAGGACATGAAGTCTGAAACTCAAATGTCTGTCATTATTTAGCAACTTCAGCCTTCAATGATTTTCTAGAAAATCACAAAATTTATGAGGACCAGACAAAAAATATGGGGCAAAAATCTGGACATTCTGCAAAATTTGGACAGTTGAGAGGTATGCTACCTACCTACCTCACACACACATACACACACGCACACACATACCCTTACCTGATAATCTGTTTGCGATAATCCATTTGCGATTGCCTTCCACTCACGACATCTTCACATTTCCCACTCGCAGCAATAATCCATTTGCGATTGTCTTCCACTCACTCACTACTGCACATTTCCCGCTCGCAGCCAGCCGGACATGATGTGAGCTCACTTCCGACTGGCTGATATGTTCCTTAAAGGAGCCAACACTGTTTAAAAAAGAAAAAATATGCACGTATGTTTTTTTTTTTAAAAGAAATCTACCCCCTCTTCTAAAGAAGTTGTACTGAAATCAATACAGTGCGTATGCCTCCCAATGTCCCTGCACACACACACAGACACACACACACACACACACACACACACACACACACACACACACACACACACACACACACACACACACACACACACACACACACACACACACACACACACACACACACACGCACACACACTCGGACACAAATTGTTTTCTCTTTTGAGATAGTCAAATAGTTTATTCTAAATTTTAATAAAAAGAATCTTAGCATAGAGTGGTAAAGTCCTAATTATGGCGCAAATGACCCAAGTTCAATTTTGAGGCTCAGGTGATTGATGGAACAGGCTGTGTGGATGGGCAAGAATATCCAGGTGGGGGGGCATGTTGGATATTTATCTACTGAAGTTCTAACAAAGGCTCAAAGTGATGATACCAGGTGGTGGGGTAGGAGGACTGAGAAATTGTGACTACCCAATGGGACCAGGGTGAGGCACCCACTCAGGGCTACTCCCTTTTGCCTACCCAACTACACATGAACCATTGCAAGCTAAAATATGCCAGCCCCATCTAATTTAACTATTCTTGCTAACTTTTCACTCAGCCTGTGTCATGGAGGAGGGAAGAGAAAATGTATACCCAATTGCACTTGGGCATTCTTGTAGGGAGACCCTTCCAATTTAAGTCATACTGAGAATCAGTCAAGGACAGTACTTGTAGAGACTGAGATCACAAAGGCAGAGAAGACTTGAGACTAGAGACAGCTGTCTAAAGAAAGTTCAGATAGGAGCTTAAGCACTGGAAGAGCTGAGAGAAGAAGGAAAGGAGTGAGTGGCTAATGCAAACTCACCCATCTTTGGGAAACAGACTTGGAGTTCCGGACAGCTGATCACCATGATGCAAGGATATGCCTGTAGACACTGAAATACAGGCAAGACCAATGGCATGAACTTGATTCTACCTAACTAGTGACAGTAGCACTCATTAATATGTGAACGGAAGAAAGTACATGCATTGCTAGGGAACCGAAGGCCCTTATGGTAATGCAAGTGCTCATATCAGCTACTTAAGAAGGGTTAAGACCTAAAATACTCTCAGTGATAACACTGATAGATCCTACTAAGGACATGTGTAGTGTCAGCAGTGAAATAGGTGACACACTCACCTTTGATCCATAAGGATGTGAGTTCTGCTCCAACACCAGGTAGATAGATTGCTGACACTGCAGTGCAGCATAAGAGGGGTACTGCACTTCTGCATGTCTCATCCACCAGATGACACATTAAACTGAGACCACCATCTGCCTTTGTTGGTAGAAGCTCAGGTCAGTGTAAAACATCCCATGGCATCTATCAAAAACAGCAAGAGTCCTTTATTTAACACATCATAAAAATAATTTATGTATTTACAGAATGTACATATATACAGGCACATAAATGCACATTTCTATTGTTTTAATATTTATCATTTTTATCACATCCTCATTGTTATTCTTCTATAATTGACCCCCACTCCTCCTTCCACAACCATAATCTAATTTTTGCAATATAGCTGACAAAGTCCATTTCCCATTAAACACATTTTAATTCACTCTTTCATTCCAAACAATCCATATTACATAAAATAAATTATCTACCATTCTCACATTTTCTTTCTTCTTGTTCTTATATTATCCATAAAATATATATTCATATCTATATTGATTTATGTCATTAAAATTCGCATAAAAAATTTCACACAACTTTTCCCAGAGTTTCAACACTCTTACATTTCAAAAAAACTGCTCTGCTGTCTCTTCCTCCCACAAAATAAACACACTCATTCAATTTACTTTTTATATGGCATATTTCCCTTTACTGGTAAGGTATTTATTACCAGTCTCTACAGAAAATCCTGATATACTGCTATCTTGGTACACTATTTTTCCTTACTTTAATGGCTTTAATCATTTATTCTGGTAAATTTCCCATGGATTTACACAATAATATTGTTTTAGCACATTATTACACCTCATTCTTCTATCTTTCTCCATATCATCTTTTTCCATTTTATTATTTTCCTCGATCATTTTTAAATTCTTTATTTAAACATTTTTCTTTTTCTATTGATCATCATCTCCCAAAACCTTTGTATTTATATTTAAACATTCTCATTAATAGTTTCTCACTCTCTTCCTTTACCCACTTTAATACTCTATACAAGTTTAAAAAGGCAGAATAAACAATTGGATTTAGTAACTCCAATCCTCCTTCATCTTCATTCATATACAACACATCTCTTTTCACCGGATATAATCTTGAATCCCATATGAAAGAAAACACCAATTGTATAATTTGTTTTTCATATTTTTCTGGGATCATATAACCATTTGACATATGTGCTATGTTTCCCTTTAAGACAGAATTCACCAGATACACATTTTTTCCTGAATGCTAATCTATATGTCCTCCACAGAAGAAATATTTATTTCACTTCTTTTTATAAAACCTTCCCATTGCATCATAGCTACATAATTTTACCAAATGTTATCCCTAGCAAAGATATGTCATTGAAAAATACACCCCCAGTTTTCACCACATCACCCAAACCCTTACTTTTATCTTTACTTAATGTCATTTCCATTTCCTTTAAACATCCATTCAGACAAACCAAACTTCCCTCATCCATATTTTGCTCTTAGCAACTACCACTATATCATCCGCATATATCAAAACTTCTGGACTCATCACCACCTCCTTTTGCATCACATATCTAACACCTTTCATTTTATAAGCTACTTCACTCACTACTGCATTCATTACCAATGCCAACAATATTCCACTCATGGGGCATCCTTGTGTTAGACCACACTGCATGCATATTTTTTTACTCAGCTACCCATTCACTAACATACTCACTCTCTTAATTTGATATGCTGGCATAACACACTTTACTAATTCTATTATCTGTTCCACATTTCTCCATAACATCCCACAAAGCATCATATCCTGTTGTATCAAGTACCTTCCTAATATCACCTGCCATAAGTTTCAGGTTCTCCATTTTACTTACAACATCATCCACGGTTTCTCTTGCAGCCAGTAGCAATTCTTGACATCCCTTCCCTTTTATACCATATATAGTTTATTTTATAATATTCTTCATCCATCCTTTCATTCTCCATTATAATCTACGTTATTTAGTGTGATGTGTGATGGGTCTCCAATTTTTTATTTCATTCTTCTCATCTTTCTTCCATATAACTTTTAATATCCCACTATATAACCCTTTATAAATAAACCCTTCCTTCAACCAATTATTCAGTAAATTTACAAAATACTCTTTGACAATCCATTAATGTATTGCACATTCCATGCTCTATACCATCTACCATGATATTAAATCAACATTTACTTTGCTTAGATCTTTTTCCAATTCACTAATGGCAATTTATTTTTCAAATTCTAATCTAACTCATTCCTGATTTTTTTTTTACTTTCCATTCTCTCTTACTTTCCTTCTTTTTATTCTTATATTTTCCACATGTTGTACTACAATACTCATAATTTGCTCTCATGTTATTTTTTAACTCTCCTTTTACAATTTTCATTTCCCTCATAATATTAAGGTCCTCCTTTACTATTTTACTCAAATATGTACATACCTCCTCCCTACTCCCTTGTAAATAATATATCTGCTTAAACAGTGATGCCCTCATTTCTTTCATGATTTCTTTTATATATTTCTATTTCCATATAATAATACTTTATTTCAGTATTCTCTAAATTCTGTAATATATTTATATATATTTCCCATATTTCACTTTCTCTTCCTTTCTTATACCATCATGTCATTGAAAAGAAACCATTTTCTTTTTAAATTCAATCCACCATCCAGACCATTTTTATAGAATTCATTGACAGTTATATGATTCTTACATAACTACAATACTTCCCACTCTCCAATTTCATTTTATAATGTATCATTTATTCTTTTTTCCCTTTCCTATTTTACTATAATCATTTTCTTCCATCACCTCCATCCATATTGCTTAATGGTCTGAAAAAAATATCACAACTGCATTACCATCTGCTACCCCAAGCCTTCTGATAATGCAAAATAATCAATTTAACATCCATTGACTCCCTTTCTATAAGTGCATTGATTTTGTTCCACACAGCTAATTTATCACATTTTATCACTTTGTGTATTTTTCCCCTTTCTTTTTTTCATTTTCCCCTTAAAATCCCCTGTAATTATATTTTTCATGTTAACCACCACAGTCTGATATTTGATGAAACAAATTCTCTCTTTCCTTGCCAATTGTATATGCATATAATACTATAATTCTATAAAAATGTTCTGTCCATCTGACATCCACAACAGTTAGCCGTTCATTCTTTACCAAAATTACATCTAGTATTTTCAGTGCTGTTTTGCACAATACTGCCACTCCAGAACAATGTTCATTTCCTAAGTTACATGTTGTATTTCCACCCCACAATATTTTGATTTGCAGTCTTTCTTCACTTGTCAGGAATCTTACATCTTTTAACAGAATAACATCATATCAGATTTAACACACCATTCCAGTATCCCTATCCTTCTAACAGTGTTAACAATACTCTTCACATTTACTGAAAGTGCTCTAAAGTTAGATACAATGCCAACTGAAAGTATTCTAAAACTAGATACAATGTCAACTAAAAGCACTCTAAAACTAGATACAATGTCAACTGAAAGCACTCTAAAACTAGATACAATGTCAACTGAAAGTACTCTAAAACTGTTATGAACAAAAACAAAGTGGTAGAGGTAAACTGTGCTTCCAAAAACCAATCCAATATCATAAAAAGCACTAGAAGCAACAGCTTATTGAAGTAAAACCAACAATTTATTTCTACAACAAACAAATGGTGAGTGCTTTTGTGGATCAACCCACTTCATCAGACAATGAAATAAAACAAAAAGCCCTCTTTTATACCATTCCATACCAATTAAGAAGGTGTAGGGACACCACCTTTATTTAAAGTCACATAAACAATCATGATTGTTAACTTGACTAGTATAAAAGAGGGCTTTTGTTTTATTTCATTGTCTGATGAAGTGGCTTGGTTCACGAAAGTGCTCACCATTTGTTTGTTGTGGAAATAAATTGTTGGTTTTACTTCAATAAGCCATGGCCTGTTGCTTCTAGTGCTTTTTATGATATTCTAAAACCGTTGCTTTCCCTTTGATTTAAATTTAGGGGAAATGTTTTTAAATTTCTGTTTTCTTATTTGTACTCTTTCCCCAGCTGAATATTTTCCTGTGTTTAAGTAGAAGTAATCATTCACCCTCAGAATCAGAGTTTTCTCTGGTTAGAACTTCAAAAAAATTATTAGTATCAATTCTCCCCCCCCCTCTCTCCCTCTCCCTCTCTCTGTCTTTCTCTCTCCTACCCTCCATATTTGTTTTCTTTCTACAGCTTCTTCTTCACTTATTTCACCCTATGCCCCAGTCTTTTGTTGTTCTTTTTCATGCATGTTTTTCCCTTCCCCATTATTTTTCATTATTTACTATTTGCTCTTGATAATGTATCCAAAACTGCTCCTTTTTTATACATAGCCTGCATTCAGCAACAAATCTTCTTTCAGTGTGTCATTTCTCCACACACTAGTTACATTGCTCCTTGTCACAATCATTAATTAAATGAGAAAAGTCCCCACAAAAGAAACATGCTTTATGCTGGCCATCATATCTTAATGCCTCTGTATGTCCAGCCACAAAAATAAAACTTCCACCCTCAATTCCATAAATTTATCTCATGAGTAACTTTCACAACATTATCAACAGTTTCACACAGACCCTACATGCGTTTTAACATCTTCTTCCAATTCATCAGTTCTAAACTGCAAACTAACATTTTTGTGCCATCTAAGTTACTACCAGAAAACAAATTATTGTTCTACCGATAAATGTCCTTTTTGTTACACAGTTCCAGATATTTTATCATTACTCCATCAGTTCAGATACTAAATCACTAAAGGTCTCTGTCCCAATATGTATAAAAGACTGATTTTCTTGAGCTTTAAAACCCAGAAGTCTTACCAGATTCTACGTACATAATATCTGCCTACTACAGTGTCATTTTATGTTTTTATTATAATGTTTGGTCTTGTCTTCTTTTTATAAACTCTTTTACTTACAGTTTATTGCTGTTCTCCTTTTTACCTGCTGTCAGTGTTGCATATGTTTTAGTTACTCCATTATATGCTGCCACAAAACGGGACACCTTCTAAATTTGCTGCTTATTTCCTCATTTACTTTCACTCACTGCTGAATACGTTTTTACTGCTGTAGTCTCTGCTGCCACTCCACCTGGTTCCTTTTCAACATCCCCAGCACTTCTGAAAAAGTTATTAGCCATTTCACCACATGAAATAGTAGAACTGTCACCTGGATCATCCTGGTCAATTATGTTTTTAACAGAACATCATCTGCAAACCCTCCCTGAAGCCATTTCTGTTATCTGCACTATTTCAATTAAAACAAACCAAATCAGCACTATGGGGAACACACAGGAGAACAAACAGCTCCAGCAGAACACCACAAAGCTTTCAGGTAGTAACCCTTCTTCGGTGTATATTATACAGACTGAAGAAGGGTTACTACCTGAAAGCTTTGTGGATTGTTGGAATAAAACTACAGATTTTATTGTACATCTCTGTGTTTTCACTTTGTGGAGTGGTGTGTTATTGGATCTGCACCATTTTCACAGGCTTACTTCCTTCCTTCTGTGCAGGCTCACTTACTTTCTTCTCTAAGGACACAGCTAAATGTTGCTCATTTGTAACATCCACCACACAGGAATCATTGTTTATGTTCTCAAGCTCTGTGTCAAACAATTTTGTTTCTCCAAATTCTCAATTTCCACCTTGAGACTCACCATAGCTTTTCTATCCTTCTCCAAGCTGCATCTTCTCTTAGGCCTCTTCTGTGCTGCTGCTGCTGCTGTCCTCCAGTGCTGTCTAGCAGCTCAAAGGAGTAAGGGAAGTTCCCTGATGCCTCAGCTAATTTGCCATAGTACAATGCCAAATGACAAGTAAGGAGGTTTGGAAATCCTACTGTTCTGTCTTAATTCATTATTCACAATTCAAGGTCACTCCAATGCCTAATGTGCCAGTGTTTCTGAGAGACACTGACACAGGCGTGTATGGCAGTTGACTTTTTCAAAATACACATTAATCTTGCAAAGCCAGAAGTACACCAGAAAACAGCAGGGCCAGTCAACTAATTTCAATGGAAAACAGCCCCCTCCCCATTATCGAACAAAAGTATCTGCTTTAATCCTGCCAGGATTAAATTAACATACTTGCATTAACTTCATTTATTTGACAGACGCATTGGTCAAAACTTATGTGTGCCAGCTTCGCTTACACAAATACACATTTCATTTTATTTATTTTACTGTTGTTTACACAAGTTTGCCCAACTGTCTTTAGTCATTCAAAAGTGTAACAGTAAGGCAGTCACATATACTAGACATAGCCCCCAGCCCAACTGCTTACCCACAATATCTGCTTTGATCCCACAAGGTTTAAAATAATGAAAAGAGAAGACAATGATTACATTACTGTATTTCTTTCATATCACATAGTCAAGAGCTTGTAGGTGATCTTATTTCAGTTCACTCATACCCACTTGAGTTATGCAAAGCTACAGTTTCAACAACAAAACATTCACACACCAACCTACTCTATCTTGATCAACCCTGCAAAAAGATTAGGTTAAAAAAATTTCATCCACACGTAGCTTCCAAAACACACTGCATACCTAATATCTGTTTGAACCTTGCTAGGATATTTTATTAGAAAAAAGACATCTACAGCCAAGCAGCCACCAAAGCACACTGCCTGCTTAGTATCTGGTTAACCTTACCAGGATATTATATTAAAAAATATCAACAGCCCCAAAAACACATTGCCTCCTAGTCCCTAGTATCTAGTTAACCCTGCCACGACATTTTATTAAAAAAAAGAAATTCATCAACAGTCCCCAAAACACACAGACCACTAGTATCTGGTTGACCATACCAGTATATTATATTAGAAACAGAAAATCATCATCGACAGTCCCCAAAACACATTGCCTCCCCAGTATCTGGTTAACCCTGCCAGAAAGTCATCAACAACCCCCAAAACACACAGATCACTAGTATCTGATTGACCGTGCCAGTGTATTATATTAGAAACAGAAAATCATCATCAACAGTCCCCAAAACACACTGCCTCCCTAATATCTGGTTAACCCTGTCAGGATATTTTATATATAAAAAAGGAAAATCATGAACAGCCCCAAAAGATACCGATCATGAGTATCTGGTTGATCATGCCAGTGTATTATATTCAAAACAGAAAATCATGATCAATAGTCCCCAAAACATATCGACTTCCTACTATCTGGTTAACCATGTCAGGACATTATATTACAAAAAAAGAAAGTCATCAACAGCACCCAAAACACATAAATCACCTACTAGTATCTGGCTGACTATGCCAGTATATTGTCAGAAAGATATCACAAACAGCCTGCAAAACTAACAACTCATTGCAGATTCAGCATTTTACTATCTGGTCAACCCTGCCAGCCTACAAACCCAGGATGTCAGAAACAAAAGTTTATATAGGAAACTGCATCATTGCACAAAGATTTAACAAGTATCTGGTTGACCCTGCCAGGAAAAAAATTGAATACAGAAATGATGTAGTCGACTCTGCCAAGAAAAAAAAATGAAATACAGAAAGTATCTCGTTGACCCTGTCAGGAAAAAAATGTAGAAAGTATCTGATTTACCCTGCCAGGAAAATAAATAAATAAATACAGAAAGAAAGTATCTGGTTTACCCTGCCAGGAAAATAAATAAATAAATACAGAAAGAAAGTATCTGGTTTACCCTGCCAGGAAAATAAATAAATAAATAAATACAGAAAGAAAGTATCTGGTTTACCCTGCCAACAAAAAAAATAAATAAATAACTGAGAACTTACCTTAAACACTAATCTCTGATCAAATAGCTGATCTCTCTGTTCACTAGCCTAGTGATACAGGGGTTGATGCCTAGTTTGGTGAGTTTATCAATAATTCCTGAGTGAGGAATGGTACCAAAGGCCTTGGCTAGATTGAGGTAGGCTGCATGAACTGCCTTGCCCTCATTCACAACTCTGGTGATTGACTCAAAGAAGTCAACCAGGTTGAGCAGGCATGATCTACCTTTCACAAAACCAAATTGAGTGAGATCTAGAGTTTGGAGATTCCCTATATCCTTGTTAATTACATGATGATGTGCTCCATAGCCTTACATACCAGACTCGTCAGGCTAATGGGGTGATAATTCCCAGGGTCAGTACTCGCTCCTCCTTTATGGAGAGGGATAACTGTAGCAGTGCGCCATTTTATAAGGACAAAGCCGGAGGTGAGGTTGTGATTGAGCAGGGTACACAGATGTGGTGCTAGTTCACTTTGTAGTTCATGTAGAACTCATCCAGGGATATTGTTGGGTCCCATGGAAGCTGTATTCTTGACCTTGGACAATGCAGCTTTAACCTGTGCTGCAGTAATGCTGGGTGCCTGCCATTCCTCCGGTATTGTGATTGGTCCTTTAGGGGGTGAGAGAGGGGTAAAGTTGGCACTGAATCTGTCAGCCAGTATGTTGGCAATATCTGTTGGCTCAGTATAGGAGGTACCATTGTGCAGTAACTCAGAGCAAACCTGGGTATTGCCATGGAGAGTCTTGATATAATTATAGAAAACTTTGTGGTTGTTTTTAGTGTCTGCCTCAATTTTGCCTTCATAGCTGGCTTTAGAGGTTTTGATGAGGGATCTCAACTTTGTGTTAAGGCTAATAAGGGAATATCCAGTCCTGAGACTTCACCTTTTTTTCTGCAACAGTTTCTTCCTTCTATTGTAGAGTTTATTAATGGCAGGGGACCACCAGATTGCCTTCTTTTTTTGGAGGAAAGTGTCTTGGTTCTTTTGGGTATGGCTAGTTCCATGCATTTATGTACATGTTCATACAGTGCATTGTTGTAGGATTTGGCAGTCATGCATCTATTTTCCATTGACATGGGTGCTGTAAAGTTAGCCACATCTGTTTTTAGGAACCCAAAGTCAGCTTTGGAGAAGTTTTTCATGGTGGTTACCTTTGCGGGGGTGTGTGGCTCCAATGTGGATTTCCATGGTGATTACTTTGTGATCTGATCTTACCAGGGAGGAATTGAATATTTTTGTAGAGCAATGGTTGCCCATGTTAGTAATAACCAGGTCAAGGATATTGCTTCCTCTAGTGGGAGTATAAATGAGCTGGTCCAAGCCATTGGAATTGATGAATTCCAGGAAGCATTGAGCCAGTGTATTGGTGCATGAGTAGTTTTCCCATTTGATGGAGGGGTAGTTGAAGTCACCTAGTATGATCATGTTGGGTTGGACCCTAATAGTTTCCAGGGTGCTTAGGAACATGGAGTGAGAATCTTGGGACATGGTTGGGGACCTATAGCAGGCTACGACCTGAATCGCCATCTTACCCAATGTTAGTTTTACTTGAAGTATCTCAGATGCATTATGCTGGGCTATTAGTCTGGTGGTGTGCATATCCTTTATGAAAATGGAGACACCACTACCTTTGGAGCTTCAGTCCATGTTCTGGGGCTGAAAGGTGTTGAATGAGTTATAGTCTGGTAGTGCAGGGATGCTTTCTGCTGTTTTAAACCAGGTCTCTGTTACAGCACAAATGTCAATGTTCTCCATTTTGAGGTGTGCTTCGAGCAAGTGCATCTTGAGATTTAGACTTCTAGTATTGAGCAGCATGACCCTCAGATTGCATATATTTATAGCTGTTACTGTGGTAATTTGGTCTTTGGAACATTGCCTAAAAATGGCACTATAGGGGTGGCAAGAGCCTTAGCCAGTATCCGGAAACCCAGGGGTGACAGATGCAGGCCATCTCTGGCAAAGCATCGAGGTCTGTCAATCATGTCATCCCAAGCAGACAGACTTGTTGAAGTCAATCGTTTTCTGCTTGTACTGCAGTATCATTCTGGATGATGGTAGGATACTGCTCAGGGCTAGGGTCATACTGGCCTGGCCCACATAATCCAAGAGCTCCTCCATGTCTCTTTTCATGTAGTCCAGGCAGGTGCATCTTAGGTCATTCACACCGGCATGGACAGTGACAGAGTCATACTTGTACTTGTTGTGGAGTGACCTGAGTGCATGTGTTATGTGTCAGATTCTGGCACCTGATAGACAGCTGACTGTTACCTTCTCCTTATTCATCCTAGTGAGTGGGACATTAGTGTGCCTTACTATCAAGTCACCTATGATTAGTGTAATGGGCAAGCTGTTTTGCCTTAGGGGCTTAGGTTGAGGGGCACACTGTGTAGGTGAGCTATGTGTCTTGTGGTTTGTGCTGTGTTGTGGTGGTTGAGTGTGTTTCTGCCTTGGAGGTCTCTGCTGTTTGGGTAGATTTCTATTGAGAGCCTCCATGAAGGTAGGTGTGTAGTCTGTGTTTTTATGTGAAAGCTGCGATGGTGGGTGTTCTGGAGGGCTATGTGTTACATGTGAAGTGGTGCAAGTGTTGACCTTCTCCTCTTGACCAGCTATCTCGGTCTTGGCTTGAGAGTGCATGGCTTCCAGTTTGGATATATAAGTGCATCTCTCACAAGTTTGAGTGTTGGGGGGGGTAAGAGGAGAAGGTTGTCTGTGTACATGAGGCTGCCACACTGCCTCAGAATGCCCAAGTTCACCAGGTTAATAGGAGAAAGCACAGGGGACTAACCTTTAGACATGCCAGGAGGGATGGTCATTATTACTAAGTACTGGAGCTGTTTCCTTATTTAGTCCTTTTACAGGAAAATTTTCTCTCAAGGTGTCTGAGTCTATACAGAGCACTGCCAAGAACTTGAGGGGAAACTAATACACTGACCATGAAAATTTAAGGATGAAGTATTTAAGCAGATATTCTGAAGTTAGAAAGAAATCAAGCAGTGCTTACTGAAAAATAAAGAATTAGCTTGTCAAGAATGATGAAAAGAGGAGAGTCGCATGAATGGTTACTGCCTGACTACTACTACTGCTGTTCTCAGCACAGCTTCACTCTGTCATCACATCACATGTCCTTAAAATGATGCAGACTTTCTGTATATTTCTGCTGTCTCACTGACATGTAAGTGAAAAACATAATGGCCACAGTGATATATTAAGTATAAATGTCCATGTCCGTTTCGCTTCCATTTCACCTCATCTGTCTTTCTCAGCTTCTCCTCTTTTTAGGATATTTCTATCTAGACTTTTCCTAACTAACCTCTTCAACTCCTGTTTCTTCCTCATGCAAAGTAAACTTTATTGCACATGTAAAACTTTATTTCCTCCTTTCATCTCCTCTTTTTGCCATAATTTCCAGGCTCACATTATGATTCTGTATTTCACTTTACCTCTCCCTGCAAACATGCAGCTTGCTGGTTTGCTTATCTTCATTTACAGTGATTCCTTACTTCCTCTTGTTGCTTTTACTCTGGCTTCAGATGGACGTGCAGTCTTTTTTTTTCTATTCCCTTCCATAGCATCATCTTGCACATTGTACTATAGTTCTTCTTATAGAACAATATACCTTCATCAAATACGTTGGTAGCATTACAATCTCATTTCCTATCATAACTTAAAGACACTCTCAAACTTATGTTTCACCCTTTGCATGTATACTCATATCTATTCTGATAGCATGACTGCTAAGCCTGGAAAAACACCTTGGCTGCTGTAACACGGGTACGATTGCCCTTTATAAGGTGTATGTGGGAAGCAGAGAAAGGCCTTAAGTTAAATGATAATTAGCTGGCTGTAGAGCTACATCAGTGACACTTTTCCTGGATTGAGAGAGGAAACAAAGTGGAGCAACAAAGATAGTGAAAAGGTGTCCTTGTAAGATGAAGTTTGGAACATATGAGTGAAACCAAAAATGGCAGAAGCTGTTATAAATCAAGTTGCAGAAAGTCTTATGAATGGCTGGAAGTACCTACTTGTTTTGGGCACAGAATATATTGTAAGCAGTGTTTGTTCTGGCTTGCTCAAGCAAGAAAGTCTTGTGGAGTTTCTTGTCTTTGGTCTTACAATATTTTCACAAGCAGTTACAGTAATATATACTTTCAACTCCCCCATTATTTATTTTAAATATGTACTTGGCAATTCACTCACATAACATTCATCTGTATTTTCCCCAGTGCAAAGGCAAATTGTCTTAGACTGCCATTTTAGTATGTTCATATCTTAGGTCATAGACTATTCTGTCCCTGATTATGGTGCCATATAGTTAATGAATTTCATAATCACGGTCCCTCATTCGGTGAGATACAGTTCAACATTTTCATGAAATCCTTAATTTCTGTTGAAAAACAATTATGTTCCATGTGGTATATTCTCCTTTGGCACATTGTACATCTGTAAATCTCTTTCCAATACTGCCAGTTTGTCTATGCCCCTCCTTTTTAGAGAAAATGCATTAAATATCTTAATGGCTTTGTCACCTGCAAATATGAAAAAAACAGCACACTAGATGATCTCTGGCTTGTTCATGAGGCCTGAGGCAGAAAGCTAGTCTTTGATTACAGGACTTTCTGTTCTCTGAAACATTCCCCTGCAGTTTGATTCAGTGATGGTAGGAAGGCTACATTATAAATTTAAAAATTGGAGAAATTTAACAAAAAGTCGTTATAGTGTACTAGATTATCTGAAATTGTATTGTTGAGAGAATATAATCAGTAACACACTCTGTTGTTAGGAAAATTAATTATTGTGGCATTGTTTTGTAAATTATGCCCAGTACTTGTATTTCTGTCCAAACACCACTGTGAAAATGATGATGGCTATCACTATGTTAACTATACATTTGTGAAGACTTTGTGGGGTAATGTCTGATGCTTTGTGAGTCAACTATACACAGAACAGCATAGCCTACAGTTTGCATCGCATGCATGGAGTAATGTCTGATGCTGTGTGACTAAACCATGTACAGAACAGAATAATCTACTATACAGTTTACACTACATGCATAAAGTAATGTCTGATACTGTATAACTCAACTCTGCACAGAACAGAATAACCTACAGTTTACATTGCATGTATGGAACAATGTCTGACACCGTGTGAGTCAACCATGCATAAGACAGCATAACCTATGGTTTACATCACATGCATTAAGTTTTATCTTTATGATTTTGCACAATTTTACAGTGCTTGTCAAGGCCTACATTGTGGACTAGATGCCTGCACAGCCATTTCAGTGCATGAACATGTTTGAGGAGATGCTGTGCTCATGCTCTCACAGAACAGCACAACCTACAGTTTACACCGCATAAATGGAGTAATGTCTGATGCTGTGTGACTCACCCATGTACAGAACAGCATAACCTACAGTTTACACCACATGCATGGAGTAATATCTGATACAGTACGGTATGGCCCTGACCCTGAGTAACATCCTGCCCTCACCAAGAATGATGCCACAGTATAAAGAAAAAATTATCAATTTCAACAATTGGCTAAGTTTCTGGTGTCATTCAAAGGGGATCCAGTATCTGTCTGCCTGGGATGACATGCTCGACAAGCCACATTGCTTCACAAGAGATGGCTTGCAGCTGTCACCCTTA
Organism: Protopterus annectens; assembly: GCF_019279795.1. Lineage (NCBI taxonomy): Eukaryota > Metazoa > Chordata > Ceratodontiformes > Protopteridae > Protopterus > Protopterus annectens. The sequence goes on along the minus strand of NC_056728.1, from coordinate 1,777,421,883 downwards.
GGCTTTCAAAGAGTGGCCAAGGCTTTTGTCACCCCCATAATGCCTTTTTTTAGGCAAGGCTCAAAAGACAAACCCACCACTGTAAATAGCACAAGTATCCAAAAACTAAGGGTAATGCTACTCGATGCCAGAAGTCTAAACCTCAAAATGCATGCACTTGAGGCACTCCTCAGTATGGAGAACATTGATATCTGTGCAGTAACAGAAAACTGGTTTAAGGCTCCAGAGAGCACCCCAGCACTACCAGGCTATAACTCATATCATACATTTCGGCCACAGAACCTGGACAGAAACACAAAAGGCAGGGGTGCATCCATATTCATCAAGGATACCCACACCTCCAGGTTAGTGGCACAGCACAATGCCTCAGGGATCATCCGTGTGCAACTAACAATGGGCAAAACTGCAATTCAAATTGTAGCTTGCTACAGATTACCCACCATGACCCAGGACCCCCATTCTGCATTTCTGGAGACACTGGAAAATATGAAGGTCCTACCAAATGCCCTAATATTGGGTGATTTCAATTACCCAAACATTAACTGGGAGAACTATTCATGTACTGACTCCCTTACCCAACGCTTCCTAGAATTTATAAATTCAAACACCTTGGATCAACTGTTCAACACCCCCACCAGAGGTGACAACATATTGGACCTGGTCATCACCAACATGGGCGACCAGTGTTCTACACCAGAGGTCAACCCCTCGCTGGTTAGATCAGACCATAGACTAATGACTCTGGATATCCACATTTCACCCCCACCCCCAGTCAAGGAAACCACTGTGAAAAACTTTTCAAAAGCAAACTTCATGTTACTTAAGACCGAGGTGGAAAGGTTCACAGCCCCCATGCTAAAGGACAATGCTGTCCAAGCTGCTGAATCCCTTACAAAGGCACTTTATGAGCACTTGCAAGAATGCATGGATCGTACTATCCCAAACAAAACCAAGACTGACTCCTCCAAGAAAAGGAAACCAGTCTGGTGGACCCCTGCCATAAACAAGCTATACAATAGAAGGAGGAAACTAGTACAGAAAAGATTAAAATCCCAAGAAGGAAAGACATCCCTGATCAGTATCAGCAAGAAACTATGATCCCTCATAAAATCACCCAAGGCTAGCTTTGAAAGAAAAATTGTCAAGGACTCCAAAGATAACCACAAAGTGTTCTTTAGCTATGTCAAGAACCTGAGTGGAAACTCTCAGATCTGCTCTGAGTTAGTGCAGAATGGCACAAAATACACTGAACCGACTGATATTGCCAACATTCTGGCAGACAGGTTTAGTGCAAACTAAACCCCCCTCTCACCCCCTAAAGGGCCCATAACCATACCAGAAGAACATAAAGCCCTGACAATCACTGACACACAGGTTAAAACAGCCCTATCCAAAGCCAAAAACACAGCTTCAATGGGACCGGATGATGTCCCAGGCTGTGTCTTACACGAACTCCAAAATGAACTTACCCCTCACCTAAACACACTGTTCATACTCAGCCTCTCTATAGGCTATGTACCCATAGAGTAGCACACAGCAACAGTTATCCCACTCCACAAAGGTGGAGCCACCACAGACCCCGGGAACTATCGCCCTATAAGCCTGACTAGCCTGGTCTGCAAGGCTATGGAGGGCATCATCATGGAACTCATTAACAGAGACATTGGGAACCTCCAAACACTGGACCATACCCTGTTTGGCTTTGTTAAGGGCAGATCATGCCTCCTTAACCTGGTGGACTTCTCTGAGATAGTTTCCAAGGCTTTAGATGAGGGAAAGGAGGTCCACACAGCCTACCTAGACCTCACAAAGGCTTTCGACACCATTCCCCATTCTAGTATTATAGACAAGCTCACCAGCCTGAACATAAACCCCTACATCATGAGATGGGTTGCCAATTGGCTCATGGATAAAACCCACATGGTGAGAGTTGCAGGCTCTAGGAACAACTCTAAACCGGTTACAAGTGGCGTCCCCCAGGGCTCAGTCCTGGGACCCCTCCTATTCGGTATATACTTCTCAGAGGTACAGGCAAGCACAGGAGGACTATGGCTGACCAAGTTCACAGATGACTGCAAACTGGGGGCCATAATTGACTCTCTGGCTGATACAGACATCTTCCAGAAGGGTCTCACTGAGATGGATACCTGGTGTCAAAATCATGGCCTCAAGCTAAATACCAAAAAGTGCATAGTCATCCCCTTTGGAAAAAACAAAGTACCCGTGAACTACCACATATGTGGTACTCCCCTAAATACAGAAAATTAAATAAGGGATCTGGGGACCCAAGAAGATAGTAATCTCTCCTTTGATAATCATATTGCCAAGGTGGTTAGAAAATCCTTCTATGTGGCCCACCTAATCACAAAAGGGTTTGCATCTAGAACAAAAGAGGTTATTGCACCCCTCTACTCATCACTCATCAGATCCATCATAGAGTACAATGCCCCATTTGGGATGTACCTTACAAGACACCTGCAACAGCTGGAAAGACCACAGAAGTACCTCACCAAGAGGATTACTGGCCTCAAACAGATGACCTATGCAGCCCGACTGAAGAAACTCCAAATGTACTCGGTTGCATACCACCTACTCAGAAGTGATCTCTGCCTGACATACAAGGCCATGTCTGACCCAGAATTGATGGACATGCTCCACCTAAAAAAAAAACAAATCCCTGAGAGCCACACGCTCTAGGAATCTAAACCTCACCATAATGATAAATAGGACTTGTTGGAGGGATAGATTCCTATCCCAGAGACTCCCCATGCTTTGGAACAGGATTCCAGTCTACATTAGGCAGAGCCCCTCACTAACACTCTTCAAGAGAAACCTTGAGGAGTGGATGGGAAACAGAAAATTTACCCTGGGGATCACTGCAGTGGCTCTGCTGGACAGAGGCACAGGGAACTAATGTAAGGGGGTGTAAAAAGCCAACACATTCTGGCTAGGCTTACATATGCCCTCAGTCAGATAGCCTAGTACTTACCTATGAATCTATGAACCTACACTGTATGACTCGACCATGCACAGAACAGAATAACCTACAATTTGCATCGCATACATGGAGTAATGTCTGACACTATGTAAGTCAGCCATGCACAGAACAGCATAACCTATGGTTTACACTGCATGCATGCAGTAATGTCTGACACTGTGTGAGTCGCCATATACAGAACAGAATAACCTACAGTTTATAATGCATGCATGGAATAATGTCTGATACTATGGGAGTAGACCATGCCCAGAACAGCATAACTACAGTCTACATTGCATGCATGAAGTTTTATCTTTATGATTTTACACTATTTCACAGTGCTTGTCAAGGCCTACATTGTGGACTAGATGGCTGCATACCCATGTACAGTGCATAAACTTGTTTGAAGAGATGCTGTGCTAATACTCTCATCTGGCTGTGAGTGTTATCCTTATTGCTGCAAGTTCCAGATAGTACATAGCAAGAAGTATACCTGGACATCATGCTGGCAAAGGTTGTTGCACTGGTAGACCAGACTGATGTAGAACCATATTGCCCAGAATGCAATATTTTTTATTTTATTTTTTATTTAAAATGTATTTACTTGGATAGGTCAATTGGGACAAATAGCATACCCCTTTTCAGTGGAGACTTGGGAAGAAAAGCTCCACACTAGTAAAATACACAAGTAATGAGACATAAATACAAAAGAACAGCATATTTACATAAAAACTTCAGGTGTTAGTGCCTTAAACCTAGATAGATTTACAATCTGTTGTAAGTAGGCAGGGATGGAGTTCCCTAGTTTTGCGGCATACTTAGAGTACAACACATCACAAGCTGAATTTTTTGATTTGCTTGTGGAAAGTAGAGATTGTGTACTACATCATAAGTGTCAAAATTTTTGTAGAGTACAGGGCTGGGCAGTTTTCAGGTTGCTAGAATAGAGTATGACTGGTAATTAATTCTGGATGTATTAGCTTATCTGGCAGTTCTAGCCATTTCATTTCCTTTATGACTAGACAGTGGTAGGAATAAGAAGGTAGGTTTGTAACAAATTTAGCAGTTTACTGTAATGAGTTTAGGGTAGATTTAAGGGTAGATATGAGATTAGTAAGACTAGGAGAAGTATAAAGAAGTGAGGGTAGAACATATGTGGATGCTATAATTTTTTCTGCTGTTATTGGGAAGGTAAGATTTAGATCTAAACCAGGGTTACAAGTTTTCAGTGAGTTTTTAATTACATGAGATATATGATGATCAAATTCCAGGTTTTCATCAGTTATGACACTGAGCAGTTTGGTTTGGGATACTAGTTGAAAGGATGTGCTATTGTTAGAGGTAATGTTAAAATAATGCTTTATTTCTATGGTATGTTTGGGGGTAAAATGCATGAGTGTTTTTTTTTTTTTTTTCAGGGTTGAGAAATATCTCAGTGTTACACAACCAGGTTTCAACAGAAGAGAAGGAGTGTTGTGTAATTCTTTGAAATCTTGTAAGGGCTGGGGTTTAATATAGAGACTTTTTTGGTAGCCTTGTGGAGTACGTTTGTGTACACATTGAAAAGTAAAGGGCCAAGAATGGATCCTAGGGTTATACTTATAGAGATTGGTAGGGGGGATGAATATGTTTGCTGTCAATTGTCTGCCTGTAACCTGTCAGAGAGGTAAATGTGAAACAAGAATAATACAAAGAGAGTTTTAAGCAGGAAAGTTTCTCGAGACGTTTTGATGTAGACTGTGTCAAATTACTTGGATAGATCTAACAAGGTTCTGCATTCAGTAGTAGGGTTGTACCAAACAGCCATACAAGACATGTTTAGAAAACAAAAAGGGGCTTGTAGTCCACTTAGCACTCACTCAATGACTGCATAGGTCTGTGACAAGGAAGTGTTTTAGCTCCACTGCAGCTCCGTGTGAGCTCTGAAATAGTGACGTAAGCCAAGACTCAAATGTTAGGCCTGAATTGCATTAAAATTTAATGAAGATGGGGCACTTGGAGATAGAGTAGCTATTCACTATGCCTTTTTCATTGCTTACTTAATTACTTATGGGGCACTTGATGATTTGTGCTGCACTTATTTGCAAGAAGTCAGTACAGGAAATGGCTATACAGTGAACTTGTGTGTCAATAGTGAGAATCATGGGAACTGAGGGAATATTCAGTCAAAATGTTAGAGACATAGCCACAAGCAACATAGTCACATATTACGTGGCAGTTGATGGAATGAGGTTTCCTATTAAGACGTCATCCCCAGTGGACCAGAAAGGACCTTAATAGCCAAATGGGAGTAATTTATTTTACCAAGAATCTCAGGTTGTGCTGTCTGTGCTGATCCCTGAAGGAGTATATGGCACTCGTGTCTTGTGTAAATTTGAAAGCGGTTGCTCTGCTCTGTGGTGATGGGCTGGAAAAACAGTGAGGAAATACTGCAATATCCTAAAGACTGAAGCCTGTGAGGTACCCATTTTATCCACAGCCTGTGTCTGGAAGGTCTCATGGTATGTTTGAGAGTTATGTATACCTTGGTATCCACGGGAATAGGCAGGCTACTCACCCCCTCGAGTTCCAATTTATGGGGAACACAAATCCACCACAGACTTTTTTATGTCCCTATCCACAGGAAAGTGGTCAAGAACCTCCTGAGCCTTAAAACTATAAGTTAACAGTTGCTGGTAATGCCTATGCCTTGGGCATCAAGTGTACCTGGTTGAAGTACCACAATGATAAGCATTTCTGTGCAAGAAATCACAAAACTAGATGCTGCTCTGAGCATATTTGCCAAAAGTAAAATGATTGCAAATAACGATGCTTGCATTTTTATAACCTATAAACACAACATATACTTGGGTATAATTCCATGATTCTGAATCACAAAAGGCTGAAAATATTGTCCATTAGAATATTATCAGCACATCTTTTATATACATTTCTTCATTTAAATGTCATTATGCATTTATTGGCATTTGACTTTTTCTGTGACTTTTGGAGACCTACATGTATGTTCAACATTGCACAGTGAATCATACATCACATGGATTTAAAATAATAAAAGAAGAATGAAACCACTCTTACATTATTATAATGAACCTGCTACTTTGCATTAATTAATTAGGTTACTTAACTACATTCCAATTTAGCTCTTTAGTGAAATCAGAGGGTCTATATTATAACATTGAATTTTATGAAGTTCGAATGTTATAATATCGAACCAGTTTTATCGAATGCTGAAAATAGTGAAGGTGCAGGACACCGAATTCTTTCCCAGGGAAAGAATTCGGTGGGCTGTTGCTGTGGCTTTGCTGTTTTCAGCGTTCAATATGTTGGAACATTACGGGTCGGGTTCAGGTAAGTGTGTGGTTGTGAGTAGGTTAGGGTTGGGGATGGGTTAGGTGAGTTAGGGTTAGGGCGCGGGTGAGTGTGCGATAGTGATGGACCTTAGGGTTAGGGTCAGGTTAAGGTAAGTGGATAGCTAGTAGTGTATGTAAAGTTTAGTTTAGGTTTAGGTGTAGGATTTTAAGTGCACATGTGTAGATTGCTGTTTTTTGCTTGTGTTTGTGTTGTGTGTATGTTTCTCGGAATAGCGATTTTTTTTCCCTGTGAAAATAAAAATCGCTATTCTGACTGTTCGATGTTTGCGGATTTTGGTGTTTAGGGTTCGATATTATAACATTCGATCTTTGTAGATTTCGATGTTATAATATAGACCCAAAATCAGATGGGTGGACTATATTATATTGTTAAATAAAATACATTTCTCTGTATCTCAGCCTACTCTTAACATCATAGTCAATGCATTCAGAATTTTTATAATAGTATAGCACATTATCTTTGATCCCACTGTATTAACTATTCTGATAGCTCAAACATGGTCAACTAAAGAACTATCCATGGACTTATTCTTAATATTTCAACAATGCTCATTCAGTTTTGATATGAAACTTCTTTTGGTTTCCCTAATCACCACCTGTACTGGCACTGCTCCTGGTAGGCACCACTGCACCATCTCCCAGGGCAGAGCTAACTAACGCAGGTGGTGCAGATAGGGCAGGGTGAATGGAGGCAAACCTGGCAGGCTGTGACACAGATGTGGTGAGTTCCTCTTGTGGCTGTGGTTTTGTTGTTGTCACCTGTAGGAGGAAGACAGGCCATTCCAGAGTGGTCAGTGAAAGTCTCTATGCTGCTGCATATAACTAACAGAAATGGAGATGATTCAAAGAGAGAGAGAGAGAGAGAGAGAGAGTAACAGGGTAGGGCAAGAGACATAAAGAAGTGAAAACTGCATTCTCAAATATTTTTCATATGCAAACTTTACATTATTGGGTAATTATAAGCCCAACATAAGACACACATTTATTATAAGATCTTAATTCCTGCTATTTATCATTGCACTACTGTAAGTATTATGAAAGAATACATTTCAGCCAGTAACAGTACCACAACATAATTATGCATTTATCAGTTTGCGTGAATTGAACCACCATCTATAATAGCAATCACCACTGTACATAGGACCTTAACTGAAGATCCACTTTCTCACTTATGCACATGATGGCATTCTGATATCACAATATTCAGATTTGCCCAATATCACTATTTACTACACAAAATGACATTACTGACTACTTTCTATTTGCTGTGTTTCTATCAGTTAACCTTATTGTAATGAGTGACATTTTCACCAATTAACAATGTATACCAAACAGTGGTCAATGGGGGTAGTGGAACAGGAAAGTCTTGTCTTTCTGTGGTGATTGTGGCAGTGGGGATAAAGCCTGCAAGAATCATTACAGTTTCATTGCTCATACACTCACCATGCTGAGTAACTTTTCTGCCTATGCTGATGGTGCTTTATAGAATTAACAATCTTTGTTCATATAATCATGCAAATTTCAGTATTAACTGTTACCACTGGCAAATGCTGTTATGCTGAATAAATGTACTTTACCAGTATTGCAACTGTTACCTGTTACAACTGAAACATAGTTGTTTCACAAAATTTAAATGCACATAACCCGGCAGTCTTCCAGGCACTCCAACTGCTCCCTCTGCACCTCATGATTCCTTTCTATCTGTTCGGGAGGTAGTGAGAAAGCTAGAGTGCAATAGAAATGTGCATGGTGCCATTCATTAGCAGGGTGTATAGCTAGGTAATTTATGGTGTACATACACTACTGAGGTGGTAACCTGTCTCAAACCTCTTCCTCCCTTTTGCAAAGAAATTCAGGATCCTAGGACTTGTGTCACAATAATGGTGACAACACTGTTCCCCCATCCATGGGATTCCAGTAGCATTGGTGGCAGCCTTGGTCAAATGATTTCAGGCATCTGCCTTGTACTGAGATATGATATAGCCCTCCTGCAAGATTCTGAAGCTGTAATGCTTATGGAGGAGATTAAGAAAGATCTTTATCTCCTCCTCACACTACCTTCCCATTTGCCTGCCATGAGTTTGTTCTTGAAAGATGTCAGGAAAATTGTCATCGATAAGCAGCCAAAGCAAATCTTACATTTCATATCCTCATGCAATGAAAGGAACTATGGATTATCACATATGCATGATGGATGGGCTGGATGGACTATCTCATAATACTTTCTATATGGTCTTCTTCCTGGTGCTCAGGCATCTGCATGGCTTTATGTATTTATTATGTCCACATTTGCATGATAGATCAGCAAAATATCTTATATATGTACTGTTCTGTTAAGGCTCCACTGACACTTTTAGGTACGAAACATGACAGTTGTACTTCAATTTTGTTTTTGCTAAAGTTACATGCTAAACAGTGATTCCAAATTAATATGGATAATCACAGAATAAGTATTGCAATCGCCTTGACAGTTGCATTTTCCAGAGCATAATGTGCACATGTTAAGATTTATAAAACAAATGGTTTTGCATAGTAATCCTGACCACTGTTCATACTGCCACATCTTACTTGCTATGGAATTTTAGTGCTTACCTGCCTCTTTTATGGCCTCTTGACCTGTCTGCTACCTAAACACCCCCCAGAAAAAAACATTAAGTTTTCAGGCAACATACATTTGTATGATTTTTGGCAATTGTCAGGAAAGTGCACACTAAGCAATGTCACATAGACTTAAGAGGATAAATGTATACAAACCCTCAACATTACTTAATTCATAGTGATATCTCACAACTGCATTGCAATGAGACATAGACAGTGTTAGAGTACTATTAGTATGAGATGGTAAATTTTATTTATCTTTACCAACATATGTCTGTCAATGTTGTTATATTCTAGTTGTTGCATACCATTTGAGGAGCATAAACGTTTTTTATTGTAGTCTGTCAGTCCTTTGTGTTTATGTGTGTTGTGTTTACTGTGAGTTCCCAACTTGGTAAAAGTCACTAAGCAGAGCATTAATTATGATTGATATCTATCGCAGGACAGTTGTCAGTGATACACATTTCACATTATTACAATAGTGGAAATCACTGTAAAAGTGAGTCCCATCAAAGGATTCAAACCCACGTATAGCTTAATCACAGTGTACCAAAATTAGCTTTACAAAGGTATTCCACAGAAGCTCTAAAACACAAACGTGTAAAGAGCTGATTATTGTAGTGGAACATACATAAACTCTGGAAACAATATTATGCAAAAGAATCCCACCCCAGTGGATTAAAACCATGCATGTAGTGTGCTTAAATGAAGATTTCCCATCATTTGTACATTGAGACATGGAAGCAGTTGCAGTAAATCTAGTCACCCTTCATTCCTTTGATCACGTCAGGAGTACATGTCATGGCAGGTATTTAACTTTGAATGCTTGGTAGGAAAACTTTGTAGTAATATCGTTATTGCTTTCTGTCATGCTTCAAGTTGAAGTTCACTCATGCAATGGTCAGCAAATTAATTGTATGGATGAAAATTTTTTTCCTTTTTTTGCCACAACATATGAATGATCATTTATCATTGCCCATCTATATCTAGCACTGCTGCTCTTTGCCAAGCATTTTGCACCCTTTCAATACTATAAAGCTTTTTTTGTTTAACTGTGTATGTCCATTCTGTATATATGTGGGCTGTGCATATGTCACTTAGCTGTGTTTTAAAGATCACTAAACAGAGCATTAGCAATGCATACCACACATCTTTCACAGGACATTTGTCACTAACACATATTTCATGTTATCACAGTAGTGATCATCAATGAAAAATACATGCAGATGACAGGATTCCAACACATAGTCAACAATGCACTTTCCAGTGCCAAAAACACTGCATTAATAGGCCCCGATAACATCCCAGGATACTTAATAAGCACCATGAAACAAGGCCTCTCTGGTCTACTTGAATCACTTTTCAGCTGGGGCCTATAGTCAGGTTTATGTGCCCAAGGAATGAAAGATAGCTAAATACATCCTTGCACAAAGGAAGTTCAATTCCTGATCCATGTAACTAAAGGCCATGAGACTGACCAGCTTCTTATGTAAGGCCATGGAACTGTTGTGGTTCAGCTTTAGTTTTCCTTGTATCCTTCAACACACCTTTCCTGAACAAGACAGCCCAGTAATAACCATTTAGGAAATAACTCAAGTCAGGGCCCAAGAAGCCACAGGTTTACAGATGGTCTGGGATGCATTTTAGAGCACAAAGCTGACAAAATTGTAATTTAAGTCTTACCTGCCTCCCTAACCCTCTTATATGTGCATTGTGAGAATGATTTCAATAATATTCAAATTTGTTGCATAGAAATGCCTTGTGCACACTGGTACTGCCACACCAGATTAGTCACTGCTGTTTAGCAGTCATCAAACAAGTAATGCATACTTGTCACTGTCCCTCCTTTCACAGACCTTCCTGATTTTGTTCATACTTTATCCCTCTAGTGCTTACCTTGGTCACTCTAGGCTGCTGATCCTCTAGTGCTTATATTGTTCAGGTTCATTATCACCCCCAGAAAAAAACATTAAGTTTTCAGGCAACATACATTTGTATGATTTTTGGCAATTGTCAGGAAAGTGCACACTAAGCAATGTCACATAGACTTAAGAGGATAAATGTATACAAACCCTCAACATTACTTAATTCATAGTGATATCTCACAACTGCATTGCAATGAGACATAGACAGTGTTAGAGTACTATTAGTATGAGATGGTAAATTTTATTTATCTTTACCAACATATGTCTGTCAATGTTGTTATATTCTAGTTGTTGCATACCATTTGAGGAGCATAAACGTTTTTTATTGTAGTCTGTCAGTCCTTTGTGTTTATGTGTGTTGTGTTTACTGTGAGTTCCCAACTTGGTAAAAGTCACTAAGCAGAGCATTAATTATGATTGACGATATCTATCGCAGGACAGTTGTCAGTGATACACATTTCACATTATTACAATAGTGGAAATCACTGTAAAAGTGAGTCCCATCAAAGGATTCAAACCCACGTATAGCTTAATCACAGTGTACCAAAATTAGCTTTACAAAGGTATTCCACAGAAGCTCTAAAACACAAACGTGTAAAGAGCTGATTATTGTAGTGGAACATACATAAACTCTGGAAACAATATTATGCAAAAGAATCCCACCCCAGTGGATTAAAACCATGCATGTAGTGTGCTTAAATGAAGATTTCCCATCATTTGTACATTGAGACATGGAAGCAGTTGCAGTAAATCTAGTCACCCTTCATTCCTTTGATCACGTCAGGAGTACATGTCATGGCAGGTATTTAACTTTGAATGCTTGGTAGGAAAACTTTGTAGTAATATCGTTATTGCTTTCTGTCATGCTTCAAGTTGAAGTTCACTCATGCAATGGTCAGCAAATTAATTGTATGGATGAAAATTTTTTTCCTTTTTTTGCCACAACATATGAATGATCATTTATCATTGCCCATCTATATCTAGCACTGCTGCTCTTTGCCAAGCATTTTGCACCCTTTCAATACTATAAAGCTTTTTTTGTTTAACTGTGTATGTCCATTCTGTATATATGTGGGCTGTGCATATGTCACTTAGCTGTGTTTTAAAGATCACTAAACAGAGCATTAGCAATGCATACCACACATCTTTCACAGGACATTTGTCACTAACACATATTTCATGTTATCACAGTAGTGATCATCAATGAAAAATACATGCAGATGACAGGATTCCAACACATAGTCAACAATGCACTTTCCAGTGCCAAAAACACTGCATTAATAGGCCCCGATAACATCCCAGGATACTTAATAAGCACCATGAAACAAGGCCTCTCTGGTCTACTTGAATCACTTTTCAGCTGGGGCCTATAGTCAGGTTTATGTGCCCAAGGAATGAAAGATAGCTAAATACATCCTTGCACAAAGGAAGTTCAATTCCTGATCCATGTAACTAAAGGCCATGAGACTGACCAGCTTCTTATGTAAGGCCATGGAAAGAATCATCATGGACATGATAAATGAGGACATACTGTAGGTAACCTGCAAATGCTGGACTCATCACAGTTCAGCTTTGTTAAAGAAAGGTCATGCCTATTAAATCTGGTGGACTTCATTGAGAGGGTCAACAAAGCAATGGATGAGGGCAAGACTGTCTACTCAGCTTACCTCAATCTGGCCAAGACTTTCGATACAATACCTCACTCAGGCATTATAGAAAAGTTCAGTAAACTAGGTATAAACCCTGTTAGCACCCACTGGATAGCCAACTGCCTCACTGTTAGGATCTAGGAGGTCAAAATAGATGAGGCCACCACTACCAAGAGGCCAGTCACTAGTGGAGTCCCCTAGGGCTCAGTACTGGGCCCAAACATTTTGCCAACTATTTCTCTGAAGTGGAAGCAAACACTGAAAGTTTATGGATAACTAAGTTTGCAGATAATTATAAGCTGGGGGTTATCCTCAACTCCCCTGCAGACACTAACATTTTTCAAGAAGGCCTACCTCTGACTAACAAATGGTGGCAAAGCCATGGTCTTAAACTCCATGCTAAACAATGCATAATTGTACCCTTTGGGAAGTCAACCCTCATGGGTAATTGCCATGTTGATAATACACCCCTAAGATTCGACCCAGTGGTCAAGGATCTGGCTAGGTATGTACAATAGCCTTACCTTCAACCATCATGTGGCCACAGTGGTAAGGAAATCCTTTTAGATTGCACAACTTACAAGGAAAGGCATGGCATCTGAGTCCAAAGAGGTCATTATCCCGCAATACTCTGCCCTTATCAGACCAATCATATAGTACGATGCTTCCTTCAGATTTGTTCCTGACCAGGCATATGCAGCAACCAGATCAGCCTCAGAGGTTCCTTACAAAAGAATACAAAGCATTACAAATGAGCCTTACACAAAACACTTTAAAGTCCTTTCCCGTGACTCAGTTTCCTATAGATTGCTGAGAGGTGATCTATGCCTGGCTTTCAAAGTATCTGTAGACTCCACACTTATGAATCTCCTGCATTTTCATAAGTCAAACAGCACCAGAAATACAAGGTCCAGAGACCTGAATTTTGCCTGTGACTTAAATAGAACATGCTGGAGAGACAGATGTGTGTCCCAGAGACTACCCCTCATATGGAACAGGTTTTCCATCCACGTGAATCTGAGTTTGTCTATTACCGAATTTAAGTGTACCCTAGACCAGTGGATGGGGAATAGGAAAATGAGGGCTAAAGGAATCAAATCTTGTACCACAGGAAGTACATCTAATGACATTAACCCTCTGCCCTATTTGCACAGTAAGCTCTGCAACATGGAAAACCTCAATCCCTGTCTTTCCTACATAGACTATTATGGGGAACATTTACTACAGCTTTCTATTGTTATTATTATGGTTAAGCCAGGCATGGCCATTGCTGACTACCTGTGATGTATAGACTGGAATATCCGCCTCACAATACTTACTGAACACATGATCAATATGCTGACCAAACCTACTGACACCTTACATACACAGTCACAGAATTCTTCACATTGGACAATATCATTTCTTGTCAATGTTATTCGGATATGTTATCAGCATTTTATCAGTAATACATAACATAACCTGTCATATAAAACAAACATTTGTAGCACTGCAATGTGTGGCAGAACTTTGCAAAGTGAAGGATTTAGATGCATGGCTCTTTAACAACAAATGGTGCAACAGTAGTCCTAATGAGGTGAACCTGGAAGGTATTGGCCTGACTATCTCACAATACTTTCTAGATGGTCTTCTTCCCTGGTGCTCAGGCATGTGCATGGATTTATGTAGAATTCAGCACAATGTTTGTCATAATGGGCACTGTAACCGTAGGGCAAGTGGGGGGGTTAGAGTACCCCCACTTTCAACGGCTGCCCAATCTACATGAAAATGCTGCTGAAATAGTGATTACATGAAAACATTTGTTATGGTGTTTCCAAGGTAACCAGAAGCACAGGCAGCTAGGATAGACAATTTGAGTAATAGATCAATGTTTTCTGGCTGTCTAAGCTCATGATTACCATGGAAATGCCTGTGTGAGTGCTTCTAAGGCATACCTGTCAACTTCTTTCCTCAAAAAATGTTGGACAAAGCCAACAATAACAGGCAATGAAGGCTCAGAACCAGGGACAATTTTTAAACATTTCTAATTAATTTAAAATGTAATGGAACAGGTTTCACATCAATATGCATTTCCAGAACTGTAGAAGTATGAAACAGTAATGTTTGGCCTTAATGTCTTGCAGTAATCCACTGAATATCTCTCAGCTTTTGATTAAGAATTTTGGACAACGCCAAAAATAATGGGGGGATAAAAAGCCAAAATCAGTGACAGGTTTTAAATATTGCTCTTATAAACTTAGAAAGCTGCTAGAATAACAGGTTTTGCATTAGGATGCATTTTCTGAAGGATATGAACCCTTGGATTCAAATGTCTCATTTAGTGGGCACCATCCTCCGTGGTTTTCCAGAAAACCACACATTTTATTAAATAGACCAAAAATATGAGGTAGTAATCTAAGCATTCTTCAAAATTCTGGAAAGTTGAGAGGTATGATCCTGAGTGATTTACCATAAAATCAAATATTGTAAAAGGGTCGGGCCAAAAATATGAGGCAAAATCTACAACGTTTTGCAAAATTCTGGATAGCTCATTTATTGATTAATTGCTATTTGTTTATTGGTAGGTGGGCTTATCTGTTTTCCTTTTGCAAACATAACCTGGGATTAGAAGAAGTAGAGGCAACAATTTATAGGTAGAATAAGACATTATATTCATGTACATACTTTGTACAGTTGAGATATTCTTTCTACAAGTAATGTTTGTTTTCCATCAGAGATTTATTGCCTTTCACCCACTGAGTAACAGTGTAGGCTTTGGCTGTGCTGTCCAATACCCTGTTTTAGGCAAAATTATTCACAAAGTTACATTTCACTGGAGCTAGACTTACGTCCAAGGTAGTAATCATGTTACTGTATTTAATTATTCAGTCATTCTCTTAGACCCGTTCTATGCTATTCAGGATCATTTTTAAGGTAGGCAGAGATTTTCTGACAAGCTATGGGAGTATGCACCTTAAAACAGTTAAAGTCATAGATTCATAGATATTCCAAGACCAGTGAATCTTATGGTCATAAGATTGCCAGTACTCTCCCTCAGGCAACATCTCTTTTCCACAGGAGAGCCATCTCAGTCAAACCCAGAGTAAATTTGTGGATAACCACCTAGTGTCTAATTTACATTTGAAGTAGAATAGTAAATCATACTGCTTAATATGTCGGGATGTTTATTCCATAGGTTAGAAAGCTGCTGCCTTATAAGAATGCCTCACCATGATGTTGTATCTCTGCTGGTGAAGATTTAGGTCCCTAGTTCTACTATGGTAGAGATATACCAGGCTAGGACATCTGGATCTCTCATGGTGCAGTAAGTGAGACTGAGATCTCCCCTCAGAAGTATGTAAGATACTGAATAAAGGGATAGAGCTTCCAGCCTACAGCTTCGTAGCTCAGGGAAAGTAGGCTTGTGATCTTTCTGGTTAGGAACCTTTGGGGCCTTAATAATTGTTTGATATGATTTAAGAGATATACCACAATGGGGGCATTGCACTTGATAATTGCCCTTTTCAATTTCTTGACAACCTTTGTCTCATGACAGTCAAAACAGAGGGGGTTATCAGCCTAAGTACCTACATCCCTGACAAAATTTCCATTTTGTAGTGATATGTCTATGCAGTACAATGAGGGGATGGGTTGTCTACCAAAAGTGATGATACTATACTTTTTAGCATCTGAGCCCTTTTTTAATACACCAAGGGTTTACTAAGGAGTGTTCAGTCAGGAGAGTTTGGGTGTCACAGGGTAATATAACAACAGCCTCCAGTTTGAGGTCATCTGCAAATTATGTTAGCTAGGGGCCTTAAACACAAACAGAACACAATTTAACCTAGGCTTCATCGGTAGGACTTCATCAGAACAAGAGTAAAAGTAACAGCTGGAGTTTAAATATCCTTGTCATTCACGTAATGCTTCATTTAATCAATCAGTGGATAGACCATTTAAAGAAATATTACTATAAATTTAAAATGAATGATTTCTGTTAGAAATAATAAACCATTATATATGTATTAAATATAGAAATAAAAACTCTTGTGATATAAATTACCACATTATATATTAAATACATAAAAAAACATGAATATATAAATAAATAAATAAACAAATGTGTAAATGGCAATTAAGATTGGATGCCCAAAACTATCCTGGTATAAATGACTATGTAAGCATTGCTCCTTTATTAAAGTTGAAACACATTTTAGGAAGAAATTAATGAATTTTATAAAGGTTTTTAAAGTGATGATTAACATGTATTTTTATGGTTTGTGTGTGAATATTTATATTGATATAGTTATATTTATATACATATACACATTCATTTATTTAATTATTTATTTATTTATATACTCATGGTTTTTAATGTATTTAATATATAATGTTGTGGTAATTTATATCACAAGAGTTTTTATTTCTATATTTAATACATATATAATGGTTTGTTATTTCTAACAGAAATCATTCATTTTAAATTTATACTAATAGTTCTTTAAATGGTAATGTATATCCAAGGCTCAAAAGGAACAAGAACAGTCCAAAATGGCTTAAATGAGATTTAGTTTAATAAAAAATAAAAAATTCACATCAAGCGCTTTCGCCTGGAATCATACCAGGCTTTTTCAAGATAAACCATTACCAAAAATTCAAAGCTTAAATACTTTCTAGCCCAAATCATGTGACTAAGGTAATAGCTAATAAAATATGCAAATCAAATGTTAAAGCAATCAAGTAAAAATTATTTCATTCAAATAAAATTATACCATGAACTACTAACAAGGTTGTAGAAGATGTTTGAAAACATATGTTTACAATACAACACATAATCAAATGTATACAATAGTTCTACTAAACTGCGAACAAGCTTAAAAAAACCTTAAGGCAATCCTTAAAAAACTTTTGAAAAAAATTCAAATGTGCCTTACTAGCCTTTCACAGATTATTGGTTTAAGAATCTTCTGTTTGTCATATAAAAAAATAACAATAGTTAAAAATCATTCAAAGCAAAATGTTCTTGTAGTAATAAAATAAACAACACATTCAAAAACTGTGGAAACATAAAAGCATAACTTAGCCCTCCTCAGTTTCAAAACACTCATAATACTGATGGTATCATTCAAACCAGGGGGCTTTGTTGCATTCAGTTTGAGCTGCCACAACAATTCCTTGTATTCCAATCGGGCTTCCCAATCACCCCCTCTGCTATCCTGCAGGACCTGCTCTAAAATTAAAAACTTAAGTTGCATATTAGGACATGCACCTAGATGCTTAAAGAAAGCATTATTTTCCTTTTTCTTGGATACATCATAAAGGTGCTCGTATATCCTTCTTCTAAGGGTTCTCTCAGTTTTACCCAGGTAAAAGCTGGAGCACCGGGTGCAAAAACCTAGATAAACAACTCCTTTTGTGCCACAGTTATAAAAGTGCTCAGCCCTAAATTTAAACCTCCTAGATGGAATAAATAGTGAGCTGTCATTAAGCACATAAGGACATTGTTTGCATTAATCACACTTGCACGTGCCAAGTTTCAGACAAACCCTCATGTTATCCACACCAGACCCACCCTCAAAAAGGCCGTTAAGGTTCATATCCCTTTTCCTAATGAAATGGGGGTGGTCCTTGACAATCTGCTTAAAATCGTCATGATGTGCCAAAATGGGCCAGTATTTTGTAATTAACTGTTTAGCTTTTGACGAATCCCCAGAAAAGGTGTACACAAAGCTGTTTTGATATTCAATCTGTTCTGATGATTTTAGAAGAGTGTCGCGAGTTGCCCCACTACCTAGCAGAGGGCAGTAAATAACCTCCCTACCAGCAATAACCTCCTCAGTTAAATCATTTACCAAGTGTGCTGGGTAACCCCTTTCATCAAAAAGTCACTTCAAAAAATTAACCTCATCAAGAAAAAACTCCATTGTACTACACATCCTTGAGGCACGTATAAGTTGCCCCTTTACTATACCCTTCTTCTGGTGAAAGGGGTGACCACTGTTAAAATGTAAATAAGAATTAGAAAAATAATTTTTCCTATATACCTTGGATTGAAAGGTACCATTACTGACATCTTTGTAAAGAGCAATATCAAGATAATTCAGGTGATCACTATTTACATTATGAGTGAATGCTAGGAAGGGGGTGGTAGAATTAATGTAAGCCATAAAGTCCAAGAATTGATCTAATGTGCCATCCCATAAAAGACAAATATCATCAAGGTATCGTTTATAGTGGGTGATGTGTTGAACCCAATTCGTAGAAAAAACAAATTTGCTTTCCCAGTGGTGTAGTACAATGTCCGCATAACTAGATGCACAAACCATGCCCATTGCTGCACCCTTTTTCTGTTTGTAAAGATCACCCTTGAAATAAATAAAATTGTTGTCCAGGAAAATCTCCATAAATTCAACTAGCAATCTAATCATGTTAGAACCTAAACCAGATCCAATGGCTAAGGTGTCGTTGAACCATTCCAACCCTACCTCATGAGGGATACTAGGGAATAACTCAACTATATCAATGGTGGCCATTAGTAGTTCTGGTTTATAAAAATTTTGCTGGATGCCAGAGAGAAAGTCCCATGAATCTTTGCAGACATGGGGTAAGGCAAAAGCAAATTTGTTGATGTTAAAATCAATACATTTTCCTAAGGGCTCTGTTATACCACCAGCCCCTGAGACAATAGGCCTGAAATTCAAAGGGTCTAGGCCCTTGTGCGTTTTAGGGATTCCAAAAATTGCAGGTATCCTTGGATTTCTCACATATAAGTAGTTGTATAGTTTCTCATTTATCACACCCTGTAGTAAATGATCCATGAGTAGATATGAAATCTTAGAATGTGCTAGATTTAATTCGTTCCTGGAAACCAATTCGTAACGCTCAGTATCCTGTAGCATATTGTGACTGTAGGTGTCATATACCATGTTGTACATTAAAATTACACCCCCACCCTTATCTGGCTACATCACACGGATGTCTTCATCGCAGAGCCTCTTGATTAACTGACTAAGCTCTTGAATGCAACCAAGCCCCCTGGTTTGAATGATAGCATCAGTATTATGAGTGTTTTGAAACTGAGGAGGGCTAAGTTATGATTTTATGTTTCCACAGTTTTTGAATGTGTTGTCTATTTTTCTTACTACAAGAACATTTTGCTTTGAATGATTTTTAACTATTGTTAATTTTTTATATGACAAACAGAAGATTCTTAAACCAATAATCTGTGAAAGGCTAGTAAGGCACATTTGAATTTTTTTCAAAAGTTTTTTAAAGATTGCTTTAAGGTTTTTTTAAGCTTGTTCACAGTTTAGTAGAACTATTGTATACATTTGATTATGTGTTGTATTGTAAACATATGTTTTCAAACATCTTCTACAACCTTGTTAGTAGTTCATGGTATAATTTTATTTGAATGAAAGAATTTTTACTTGATTGCTTTAACATTTGATTTGCATATTTTATTAGCTATTACCTTAGTCACATGATTTGGGCTAGAAAGTATTTAAGCTTTGAATTTTTGGTAATGGTTTATCTTGAAAAAGCCTGGTATGATTCCAGGCGAAAGCGCTTGATGTGAATTTTTTATTTTTTATTAAACTAAATCTCATTTAAGCCATTTTGGACTGTTCTTGTTCCTTTTGAGTCTTGGATATACATTACTTTGTTCTTGGTCTGGATTGAATTGGTTTTGGTTTCTTGATTTCTTTAAATGGTCTATACACTGATTGATTAAATGAAGTATTAAGTGAATGACAAGGATATTTAAACTCCAGCTGTTACTTTTACTTTTGTTCTGATGAAGTCCTATGGATGAAACCTAGGTTAACTCGTGTTCTGTTTGTGTTTGTGACATTCAACTTGAATAAACTGCTATTAGACTACAATTTTCTTCCATTTCTTCTGGTTGGTTTTCGTGGTCTGGTTATTGTTTTTTTAGCTAGGGGCATTGGCTGTCTGTTTTGAAAGCTAAGAAGTGAATACCAAAAAGGAGAGGTTCCAGGACTGAGCCCTGAGGGACACCACTGGTCAGGGGCGGCTCGTGGCATAGGGCTGCCGGACTGCAGCCCCCTCAAAAATAAAAAAAGAAAGAAAAAAAAATGAAAAATAAAAAAAAATATTTTTTAAAATTGCGGACTTCAGCGCAAGATAGACCGAGTCCCGACTTATCGGTCTATGCGCATGCTCAATGCAGTCCGGCCGTCCCCATAGGGGGACAAAAGGAGCGCCTGTGCACTTTACAGTGCACAGACCCGCCATGATTATGGGACGTGTCCTGACTGCAAGAGGAGCAGCAGGGACTCGAGCCCTAGGGATCTCGTCGGCGTCGGGAAGGAGCATTGGGATCTCGCGGGTCTTCAGTATTGCTTGGAAGGATGTATGTCGGACGTTAACTCTGGATGTATTCATTCAGGTAAGGTGCCTTTAATTTACAATGTTTATTTTATTGAGTTTGTGCTTTTATTTGTGTATGGTGCTTGAGTTTGTGCTTTTTCTTTTTGTATGGTGCTTGTGCTTTACTGGAGTTTGTGTATGGTGCTTGTGCTTTACTGGAGTTTGTGTATGGTGCTTGTGCTTTACTGGAGTTTGTGTATGGTGCTTGTGCTTTACTGGAGTGTGTGTATGGTGCTTGTGCTTTACTGGAGTTTGTGTATGGTGCTTGTGCTTTACTGGAGTTTGTGTATGGTGCTTGTGCTTTACTGGAGTTTGTGTATGGTGCTTGTGCTTTACTGGAGTTTGTGTATGGTGCTTGTGCTTTACTGGAGTTTGTGTATGGTGCTTGTGCTTTACTGGAGTTTGTGTATGGTGCTTGTGCTTTACTGGAGTTTGTGTATGGTGCTTGTGCTTTACTGGAGTTTGTGTATGGTGCTTGTGCTTTACTGGAGTGTGTGTATGGTGCTTGTGCTTTACTGGAGTGTGTGTATGGTGCTTGTGCTTTACTGGAGTTTGTGTATGGTGCTTGTGCTTTACTGGAGTTTGTGTATGGTGCTTGTGCTTTACTGGAGTTTGTGTATGGTGCTTGTGCTTTACTGGAGTTTGTGTATGGTGCTTGTGCTTTACTGGAGTTTGTGTATGGTGCTTGTGCTTTACTGGAGTTTGTGTATGGTGCTTGTGCTTTACTGGAGTTTGTGTATGGTGCTTGTGCTTTACTGGAGTTTGTGTATGGTGCTTGTGCTTTACTGGAGTTTGTGTATGGTGCTTGTGCTTTACTGGAGTTTGTGTATGGTGCTTGTGCTTTACTGGAGTTTGTGTATGGTGCTTGTGCTTTACTGGAGTTTGTGTATGGTGCTTGTGCTTTACTGGAGTTTGTGTATGGTGCTTGTGCTTTACTGGAGTTTGTGTATGGTGCTTGTGCTTTACTGGAGTTTGTGTATGGTGCTTGTGCTTTACTGGAGTTTGTGTATGGTGTATGGTGCTTGTGCTTTACTGGAGTTTGTGTATGGTGCTTTACTGGTGTGTGTGTGTGTGTGTGTGTGTGTGTGTGTGTGTGTGTGTGTGTAAATGCCCCAGGTGCTTATGGTGGTGTGGTAGGGAATGCCTCAGGCTTGAACCCTGTACCCTGTATGCAGGTGTTAAAGACTTGAGTTCCCTACCCACCACCATTTGTAAAAAATTTCAGATTTTTACCTCATATTCGATCTGATCTGTTCCTCATAATATCTGTGGTTTGTAAATGTTGCAATGCTTGATATTTGATGGTGTAGTAGTAGCATTGTTGCCTCACAGCTGCAGGTTCTTGGGTTTGATTCTTGGCTGGGGTTCCTTCTTTGTGGGGTCTGTATCTTCTCCCTGTGTTTGTGTGGGTTTGCTTTTGTGCCCTCCCATGTTACAAAGACATGTCTGCATTATTTCTTCCTGGGCCTCTGCTGAAAATTGTTTATTTGTTCCAAGTCAGACTGTCCTGATTAAAAAATGTTAAATAAAATTAACAGGCATTTGAATTTCAGACTTAAGGGTTTCTGAATGTTTAATTTCTTGCGTATTTGATGGTGCAGTGGTAGTATTGTTGCCTCACAGCTATAGGTTTTCTGGTTTGATTCTTGGTTGGGGTGGCTTCTGTGTGGAGTCTGCATCTCCTCCATGTGTTTGTGTGGATTTGCTTTGGTGCCCTGCCATTTTACAAAGACGTGTCTGCAGTTTTAATCCCTGCTGAAAATTGGTTTTGTTCTGTCCGCAGTAAAATTGACAGGCATTTGAATTTCAGACTTCAGGTTTCTGAATGTTTAATTCCTTGCATAATTGATGGTGCGGTGGTAGTATTGTTGCCTCACAGCTATAGGTTTTCTGGTTTGATTCTTGGTTGGGGTGGCTTCTGTTTGGAGTCTGCATCTCCTGCCTGTGTTTGTGTGGATTTGCTCTGGTGCCCTGCCATTTTACAAAGATGTGTCTGCAGTTTTAATCCCTCGTCTCTGCTGAAAATTGTTTTGTTCTGTCCGCAGTAAAATTGACAGGCATTTGAATTTCAGACTTCAGGTTTCTGAATGTTTAATTCCTTGTATAATTGATGGTGCAGTGATAGTATTGTTACCTCACAACTATAGGTTTTCTGGTTTGATTCTTGGTTGGGGTGGCTTCTGTCTGCATCTCCTCCCTGTATTTGTGTGGATTTGCTCTGGTGCCCTGCCATTTTACAAAGACGTGTCTGCAGTATTAATCCCTGCATCTCTGCTGAAAATTGTTTTTGTTCTGTCCGCAGTAAAATTGACAGGCATTTGAATTTCAGACTTCAGGTTTCTGAATGTTTAATTCCTTGCAGATTTGATGGTGCAGTGGTAGTATTGTTGCCTCACAGCTATAGGTTTTCTGGTTTGATTCTTGGTTGGGGTGGCTTCTGTGTGAGTCTGCATCTCCTCCATGTGTTTGTGTGGATTTGCTCTGGTGCCCTGCCATTTTACAAAGACGTGTCTGCAGTTTTAATCCCTGCTGAAAATTGGTTTTGTTCTGTCCGCAGTAAAATTGACAGGCATTTGAATTTCAGACTTCAGGTTTCTGAATGTTTAATTCCTTGCAGATTTGATGGTGCAGTGGTAGTATTGTTGCCTCACAGCTATAGGTTTTCTGGTTTGATTCTTGGTTGGGGTGGCTTCTGTGTGGAGTCTGCATCTCCTCCATGTGTTTGTGTGGATTTGCTCTGGTGCCCTGCCATTTTACAAAGACGTGTCTGCAGTATTAATCCCTGCATCTCTGCTGAAAATTGTTTTGTTCTGTCCGCAGTAAAATTGACAGGCATTTGAATTTCAGACTTCAGGTTTCTGAATGTTTAATTCCTTGCAGATTTGATGGTGCAGTGGTAGTATTGCTGCCTCACAGCTATAGGTTTTCTGGTTTGATTCTTGGTTGGGGTGGCTTCTTTGTGGAGTCTGCATCTCCTCTCTGTGTTTGTGTGGATTTGCTCTGATGCCCTGCCATTTTACAAAGACGTGTCTGCAGTATTAATCCCTGCGTCTCTGCTGAAAATTGTTTTGTTCTGTCCGCAGTAAAATTGACCGGCATTTGGATTTCAAAGTTCATGTTCTGCAGAATACATAGTAGCACAACCTTTGTTTCTAGCAATTTGCTAAGTTTATAAGATGGATGTTTTAAATTTGTCCCTATTTTTGGGACTGTATTCCCCATTATTGGCTTCTGTCCAGGTTTTTGTGCTAAGGTTGACAGCTATGGCAAGAACTGAATTCACTGAATATGGACTGTAGAATTGTGCATATTTACTGATAAAGGTGCACTGTAGAATTGTGCATATTTACTGATAATGGTGGACTGTAGAATTGTGCATATTTACTAATAATGGTGGACTGTGGAATTGTGCATATTTACTAATAATGGTGGACTGTAGAATTGTGTATATTTACTAATAATGGTGGACTGTGGAAGTCTGAGTAGACTTTTTATGATAAATGTTCTCAACTGGGCAGTTTTGCCATTATGGGTGCATATGTTTTGTTTCATTGCTTACTGGAAAAATGTTCAAAACAAATTTAAAACACCCTCTAACAAGTGTACTGTATTATACAAGGAATATAATTTTTAGTACAATGAGGAAGGTGTATCAAAGAGCACATGTATGTTTCATATGCAAGGGGCCTATGATTCAAAACAGCCCAAAATTAATCTTTATCTGCCACTGGCAAAATGTATTTTCTTTGAATGTGGGTTTCAATGCTGTTTCAATGAATGTGAGTTTCAAGGGCAGAGAAGTTTTAATGCTAAGTTTTCATTGTGAGACTGCATTGCTTTGTTTAACAGATGACTTAATGTTTGTGCTGTAAAATACAAAATAAAACTTTCAAATGAAGTCCAATCATTGAAGTAAAGCAGTATGCACATTAGTGTTTATGGTAAATGGAGTGAAATAGCCAAGTAATGGTTAATTGGAATGGCTGCAGAGGCTCCAGTTCAACCATTATTTTGTCAGGGGAAGGGCAGCAAACTCAGACAGGCCCAGCTGAACTATACCTCCCAACTGTCCAGATTTTCAAAGAATGAATAGATTTTTGCTTCTTATTTTTGGTTTGTTGTTCATAAAATTTGTAGTTTTAATTCCTAAATGATTTGCCAGAAGTCACTAAATAATAAGTTTCAGACTTCATAACCTTCATAAAAATGCATGTTAAAGTAAGAGCCGTTCTATCAACTGTCTCAATTTATACAAGAGCAATTTTAGTACTGTTTATATGTGCCCCAATATATTTGGCCTTGTTCAGATTTACTGCATTAACAGGTTGAGAGGTACATGCAAATAAATTGCTTTATAGAATTAGGCATAGCCAACCTCTCAACTGTCCCCAATTTTGGCTCAAAATGTTGCTCTTCCCCTAATAATCCCTCCAAAAATAGCAATTTTGGAAGAAAACATGGAGGGTTTACAATTAAGAAATAACTGTAATAATCAAAGTTATAGATTACTTGAAATGCATGTAGATTCTTTTATTTTGTCAGCTGCTCAATGTAGCAGTACTAATATTAAAGTGTCCCTTCTTTGACAGGTAGAAGCTGTATTGTGTGTCTATTTTATATTTTTGCATCACATTTTGGTCCATTTTTCATAAAATTGTGTTTTTTGGCAAATTAGTGACAAATCACTAAAGACTGAAGTTAGAAAATGACAGACATTTGAGTTTCAGATTTTATACCCTTCAGAAAATTCATACTAATGCAAGACCTATTCTATTATCTTTCTAAGTTTATTAGAGCAATATTTAAAAATTGTCCTTATTGTTGTGCCTTTGTCCCACTTCTGTGTATGGCTTTGTCCAGATTTCTTGCTCTTGAAGTTGAGAGGTATGACAAATGTGTCAGGGCCATCACAGTCAGCCAGAGAGATTTCAAATTGTGACATGCTTGTTGCACCCCACTCCCCATGTAGTGACTCTGGATGTGTCCAAGCAAGGCAAGGAGTAGTTGTATCTACCTTGGATGGGGAGGACACACTGCATAAGTACTACAGTGGCTTTTCATCTGTCCTTGATTTTGCAGAATGGTCTGGTTTCTGTCATATTTTTGTACTGTTGATTTATGCTTATTACTCAAAGTGCCTGTTGCTCTGTGTTTAAGTAGCAATGCTTTAATGACCATAAGGTAAGCTTGTCTGACATCGTAAGATGCAAGTAAGCTTTAATAAGCATACTGTTAAAGAATTGCCAACATTGAAAGCCTTTCTGTTGTTGCCATGCAGAGAATACTTGACTAGATAATGTATAAGCCTTGGGTATTAAAGGACAGGATTCCATTATTTTAAAAGCTCATTACACTTGTTGGAGACTTCCAGTCATCTCTACAGGCTTTACCCGTAAACTAAACAGAATGCCAATCATGTGTGGTCCATAACCTGTACAGTAATCCTTTAAGCAATGTATCTTGAGCTTGTTTCTTGTTTGCTTTTCATTTTTACTTTTATCATGTTTTCCCCATGAAACAAGTTGTCAGGCAGCAGGTCTTTTTGGATAAGAAACATTTTACAAGTGGGGCATCACATAGATTTCTACTTTCAGCATGTTGCTTGGTACTTTAATAAAGCTGAATATATTATAATTAGAACTGCAGTGCAAGGAGAAGTGGTTTGAGTTGAGTGCTTCTGGTTTTTCTTATACTTGATTTTGACTGGCATTCCAGTAATGTATTTAAAAAGTAATTTATTTTTTCATGCCTCACAACCTTTTGTTTCCATCTAGATATTAAGTAAGCTGTCATGCAGCCAATGCATTGAAATATTTTTATTCTTCTACACTTATTTTTGTCTTGATTGGACTTTCATAATGATGGTTTGCCACCCAGGGCAGCGTATTTAATTAGTTAGTTTTTTTGTGGTTTTGTGCATAGCTCCTCCCCTTTATGGTTGACCACACCCCTTCCCTTTGACCCCGCCCATTCAGCGTCTCCTGCAGCCCCCCTGTGATTTGAAGTCACCAGCCGCCACTGCCACTGGTCACTTTTATACTTACCGATGAGGCATCTGCAGCTCACACTATGTGGACTCTGTATTTCAGCTAATTTGTTATCCTTCATATGACATATGGGTTGACTTTTAAAACAGGTATGCTGTAAGCTAACAACAGATGGAGCCAGGCATACAAGAAACTCAAGTTCCAAGCAAGGATACAAGAGATAAGGCAGTTCAAATGATTCTGGTAGCAAGCACAAAAAATCCAAGTATATATAAAAACATATAAAATCTCCTTTATTGTAGTCGACAAAAGGTAAGCTTTCACCATCTAGCTTCATCAGACAATAGAACAACTACTAACACAGCCACTATTTAAACTAATCAAAGAGCACATAGCAGCCAATCATCAAATCACATCAATCAAGTCATTAATTATACAATCAAACAATGAAGCAGTTCAGAATCAGGCATATAATAAAGCAAAAAGGACATAAGAAGCTATTGAATTATATAGAATGAATATATATGCATGTATAAAAAATATATATATGTCATACAAAAGAACAAAAATGAACTTCTATATAAAAAAGAACAACATACCTAAAAATAAAAATAATGCACAAATGAATGTGCACATAAATATATACAAATAAAAAAATATATAATATATATATATATATATATATATATATATATATATATATATATTTATATATATAGTATATAAATATGTACCTAAGTCTGTATGAACTGAGCACACAAGGAGGTAGATGTAAGACAGATATAAACATATTCACTTGTGTAACCTCCTTTTCTTCAGAACTGGCCTAATGGAGGCCCTTTCATTCAGTCCCCTGCCCCTGTTAGCACGGAGCATGATAATCCAACAGGCCTCTCTAAATTCTGTATGTGTACACACATCACCTTCCCTAATACTAGGGTTAATGGTCTCAACAACTCTAAACCTAAAAGTATGTGATGTCCCAGATTCTAGAACATGCTTAGAGAGTGCATTATGCAGGGAACCCTTCCTAATGTGATAGAGATGCTCCCTCATCCTATCACGTAGGATCCCGTTGGTTTTACCAACATAGAAGGAGTGGCAGATGGTACGTTCAGCCAAGTATATCACATGGGGGGGGTCATACAAACTGCAGAAGCGTGAAAGACAAATTCTTTACATAGATCAGGATGAAAAAAAGATTCAGCAGTATTGATATAAGTACAAAAACTACAATTGCCACAGGGTAAGGTAAGGCAAGACCAAGACTCAACGGCAGATTACTATGGTTCCTATCATAGCACAGGAGTCTTTTCAAGTTCTTGCAGTTCCTGAACTGAAAAGTGGGTTTATCACCCACAATCCTATGTATATCATCATCCAGTAGTAAAATAGCCCAAAACTGACTGAACAACAGAGTAATATCTCTGTGGTCAGTAGTATAAAACAAAGGAATTCTAACCTCTGAGGTATAGGGATGTGTCTCCCTAGCAATGCTAGGATCTAATACAGGTCCAAAGTATGGACTAGCTGTTGTCAGTCTCAACTGACCTAAGTCTGACCACTGCCTGTGTATCTCAGAAGAAGTATAACCTTGTGCCAACAATTTATATTCCAAACTATCAATCTCCTCTAAAAAACAGGTGTTGTAGGGTTTAGCCTAGAAGCCCTTATCCCCTGACCTCTAATCAAATTCTTAAAAATGTAGCCAGGGTGCATACTAGATCTAAACAGGAAGGCATTTCTATGGCATGTCTTATGATAGACCCCAGTGTTAATTATATTGCCTGGCAATTTCTCAGTATACAAGTCCAAAAACTCAATACGTGTAAATGACCAAGTAAAAGTGAACTTTAGGCAGTCAGTTAAATTATTCATCATGTCATGGAAGGCAACTAACCTATCAACAGGGCATCTCCACAACAAAAACAAATCATCGACAAATCGTTGATAAAACAGTACATGATCCTTGAAACCTTGAGTAGAAAACAAACTATTATTCTCCCAGTGTGCTAAAAACATATTGGCGTAGCTATTGGCACATGAAGTGCCCATAGCTACGTCATGTTTCTGAAGGTACATCTCACCATTAAAGGTGAAAACATTATTTTCAAGCACCATTTCTAGAAAATAACAAGTAAGGTCAACCTGTACTGGTGTGTACTCACTGTGTAACAAAAGATATTCATGAACAAACTGGATGCCCAGCCCATTAGGAATCATAGTGAATAAAGACTGAATGTCAAAGGTAACAAAAATGACATTCTCAACATCACCAATAGAAGAAATGCACTGATAAAGATCTAATAAAAATTGTTTAGAGTCCCTCAGGACCACAGGATTCAAATTAATAACCAGTCTCAACGCCTTCTCAACATATAAAGAAAGTGGCTCCGTAACCCAACCACCACCCACCACTATTGGTCTCATTGGTGGGTCAGTGGGGTACTTATGAACCTTAGGAAGGCCCTGTATCAATGGAATTAAAGGATTAACCACCTTCAGGAATGAAAAAACATCCTCTGTCACAAGATGAGTCAAAAAAAATATCTAATATACACTGACTGACCAAAGACATCACTTTATGAACATCATTAACAGTAATCCTCTCATAAAAGCTGAAATAAAGATTCAGTCAGCTTTTATTATACCCATTTCGTGATTCTTGGAATATTTTTGTGAATATCACTTGAAGATTTTTGGATTGTTGCAGAACTTTTGAATTATTTCATTGACATATCTGCTTCGCTCCTATCCTTCTACCTTTGCTGATTATTTTATTTTCTAATCTTGGAAAGGAGCGTTCACCTGATCTGGTAGTGGTTCATCTATTACGTTATTATTAGACTACTGAGAGTGTTGCTAGGAGAAATGTTTCCTTTTTGGTGCTTGTGCATACATGGACAAACCTGACCAAAGGGGTCATTGGAGAAAATGTTTCATTTTAGTGCTTGTGCATACATAGACAAAGTAATGAAGGGGTCGTTGAGAAAAATGTTTAATTTTTGTGTTTGTACATACATGGACAAAGTAGGCAAGGAATCCTTGAGGGAAATGATTCATTTTGATGTAATTTTGTCCTTACTCTGCATACAAACACACTATTGAAGAAATCGTTGGGGAAAATGTTTTATGTTTGTGCATGTGCATACATGGAAAAGTAATTAAGGGAACCTTGGGGGAAAGTGGTTCATTTTGATGCCATCTGGTGGTACTTGTGCATACATAGACAGACTTCTTAGAGAGTGGTTAGGGGAAATGTTTCATTTTTGGTGCTTGTGCATACATGGACAAACCTGATTGAAGGGGTCATTGCAGAAAATGTTTCATATTGGTGCTTGCGTATACCTAGAGAAAGTACTGAAGTGGTCAATGGGGAAAATGTTTAATTTTTGTGCTTGTGCATACATGGTACCAAGGGATCCTTTGGGGAAATGATTCATTTTGATGTAATTTTGTGCTTCCTATGCATACAAACAGACTACTGAAAAAGTTGTTGGGGGAAATGATTTATTTTTGTGCTTGTGCATACATGGATAAGTAATTAAGGGAACCTTGGGGGAAATGATTCATGTTGATATCCTTTGATCCTTACATGCATACATGGACAGGCTATTGAACAGGTCATTTGGGAAAATGTTTCATTTTGGTGTTTTTGCATACATGGACAAACTGCTTAAGGGAACCTTGGAGAAATTATTCATTTTGATGTCATTTGCTTTTTTGTGCATACATGGACAGACTACTGAGGGGGTGGTCATTAGGGGAACTGTTTAATTTTGGTGGTTGTGCATACATGGGAAACTACTGAAGCAGTCTTTGGGGGGATTTAACCCCACAGCATATTATAGTTTTCATTTATTAGTTATTTTTTGAGTGTTTATGGTACTACTACATGGATTTATAGATTTATGCCAGAAGCTTTACTATTTGGATTCTATTTCTCAGAAGTCTAGGTAAAAGGAAAATGGCCTCTGGGAACATGGGTATAACATGGCTAGTTTGGTAAAGGTACTATGGCCATTAGCATAGTAACCTGCCATAAATCTGTGAACCCTTGATCCTATAACTTTGTTTGGATATTAATTGCAGCTTGCCGATTCTTGGTTTGGGGGGCTTTCTGTAAAAATGCAGTGTGAGAAGAGAGTAGTGTATTATAATATGTTAGTAGTTATGCAAAGTTTTTCTGTGTTGTGCACTTTTGTCTGCATTTTGTTGAACATTTCCGGGTTAGTGAACTTATTTCTAAGAAATGCAATCCATTCAAGTTGGAAATTTCTGGTAGAAGCCTTATTGTGTTTTTTAACTAATTGGCCCAAGGTATTAACTACGTAAAAGTCTTTTATCTTGTAGTGATAAGACACACATTTGCACATTGAGCAAAGTCAGTTCCTTGTGCCGTGTGTGTGTGTGTGTGCGTGTGTGCATGTGTGTGTGTGTGTGTGTGTGCGCGTGTGTGTGTGTGCATGTATGTGTGTGTGTGTGTGTGTGTGTGTGTGTGTGTGTGTGTGTGTGTGTGTGTGTGTGTGTGTGTGTGCATGTGTGTGTGTGTGTGTGTGTGTGTGTAGATATATATATATATATATATATATATATATATATATACACATATATATATATATATGTATTTGTAGAAAATACTAGGTGGACTTAATTTCTAATTATGTAAGAAATTTATTTGCAATTATCCTTAAAGAAACTTAGCTTGCATCATGTTGATGTGCCTGTAATGGCAGTAAATACCTTTAAAAAATGTGCCCTTTTTAAATCACTAAGTGCCTCTCTTGCCCCCCCCCCCCCAGTCTTCAACAGCTTTCGGCACCTATGAGGAACAATACCACTGTAGTGAGACACTCATCAGGGTTGAAACCAGTAGATAAAACTTAAGTTAAACTGTTTGAGGGGTGTGTCTGCAAGGGCATATTTAATACTATTTATTATGCAATCTAATATACAATTTTAGTATTAAATAAATATACAATCAAAAGGATTGTTGTATACCAGATATCCGACAAAACCAAAATGTTTTATAGAGAGTTGTTAATCAGCTGAGTGATGCACATAAATGGGGCAGTCCCTGGCAGTAATGAATATTTTACTCTGGCCTTTGCTGAAATAAAACCCTAAGGAAAGGACCCCATAGGCCAAGAGTTGTCCATTGCC
This sequence comes from Protopterus annectens, assembly GCF_019279795.1. NCBI lineage: Eukaryota > Metazoa > Chordata > Ceratodontiformes > Protopteridae > Protopterus > Protopterus annectens. The sequence goes on along the minus strand of NC_056728.1, from coordinate 1,777,389,840 downwards.
CCTGCATACCCCCAGTGTACCATTGATTACCACCATTCTGGCCTTGCAACGCCATTCAGATTATTGTTTTCCTTGTTTTTCTCATACTTTGCTCTACTCTTCAGATTTTCCTGCATTCTTTTTGTGTAGCCTAACTGGTCAATATTGCACTCTAATAAATGTGAAGTAAATAATTAAATTAAAATGGATGTCTCAGCTTCCCAGAAGCCACTGGATTCTAGATGCTCTGGGTTGCACTTTTGAGCCTTGTTTGCAAATATTTTCTGCCAAAGATGACCTGAGCAAAAATTGTTGGTCTTCTTTCAGCTTTTCCCGGTTAGGGGTCGTCACAGTGGAACTCCGGTCCGCAAATAATTGGCAGTAGAGATTTACGTGCTGGCTTGCCGGGCCTAATGCACAACCTTCAACGAAGGAACACCCATTCACGCATGTCGCCACACAGAAGACGCTCTAACTGAGAATCGAATGGGCAACGCCTAACTGGGAGGCGACAACCCTACCGCAGCACCACCACCGCAAATTGCTGGTAAAGAACAAAATTCATTCTTACCTTTTGTTTTCTTCCTGCATCCTTAGACCACTCCCTAAATGGCAAAGACTGCAGTGTAATAACCATGGATGAAGTAATAGAATTAAGCTAATAATCTGGAGACTGAGTCTCGGAGGTTAGGGGGTTCTAGATGCTGTGAGGTGCATTTTAGAGCCTTTTCCCCAGTCTTCTGTTAAAGTTATGACCTGGACGTAAATCATAACCAAATAAAGAAAGTTATTCTATTTTGTTTTCCTTTCAAGAAAGGACATAAGTTGTGCCGAAGGCTTACTGATCAAAGTTGACAACAAAGTAGTTCCCAATACACTGAGACTATAAATGATTGCAAAGTTACACAAATCCTATCAAGTGTCTTTCTCCTTGTTAAAAGAAAAAAAAAACACCTTTGGTGTATCTCTCTGATATTAGATTGGGATGAAAAGTGAATGAATAAATGGCTTGGCATATATTTTACATTGCTGTTGTCACACATCATACAGTTTGCCTCTTCGCCCAATCCCCAATAGACAGCCGCCATTTGTGTATCCCTCCAACAACCAGAATATATTAGCAGATTTTAAATAGTTGATCTCAGACCTATATTCACAATATGCCTCCTTAATCCATCCCCCAAAGTTAGCTGCTACCTGTATTTACTTCTGATGTGTGATTGTAAGGAAAGTGAAAAAAAGATTATCGCAATCATATATTTCAGCGTGTTGCTCCTAGACAGTACACTGCCCTACATAAGAGTAAATTTAGCTTTATAAAAGTATGCCAACAACGGTCTAAGACACAAAGGTGTGAAGAGTTGATGATTGCAATGGCACATACATTAACACTGGAAACAATATTATTCAAAGGTGTCCCACACCCACTGTATTAGAACCATGCACGTACAGATCTTTTGTTCATTCTTCTGATGTTTAATTGTGTGAAAAGTTAAAGAAATAATGACCACACTGTCACAGCCCCATACAAGATATAGCGACCTTCTGTGCATACCACTGAGTGTGTGTCTGCAAGGGCATGTTTAATACTACTTATTATGCAATCTAATATACGATATTAGTATTAAATAAATATACAATCAAAAGGATTGTTGTATATCAGATATCTGACAAAACCAAAATGTTTTATAAAGAGTTGTTAATCAGCTGAGTGATGCACATAAATGGAGCAGTCCCTGGCAGTAATGAATATTTTACTTTGGCCTTTGCTGAAATGAAACCCTAAGGAAAGGACCCCATAGGCCAAGAGTTGGCCATTGCCCCTGCATACCCTCAGTGTGCCATTGATTCCCACCATTCTGGCCTTGCAACACCATTCAGATTATTTTTTCCTAGTTTTTCTTATACTTTGCTCTACTCTTCAGATTTTCATGTATTCTTTTTGTGTAGCCTAACTGGTCAATATTGCACTCTAATAAATGTGAAGTAAATAATTTAATTAAAATGGATGTCTCAGCTTCCCAGAAGCCACTGGATTCTAGATGCTCTAGATTGCACTTTTGAGCTTTGTTTGCAAATATTTTCTGCCAAAGATGACCTGAGCAAAAATTGTTGGTAAAGAACAAAACTCATTCTTACCTTTTGTTTTCTTCCTGCATCCTTAGACCACTCCCTAAATGGCAAAGACTGCAGTGTAATAACCATGGATGAAGTAATAGAATTAAGCTAATAATCTGGAGACTGAGTCTCGGAGGTTAGGGGGTTCTAGATGCTGTGAGGTGCATTTTAGAGCTTTTTCCCCAGTCTTCTGTTACAGTTATAACATGGACGTAAATCATAACCAAATAAAGAAAGTTATTCTATTTTTTTTTCCTTTCAAGGATCAAAGTTGACAACAAAGTAGTTCCCATTAAACTGAGACTATAAATGATTGCAAAGTTACACAAATCCTATCAAGTGTCTTTCTCCTTATTAAAAGAAAAAAAAACACCTTTGGTGTATCTCTCTGATATTAGATTGGGATGAAAGTGAATGAATAAATGGCTTGACATATATTTTACATTGCTGTTGTCACACATCATACAGTTTGCCTCTTCGCCCAATCCCCAAAAGACAGCCGCCAGTTGTGTATCCCTCCAACAACCAGAATATATTAGCAGATTTTAAATGGTTGATCTCAGACCTATATTCACAATATGCCTCCTTAATCCATCCCCCAAAGTTAGCTGCTACCTGTGTTTACTTCTGATGTGTGATTGTAAGGAAAGTGAAAAAAAATTATCGCAATCATATATTTCAGCGTGTTGCTCCTAGACACTACACTGCCCTACATAAGAGTAAATTTAGCTTTATAAAAGTATGCCAACAAAGGTCTAAGACACAAAGGTGTGAAGAGTTGATGATTGCAATGGCACATACATTAACACTGGAAACAATATTATTCAAAGGTGTCCCACACCCACTGGATTAGAACCATGCATGTACAGATATTTTGTTCATTCTTCTGATGTTTAATTGTGTGAAAAGTTAAAGAAATAATTACCACACTGTCACAGCCCCATACAAACTATAGTGACCTTCTGTGCATACTGCTGAGTGTGTATCTGCAAGGGCATGTTTAATACTATTTATTATGCAATCTAATATACGATATTAGTATTAAATAAATATACAATCAAAAGGATTGTTGTATACCAGATATCCGACAAAACCAAAATGTTTTATAGAGAGTTGTTAATCAGCTGGGTGATGCACATAAATGGGGCAGTCCCTGGCCGTAATGAATATTTTACTCTGGCCTTTGCTGAAATGAAACCCTAAGGAAAGGACCCCATAGGCCAAGAGTTGGCCATTGCCCCTGCATACCCCCAGTCTGCCATTAATTCCCACCATTCTGGCCTTGCAACACCATTCAGATTATTGTTTCCTTGTTTTTCTCATACTTTGCTCTACTCTTCAGATTTTCCTGTATTTTTTTTTTTGTGTAGCCTAACTGGTCAATATTGCACTCTAATAAATGTGAAGTAAATAATTTAATTAAAATGGATATCTCAGCTTCCCAGAAGCCACTGGATTCTAGATGCTCTGGGTTGCACTTTTGAGCCTTGTTTGCAAATATTTTCTGCCAAAGATGACTTGAGAAAAAATTGTTGGTAAAGAACGAAATTCATTCTTACCTTTTGTTTTCTTCCTGTATCCTTAGACCACTCCCTAAATGGCAAAGACTGCAGTGTAATAACCATGGATGAAGTAATAGAATTAAGCTAATAATCTGGAGACTAAGTCTCGGAGGTTAGGGGGTTCTAGATGCTGTGAGGTGCATTTTAGAGCCTTTTCCCCAGTCTTCTGTTAAAGTTATGACCTGGACGTAAATCATAACCAAATAAAGAAAGTTATTCTATTTTGTTTTCCTTTCAAGAAAGGACATAAGTTGTGCCGAAGGCTTACTGATCAAAGTTGACAACAAAGTAGTTCCCAATACAGTGAGACTATAAATGATTGCAAAGTTACACAAATCCTATCAAGTGTCTTTCTCCTTGTTAAAAGAAAAAAAAACACCTTTGGTGTATCTCTCTGATATTAGATTGGGATGAAAAGTGAATGAATAAATGGCTTGGCATATATTTTACATTGCTGTTGTCACACATCATACAGTTTGCCTCTTCGCCCAATCCCCAATAGACAGCCGCCATTTGTGTATCCCTCCAACAACCAGAATATATTAGCAGATTTTAAATAGTTGATCTCAGACCTATATTCACAATATGCCTCCTTAATCCATCCCCCAAAGTTAGCTGCTACCTGTATTTACTTCTGATGTGTGATTGTAAGGAAAGTGAAAAAAAAGATTATCGCAATCATATATTTCAGCGTGTTGCTCCTAGACAGTACACTGCCCTACATAAGAGTAAATTTAGCTTTATAAAAGTATGCCAACAACGGTCTAAGACACAAAGGTGTGAAGAGTTGATGATTGCAATGGCACATACATTAACACTGGAAACAATATTATTCAAAGGTGTCCCACACCCACTGTATTAGAACCATGCACTTACAGATCTTTTGTTCATTCTTCTGATGTTTAATTGTGTGAAAAGTTAAAGAAATAATGACCACACTGTCACAGCCCCATACAAGATATAGCGACCTTCTGTGCATACCACTGAGTGTGTGTCTGCAAGGGCATGTTTAATACTACTTATTATGCAATCTAATATACGATATTAGTATTAAATAAATATACAATCAAAAGGATTGCTGTATTTCAGATATCTGACAAAACCAAAATGTTTTATAAAGAGTTGTTAATCAGCTGAGTGATGCACATAAATGGAGCAGTCCCTGGCAGTAATGAATATTTTACTTTGGCCTTTGCTGAAATGAAACCCTAGGGAAAGGACCCCGTAGGCCAAGAGTTGGCCATTGCCCCTGCATACCCTCAGTGTGCCATTGATTCCCACCATTCTGGCCTTGCAACACCATTCAGATTATTTTTTCCTTGTTTTTCTCATACTTTGCTCTACTCTTCAGATTTTCATGTATTCTTTTTGTGTAGCCTAACTGGTCAATATTGCACTCTAATAAATGTGAAGTAAATAATTTAATTAAAATGGATGTCTCAGCTTCCCAGAAGCCACTGGATTCTAGATGCTCTGGGTTGCACTTTTGAGCTTTGTTTGCAAATATTTTCTGCCAAAGATGACCTGAGCAAAAATTGTTGGTAAAGAACAAAACTCATTCTTACCTTTTGTTTTCTTCCTGCATCCTTAGACCACTCCCTAAATGGCAAAGACTGCAGTGTAATAACCATGGATGAAGTAATAGAATTAAGCTAATAATCTGGAGACTGAGTCTCGGAGGTTAGGGGGTTCTAGATGCTGTGAGGTGCATTTTAGAGCTTTTTCCCCAGTCTTGTTACAGTTATAACATGGACGTAAATCATAACCAAATAAAGAAAGTTATTCTATTTTTTTTTTCCTTTCAAGGATCAAAGTTGACAACAAAGTAGTTCCCATTAAACTGAGACTATAAATGATTGCAAAGTTACACAAATCCCATCAAGTGTCTTTCTCCTTATTAAAAGAAAAAAAAACACCTTTGGTGTATCTCTCTGATATTAGATTGGGATGAAAGTGAATGAATAAATGGCTTGACATATATTTTACATTGCTGTTGTCACACATCATACAGTTTGCCTCTTCGCCCAATCCCCAAAAGACAGCCGCCAGTTGTGTATCCCTCCAACAACCAGAATATATTAGCAGATTTTAAATGGTTGATCTCAGACCTATATTCACAATATGCCTCCTTAATCCATCCCCCAAAGTTAGCTGCTACCTGTATTTACTTCTGATGTGTGATTGTAAGGAAAGTGAAAAAAAATTATCGCAATCATATATTTCAGCGTGTTGCTCCTAGACAGTACACTGCCCTACATAAGAGTAAATTTAGCTTTATAAAAGTATGCCAACAAAGGTCTAAGACACAAAGGTGTGAAGAGTTGATGATTGCAATGGCACATACATTAACACTGGAAACAATATTATTCAAAGGTGTCCCACACCCACTGGATTAGAACCATGCATGTACAGATATTTTGTTCATTCTTCTGATGTTTAATTGTGTGAAAAGTTAAAGAAATAATTACCACACTGTCACAGCCCCATACAAACTATAGTGACCTTCTGTGCATACTGCTGAGTGTGTATCTGCAAGGGCATGTTTAATACTATTTATTATGCAATCTAATATACGATATTAGTATTAAATAAATATACAATCAAAAGGATTGTTGTATACCAGATATCCGACAAAACCAAAATGTTTTATAGAGAGTTGTTAATCAGCTGGGTGATGCACATAAATGGGGCAGTCCCTGGCCGTAATGAATATTTTACTCTGGCCTTTGCTGAAATGAAACCCTAAGGAAAGGACCCCATAGGCCAAGAGTTGGCCATTGCCCCTGCATACCCCCAGTCTGCCATTAATTCCCACCATTCTGGCCTTGCAACACCATTCAGATTATTTTTTCCTTGTTTTTCTCATACTTTGCTCTACTCTTCAGATTTTCCTGTATTTTTTTTTTGTGTAGCCTAACTGGTCAATATTGCACTCTAATAAATGTGAAGTAAATAATTTAATTAAAATGGATATCTCAGCTTCCCAGAAGCCACTGGATTCTAGATGCTCTGGGTTGCACTTTTGAGCCTTGTTTGCAAATATTTTCTGCCAAAGATGACTTGAGAAAAAATTGTTGGTAAAGAACGAAATTCATTCTTACCTTTTGTTTTCTTCCTGTATCCTTAGACCACTCCCTAAATGGCAAAGACTGCAGTGTAATAACCATGGATGAAGTAATAGAATTAAGCTAATAATCTGGAGACTGAGTCTCGGAGGTTATGGTGTTCTAGATGCTGTGAGGTGCATTTTAGCGCTTTTTCCCCAGTCTTCTGTTACAGTTATGACCTGGATGTAAATCATAACCAAATTATTCTATTTTTTTTTCCTTTCAAGGAAGGACATAAGTTGTGCCGAAGGCTTACTGATCAAAGTTGACAACAAAGTAGTTCCCAATAAACTGAGACTATAAATGATTGCAAAGTTACACAAATCCTATCAAGTGTCTTTCTCCTTGTTAAAAGAAAAAAAACACTTTTGGTGTATCTCTCTGATATTAGATTGGGAAGAAAGTAAATGAATAAATGGCTTGACATATATTTTACATTGCTGTTGTCACACATCATACAGTTTGCCTCTCCGCCCCATCCCCAAAAGACAGCCACCATTTGTGTATCCCTCCAACAACCAGAATATATTAGCAGATTTTAAATGGTTGATCTCAGACCTATATTCACAATATGCCTCCTTAATCTATCCCCCAAAGTTAGCTGCTACCTGTATTTACTTCTGATGTGTGATTGTAAGGAAAGTGAAAAACAAATTATCGCAATCATATATTTCAGCGTGTTGCTCCTAGACAGTACACTGCCCTACATAAGAGTAAATTTAGTTTTATAAAAGTATGCCAACAAAGGTCTAAGACACAAAGGTGTGAAGAGTTGATGATTGTAATGGCACATACATTAACACTGGAAACAATATTATTCAAAGGTGTCCCACCCCCACTGGATTAGAACCATGCATGTGCAGATCTTTTGTTCATTCTTCTGATGTTTAATTGTGCGAAAAGTTAAAGAAATAATGACCACATTGTCACAGCCCCATACAAGCTATATCGACCTTCTGTGCATACCGCTGAGGTTTGAGTATGAAGAAAATTTGAGAGATAATCACCCCACTTTCCCCAGTCCCAGACAAGATATAGTGACCTTCTGTGAACACCTCTGAAGTTTAAGGAGAATTTAATAAATAATAATCTCACTGTTCCCATTTGCCAGCATCCTCACACACAAGCTATAGCAAACTTCTGTGCACATCTCTGAGTGGGGTTATTTGTAGAACAGGTGAGTCCAGTACAGAAGGCCTCACCAAACTTGTGTTAAAGTCCACTCCTACAACATGAGTTGTGGATGTTGCCAGGATGTAGATATTCTGTGATGCACTGTATGTCCTATATTCAAAAGATAATGACTTGTAGTGTATAGATCACTATGATTATGTTCTGAATTTTGGGTAAATGCATGTTTGTTAAGAATCATTATGACATCGGAAAGGTACTTAACAAGCTTTAATTAAGTACTTCTAGTCACATGCTAGAGGATTAACAGCAATTAGCAGTAACCACAAACGATCAGCGGGGAGCTGTTTAAATCTTCAATCAGATATTTTTTTTAAGTCTGACTGAGTGTTTAACAGTGTGAATGAAGTGTTTAACAACTTCCCACTGCTCTTCTGTGGTGACTGTTCTCTGTGTGGCAACCGCACATGTGTTATAGCACTAACACACTTTTTTCTCTCACTATTCAGTTATAGAGATCACTTATCGTGCAGGTGTAACATTAACTTAATTTATAATTTTCTATAAAGTTTCTATGCATCATTCCAAACGTAACTCATACCTACAGTATATTTATCATGTGTCACAGGTATGCTTCTGTTATGGCAGTAGGCAGCTAAAAAACTTGCCTATTTAGATAACTAAGTGCCCCATTTACCTTCTGCCCCCCCCCCAATCTTTAACAGCTTCCAGCACCCCTGATTGTCATGCAACTGTTGAGCTTCAGAAACAGTAGTGAGTTCAGAACATATTATAATGCACATCTTGCCCAGAAAGAGGAAGCTATATAATATCAGAATGATGTGGACCCATGCTATGCATGGGTCAGCACAGTCTGTTATGTGTTGGTATGACTCACTGTTACTTGTGCAGCTCCTTACCTGTACTGCACTTATGTTGCATAGGTTCCTCTGCCACCTGTTGACATTTATAAGAATGTCCTTTCTTTCTACTATTCTGACTTGGGCTGCCAGTGCCCAATGCACAAAGTGGCAGGCCTATGTATGGTTAAGCACAGCCTGATGTCTTATTATGCATCACTTTTACTGTCTGCATCGCTATAGCTCTTCTATATGTTTGCATTAAAGCTATGTGCACAATGGCACTAGCCTGTTAGGTAGTGCTATGGCATATGGTGTCCACCTCCATCTGGTATGGTCTTCCCTTGCTGCTGACTCATATCCTGACTCATCTGTCTCAGCTGTCTTTCCTGTGGTACTGGGAATTGTGGTCCCTTCATTGGGCCCCCCTCCTGTTGTATCTCTTTTCTAACCATGATATTATGTAACTTACACACAGTAAGCATTTTGGTATGAGTAGCAGGGTCATACTGCACAGCACCACCAGATGTATCTAGGCAGAGAAACCATGACTTCAGCAGCCCAAGCACATGCTCTATGATGTTTCTGTTTTGCAAATTGGCATTGTTGTAACCTTGCTCTGTTGGCTTCAGTTATAGCCCTGCACAGCTATCAATTAGTTTAAACTGAGGAGGAACTATTTTACATTACACTGTATTATAAAACATATAATTATCATATATAAACTACTAAACGTAAAATTCAAACTGCAAAAAATGTAGATGCCCACTTTATAAGTGCAATAATGCACTTGGAGGTGTTTATAGTACAGATGTTACTCCAAGTGACTGTAAGGCAAAAATCCTGCGGAACCCACCTCACAAGACTCCTGAGTGTGCATTTATATCTGTACTATACACAAACAAATACACACGCACACACATGTAAGCACACATTTGTACATTATTGCTTGCATACATATATACATAGATATAATAAGCAAAGAAAACATTGTATTAATATCCATGTAACAGGAACATAGGAGTGAATTATTTAAGACCTACTGTCAGAAATAATAAAGTATTTTTAGGAAAAGAAGCACAGATGTAAAATCCCCTGCTCTACCACTTATGTCCCCATTAGATAGAAGAAGCATGGTGGTGCTTGACTACTCTTGCCCAAGTTATACTCCCTATAAAATGAGTGGTATTATAACCTGTCCAATACCTTTGGGAAGTATGTTTAGACTTAAAAATCCCCTATAAGGTCATTAGCTTAGTAATCACCTATGAACATATGAACGTATGAAGCTTTGATCCAATCAGTTCACTCTAGCAGGTAATGCATTCCCACACAATCTGCACCTGCTGATTGCACCCCATCACTTGCCCCTAGAGCAGTTGCACCTGCAGCTGTGCCTCACCTTCATTATGCCCCAATCTACACTTCTGGCTAACTCAAAACAGCTAATCTTAAACGCCACAAATACTAACTAAAATAATGTTGTCCACATGCCCTATAAACTTTAAAAACTACCTATTCTCTTGATACCTGCTACCTACATTAAGCAGTACACTGAATGGAACCACTCCTTTAAATACACAGGCATCATATTACAGTCATGTTTAAAGACATTTGCAAATAATTTGATCCTTTATGACTGCTGCGAATGTTTCTGTTTCCTTACTCTGGAGGGTAGACTAGAAATTGTCAAAATCATACTACAACCACCATTACTCTGCCAATAAAACCATCAAAGATTTCCAAATGCTATCAAGCAGTCTGTCAACCCAGCCACTGGGGATGCACAAGCCAGTGCATTTCTTTCTGCCGGTCCCAAGCCCAGATAAATGGGGAGGGTTGCGTCAGGAAGGGCATCCGGTGTAAAACCTCTGCCAAATTACTTATGCAGAGAACATTTCATATTTCCATACCAGATCGGTCAAGGCCCGGGTTAACAACGACCGCCACCAGTACTGTTAGCCAACAGGGTGCTGGCGGAAATTGGGCTACTGTTGGCTGAAGGAGAAGAGGAGGGGGTAGGCATGCCCAAAGGCAGGAAGAGAGGAGGAAGGTTAGGAGTGTAGTAGTGAGGGTAGGAACTTTGAATGTTGGCAGTATGACTGGTATAGGGAGAGAGCTAGCTGATATGATGGAGAGAAGGAAGGTTGATATATTGTGCGTGCAAGAGACCAGATGGAAGGGAAGTAAGGCCAGGTGTATAGGAGATGGGTTCAAATTGTTGTATCATGGTTTGGATGGCAGGAGAAATGGGGTAGGGGTTATCCTAAAGGAACAGTACGCCAAGAGTGTTTTGGAGGTGAAGAGAGTGTCTGATAGAGTGATGTTTATGAAGCTTGAAATTGATGGTGTAATGATGAATGTTGTTAGTGCATTTGCTCCACAAGTTTGGTGTGCTATGGATGAGAAAGAAAAATGTTGGAGTGAGTTGGATGAAGTGGTGGTGAGTGTACCCAAGGGTGAGAGACTAGTGATTGGAGTGGACCTCAATGGGCATGTTGGTGAAGTGAACAGAGGGGATGAGGAAGTGATGGGTAGGTATGGTGTTAAGGAGAGGAATGCAGAAGGTCAGATGATTGTGGATATTGCGAAAAGGATGGACATGACTGTGGTGAATATGTCTTTTAAGAAGAGAGAGGAGCATATGGTGAAGTACAAGAGTGGGGGAAGATGCACTCAGGTGGATTATATCCTATGTAGGAGGGTCAGTCTGAAGGAGATTGGAGACTGTAAAGTGGTGACAGGGGAAAGTGTAGTTAAGCAGCATAGACTGGTGGTCTGTAGGATGAAGTTGGTCATCAAGAAGAGGAGGAGAAGTGTGAAAGCAGTGCCAAGGATTAAATGGTGGAAGGTAAAAAAGGGTGATTGTGAGGTGGAGTTCAGGGAAGAGTTAAGACAGGCACTGGGAGGCAGTGAAGAGTTACCGAATAGCTGGGAAACTACAGCAGAGCTAGTAAGGGAGACTGCTAGAAAGGTGCTTGGTGTGACATCTGGACAGAGGAAGGAGGACAAGGAGACCTGGTGGTGGAATGAGGAAGTACAGGAGAGTATACAGAGGAAGAGGCTGGCGAAGAAGAAGTAGGATTGCCAAAGAGATGAAGAAAGTAAACATGAATATAAGGAGATGAGAGGTGGCGAAGGCTAAGGATAAGGCATATGGAGAGTTGTATGAGAGATTGGACACTAAAGAGGGAGAAAAGGACCTGTACTGATTGGCTAGACAGAGGGACAGAGCTGGGAAAGATGTGCAGCAGGTAAGGGTGATAAAGGATAGTGAGGGAAACGTACTCACAAGTGAGGAGAGTGTGTTGAGTAGATGGAAAGAGTACTTTGAAGGGCTGATGAATGAAGAGAATGAGAGAGAAAGAAGGTTGGATGATGTGGGGATAGTGAATCAGGAAGTGAAACAGATTAGCAAGGAGGAAGTAAGGTCAGCTATGAAGAGGATGAAGAATGGAAAGGCTCTTGGCCCAGATGACATACCAGTGAAAGTATGGAGGTGCTTAGGTGAAATGGCAGTGGAATTTTTAACCAGATTGTTTAATGAAATTTTGGAAAGTCAGAGGATGCCTGAGGAGTGGAAAAAAAGTGTTTTGGTACCTATCTTTAAGAATAAGGGTGATGTGCAGAGCTGCAGTAACTACAGAGGGATAACATTGACCAGTCACAGCTTGAAGTTATGGGAAAGAGTAGTGGAAGCTAGGTTAAGAAGGAAGGTGATGATTAGTGATCAGCAGTATGGTTTCATGCTGGGAAAGAGCACTACAGATGCAATATTTGTTCTGAGAGTGTTGTTGGAGAAATACAGAGAAGGTCAGAAGGAGTTGCATTGTGTCTTTGTGGACTTAGAGAAAGCATACGACAGGGTGCCTAGAGAGGAGTTGTGGTATTGTATGAGGAAGTCGGGAGTGGCAGAGAAGTATGTAAGAGTGGTACAGGATATGTATGAGGGTAGTGTGACATTGGTGAGGACTGCGGTGGGAGTGACAGATACATTTAAGGTGGAGGTGGGATTACATCAAGGATCAGCTCTGAGCCCTTTCTTATTTGCAAAAGTGATGGACAGGTTGACAGATGAGATCAGACAGGAGGCCCCGTGGACTATGATGTTTGCAGATGACATTGTGATATGTAGTGAGAGTAGGGACCAGGTTTAGGAGACCCTGGAGAGATGGAGATATGCTTTAGAGAGGAGAGGAATGAAGGTCAGCAGGGCTAAAACAGAATATATGTGTGTAAATGTGAAGGAGGGTAGAGGAATGGTGAGGATGCAGGGAGTAGAGTTGGTAAAGGTGGATGAGTTTAAGTACTTGGGATCAACAGTTCAGAGTAATGGTGAGTGTGGAAGAGAGGTGAAGAAGAGAGTACAGGCAGGGTGGAATGGGTGGAGAAGAGTGCCAGGAGTGATTTGTGACAGACGGGTACCAGTAAGAGTGAAAGGGAAGGTCTACAAGAGGGTAGTGAGACCAGCTATGTTATATGGGTTGGAGACAGTGACATTGATGAAAAGGCAGGAGTCAGAGCTGGATGTGGCAGAGTTAAAGATGTTAAGATTTGCACTCGGTGTGACTAGGATGGACAGGATTAGGAATCAGTATATTAGAGGGTCAGCTCAGGTTAGACAGTTTGGAGACAAAGCAAGAGAGGTGAGATTGTGTTGGTTTGGACATGTGCTGAGGAGGGATGCTGGGTATATTGGGAAAAAGGATGCTAAGGATGGAGCTGGCAGGTAAGAGGAAAAGAGGAAGGCCTAAGATAAGGTTTATGGATGTGGTGAGAGAGGACATGCAGGTGTTTGGTGTGAAACAGCATGATGCAGAGGACAGGAAGAAATGGAAACAGAAGATTCACTGTGGCGACCCCTAATGGGAACAGCCGAAAGAAGATGATGATGATGATCAACCAGTCTGTCATTTTATTCTCTTCTCGCCTCTGATTGAACACCACTTTATCACAGTTAAACATGTCTGCAGCCTACCTATAAATGTACTTGCAAATCTCATCTGTCTTGACCTGATATAAAAGACTATTGAATGACATTCCCCTAGTGACAGGTTTCCTATTTAAACAACTGCAGTCCCACACAAGTATAGCTGCTGTTAAATAACAGAGCTACACAGTTAATGGCAGAGATTACAGAGAATGTACACACTACAGAAGACAAGGAAAACACGGGAAATGTGTAGTATAATGCTACTGCATATTTTGCCTAGATGTAACATTACATGACAGTGCAAGATGTGAAATGATAGATATTCATTATAGATGACAAGCGGGTCTGACACAAGTAAAAAGGAAGGATGCAGAAAGCAAGGCCCTAAGTGGTAACTGCAGTGAGAAGAAAATTTAAAAGGGAAATGTTTTTCTCACAGAGCTTTACAGTGCATTGGTGTTGTAGTACATCTGCCAAAGTGGCCAAGGACAGGAAAAACATTGTCGGGAAGGAAATGTAAATTGTATTATTTGTACGTTGTAGCTATACCGAGGAATTAAATGGTGTCAAGGACAGAAAAAAAAAAGATGGTGTAAGGGAACAGCACTGGGCCAGCTGAAACACTCAATGATAACCCAGTCCATATAAAGTCTTTCTTTTTTGTTATTTGTGTAGGGTCATACCTGAATGACTGAAATACCTCGGCGCATTGTAAATTAGCATTAATGAATAAACTAAGTGGAAAAACAAAACTGCTAATCAATTATTTCATAATTTATGTATCTCTCAAAAATTAAAAGAAATGATAATTCCCCTTACTATTCATGTTCTGTTGGTCAATGCCTGTTTACTCCAGTCAGAATGCCCCGAAGGATCTGAAATTTGATGCTTTTTCCTCCTAGTGCCTGGCGATGTCAAAGGTTAGGGAGAACAACATGAATTCATCATATTCTGAGCTGTTGTTTTGAAGTTGCAGTATAACAGCTGTAACACTGCTCATTTTTTTCACTTCTGCCATTTTCCTGCAACAGCAGAAGATACTGAAGCCAAAACAAACACAGAAGCACAGGGATCAATGTTTCAAGTCTACAGGAAACAATATAACAAATATTTTTTCTTCTCTTGAAAAAAATGTGTATTCATTAACCTTTCTCTAGGGATATTCTTGATACAAAAGTCGGATGAGGAGACACGTCCAGAAATCACTCACATTTTTTTCTGTTCGGTTCATAGATCAGTCATTATTCATTCATTTTTCTGCTTAGCTGTTGTAATTATAAGAAAGTATTTGCTCGAAGAGGGGTTATCAACTTAACTGCTGACAATTGCTTTCATAATGCTTGTTTTAACAGCATTACTAACATATAACTACTTTGAGTATCACTGATGTAATAAAAGACTGTGATAATTAATTTCTTTATACATTGGTTGTTATATATTAAGCTACTTGTCATTGAAGCTTTATTGTGGTTAAAAGACTTGCAAAGAAACATATCTTGAAAGTGGTTATTATGGAGTTCCGGCTCATGCATGATGCTTGATGTCTGTGTCTCATTCATTTGCCCACTGGAGTATACTGCCAGCTAACCATGGATTTAACTTGACTGAAATTACTTTCAGCTAAATTGTGCCTTATTACTTTCTAAATCAGTATGTTATTAATTTAGCATAAATAAATGATAAAACTGAATGTGCAATCTACATTTCTAACAAAACAAAAACATATGGACATGAGTAGAGTGACATAAAGCTACAAAAAGCTTTCACAAAGTGATAAAATGCAGATATAAAAATCCTGATGTATTTTCTGTGCTATACATGAGAACCTGTTCTATCATCTGTATCATGTCACCAGTGAATGTGTACAGCATCTCTTTATTTGGGTATTATTAGAATTCTTTAAAGATCAAATCCAAAGATAAAATGTACCTTAGAAAGTGGTAGAACAGCAGGCTGCCAGTGTATAATCTGTATTCTTGCTGTGCAATGCACTGGAACCATTTCAAATTTATTCAAAATTAATAATTTACAATAAAATAAAAATGTTTAGTTCCTGTGCGCTTCCTGTACACAACAGCCATGCATTTTGGGATTAATTTCATCATACCCAGCAATGTAGTAACATGATTTCTCAGGCGAATGAACTTAACATAAAGGATGCCAGTAAGATTTGAGCAGAAATAGTTTTAGAAAAGGATATTAAAGACATACATCAGGTATCCCAACAAAAACAATGTTTATTCTTCATTGTATTTTTCTGATGTCATTGTCTATTATAGCAATAACCCATGCCTGGGTGTGGGTAATGCTGGATTTACCCACGGTTGGTATGGTTTGGTCACGAGGGCAAAGCCCGAGTGGCCAAACAAAGCCAACAGTGGGTAAATCCAGCATTACCCACACCCAGAAGTGGGTTATTGCTATTATACAATGACATTATTTAAGAAAAAAAAATAATTACTTTTCTTAAATAATGCCATTGTATAATGCCTCTTTGCTGCCCTTCCGCAGCTGTCTGGTATTCTGCGGCAGTTCTGATGTACTGCACATGCGTATGCCTACACAGTACATCAGAGCTGTGGGCAAAAGCAATGGAGAAAGCAAGATCTCCGTTGCTTTTTACAGCCTGTCTCGCTATGTTAAACGAGTTTAACATAGCGAGACAGCTTTAAAAAAAAAACGGAGAATCTCCATTGCTTTTTTTAAAGCTGTCTCACTAGGTTAAACCTATTTAACATAGCAAGACAGTTTTGAAAAAAGCAACGGAGAAAGCAAGATCTCTATTGCTTTTTAAAGTGTCTCGCTATGTTAAATGGGTTTAACATAGTGAGACAACTTTAAAAAATGCAACGGAGATGCTCCGTTGCTTTTTTTAAAAGCTGTCTCGCTATGTTAAACTTGTTTAACATGGCGAGACAGGTAGTAACAAGCAACGGAGATCTTGCGTTCTCCGTTGCTGTAAAAAAGAGTTATACTAATGGAAAAAGTCTGGGCGACTGGACCTTTTTCCATTACTATAACTCTGATTGACAATGTGCACGCTGACCAATCAGCATGCACGTTTTGGAATATTAATGGGGGTTGTTGTATAATTTCACTTTTCCTTCTTGTTTACCCAGGGACTTGCTGTGTCCAGCAGCACTCCCCCCCCCCATAAAAAAGAAACATCCCAAGATATTACCTTTTCAAAGTTAAACTTTTTGTACTGCACTTTGCAAAGAGGCATGTCTTTGGGAAAGCATACTCATAAGGTTAAAAAGGGGGGAAAACATGAAAATGTATATAGGGGGTGGAAGTCAAAATAGCAAAGCTTCTGCCCATGAAACCACATAATAGCATTACATCCTTACCATCGTAACACTGCAGCAAGGTTGGGCACATCAGGTGAAACACTGGTTAGGTTTAAATATTTTATGTTTACATACAATCATTGCTTTTTGTGAAAGTAAGATGTAATAGCCATTGCATACTAAAGAAGCTGTATATGAGACAGAAACAGAATACAGATTCTGCATTTGATTTTATGTATTTAAACATCAGTAATGCCTACAATAAGTTTACACACTCTATATTCAAGAACATCCCTACCACAGTTCCTGTGCTTTCTAGTCACTCAGAAAGATTATACTAAGTGTACACCTTGTGGTAACGTTTATGACCACCCCCCCTTGATATTTAAGGCTGCAAAAATATCAGTAGCAAAACTAAACTTTGGAGGAAGAGGGTGTGAGTTATGCTTGTGTTGACTGTTTACTCAGAATGGTATACACTTAATGTACACTTAGTGTAGGCATTAATGAATCCCAGGGGTAATCTTTAAATATTATACTTAGCAATCCTTCTATACTTCTGCGGTTCTTTTCTTGAACATGGTGTTTAAGCATCATAATATTTTTATAATCCCACCAGACTCCAGTGCTCCTTTTCTATCTGAAATAAGACCAATTGTCATGACTCTACCTTAAAAGTTATGAACAGTTACTCAAAACCCTTTAGTCAAGTCCTTCAGCATTAAAATATGTTTTTCATCAAATTCAGTAAGTCTAGTTTTCTAACATATAGTTCAATGCTGGAGGATTTTTAGATTACCATAAATATAAAAATATGCATATTTGTATGTACAAATGCTGATGAACTCCAGACTACCCATCCCATGAACAAATCTGCATTAAAAGTCAAATCTCCAAGCAGGAGACCTTCTGGAGCAAAATGGGAATTGGTAAAAATATTACCACTCACAGCAGATTATTTTAGCTAAAGTCTTTATCCTGGGGCACCCACATTTAATATGGAATAGACAAAATCCTGAGGCTCGACATCTCTGGAAAATGTCTTCTGCCAAAGTGTAATATTCAGAGACATGGTACACACTGCAGAAGGACAGTGCATGGGAAAATGCTTCCATTAGCATTCACCAAAATAATAAGGCAAAGTTGGTATAATGCATATACACAGTAACAGGAAGAAGATCATGTGATCCTGTACCCCATTTAAATTAATATTACACAAATGGTGTTTAGCATGATTCATAAAGCTCCAAGCCGAATCCTGAAGACTACAGGAGTCTCATGCTCTAGTTTTATATTGGCCAAGCTATATAGAAGTAATGCAAAAGTATGAGAACATATAAACACTTAACAAAGCTGCTGCACTATACAATGAAAGCAACATGCATTCCATACTCTATCCTATATGTAAAATACGTTTGTAAAGAAAAATAAATCGTGCTACTTCACAAAGTCTATAAATCCCAAATTTATTGCAATCATAAGGAATACTGCATTCCAAGAGGGGAGGGTATATAGCTATACATGCAGTAGTCAATAGGTTACTGCACCACAGGATGTAGGGCATACCGCTCAACCTCTTAGCTCAAGAAATCTGGACAAAGCCTGAAATAATGGGAGACAAAGGCCCAAAATTAGGGGCACATTTTTAACATTGCTCTGATAAGCTTAGAAAGTTGTGAAAATAACAGGATTTGTGTTAGAATACATTTTCTGAAGGTTATAAAGTCTGAAACTCAAATGCATGTCATCATGTAGTGACTTTAAACCTTAGATCATCCTAGTGATTTGTCAAAAAACACATTCGTTATAAAGAACAGATCAAAATATGAGGCAAAAATCTGGACATTCTTTGAAAATCTGTACAATTGACAGTTATGTGGAGAGACCATAGCGATGTTATCTATGACATGTAAATGACAAAAGAAGAGATTTTTTTTCAAAAATACATTCTTATGCATTTTTGAGGAGTTGAGAAGGAGTTACAACATTAGAGAAAGTATTACAATGTGTAACATGTGTCCAACAAAGAAAAAAGATTGCATTATTTTTATATGGGATAATGACATTCAGTTCACTGAATGACGTGGTAATGCAATTATGGGGTAGGAAAATTCATTAAAAGGGTTATGTCCATGAAACTACATTTACATTCAAAGGAAAAAGGTACAAATAACAATGTTGCAGTAGATGCATTTTGCTAAAGATGAACATGTGAAATTGATAAAGTATGGATCCAAGGGGGTTGATCAGCTGAGTACCAGAGGCAGAAAGAAGTGTGGGTGATTGCATTAGTAGGGAGACAAGGTCCTTTGGTTATAAAGGATGAAAAGGATGGATATGGAGGCTTTGTGGCAGTGACAAGCTATTGATTTAGAAATAAAATTATCTTAATTATCATAATT
The DNA here is from genome assembly GCF_019279795.1 of Protopterus annectens. NCBI lineage: Eukaryota > Metazoa > Chordata > Ceratodontiformes > Protopteridae > Protopterus > Protopterus annectens. Next base: position 1,777,370,458 of record NC_056728.1, on the reverse strand, counting down.
ATATTATGCATGTCCCACCCATGACTGCAGTTTTACAATGCACAAGAATGTTAGGGGAAATAATACAGTTCAGCAAGGGATACTAATTACAGGGAAAGACTGGAATACGATCTGTGATAATGAGGATGCATAAAGTAAGTAAAAAGGATGACCATTACTAGAGAAGGTAGATTCTGAATGATTAAGTGCAAAGCAATGAATGGATATAACAAAAACAATCGCCATAATCCATATCACATTTTTCAGCTTATGATCACTAATGTATTGTAAAAGCAAAGTCATTTTATCAAGCTTTTATCAAAAAATTACGTTTTAAAAGTTCTATGAATATGATAAACTAGAGACTGAATGTTTTCTGTCACTTTCTCTCCAGGGGGATGCTTTCAGGTGGCCACACAGACATCAGGTAAACTTTCTATCAGTAAAAAGAAGCTCAATTGCATTCTCCCCCTGAAACATATGAAACTACAGAGAACTGCCATTTTGTAAACAATTTTAAAGTAGTTTACTATTCAACTGTTTTAATTAACAGTTGAGCAGACAACTAAATGTTTATAATAATGTAGCAGTTTTTCAATTAGATAATTAAGGCATGCTTCATAATAATGCAGGTATATCCTAATGGATGCAATTGAAAGACTATGCCAATAGGAATCCAGTCCACAGTTTCTAGTATTTGCTGGGATTTTAAAACTTAAATTTTCTGTGAAAGCCTGATAAAAAGGATTAAGTAAGTAATTGCAAGCACAGAGATGGAATATGGAGGATGATAAATGTTTTTTATTATATTCTTTCATCTCTTTGAACTTGACCTTTAAGGGCATATATGACAGCACTCAGGATGGTGCATTTAGTAGTAGTTTAGGGAGCTCAAATGGATATTGGTTACCATATCAACAGATCTAAGTACTTGGTCAGATTGAATAGATACTACATAACATACAAGCATGCTTCTTTACTTGAAGGAATAGAGGTACATTCAATTATAATATCTGATCACATACTTATAAAGGTTAGAGTAAGGGCCCAAGGTAATGGGGAAAGAGGTGTTTGCACTTCCCTACTTATTTATTAAAAAGGCAATCATTTAAAGAATGGGCAGCAAGTAAGATTTGGGAAGTAGTAGGAAAGATGGAAAATTTGTCAGAGGAGATAACTGGTGCTTGTGAAGCAATAAAAGGATATGTCAGAACTGTGCTTTAAATAAAATAAAGAGAAATATGTAAAATTAAAAATATCATAAAAGGTTGGTGGGGATTAAGGTATTGCAGAATCATTTAGAGAGTCTCACTGCTGTTGAAGAGGAGCAACTGGGAGGTGCCTGGAGAGTATCAATGAATATTTGGACAATATGCATGAACATGGAAATGTGCTACTTAGGCAATTCTTCCATGTCTGTAGCCCAACAGTACAAAACAATTAGTGCTGAGGTTAAATAAACAGAAAATGGAGAGAGCAGTAGTAAAGCTGAGGTATCCTATGTGCAGAAAAATGATAAAACACCTTGCAGAAGTTAGAAGGATATAAGAAAATATTCCGGGTATTTTATGTCAACCTTTACAAAGCAGATGATTGGGATGATCAGAACAGGATTTTATTAGGAGAATTTCATGATAAATTTGTATTTGCCAAAGGTGGTAGAGTTAGAAGGTCAACAGTTAATTGCAAATATAGAGTAGGAAGAAATAAAAATGGTGATTGACAGTCAGGCTACAGGTAGATCAACAGACAATCATATACCTACAGGTATATGGAAGTTGGGAGGAAAGACCCTAATAAGGAAGGGGACAAATAAATTAACAGGGTAGGGGGAGATAGCTGAATCCCTTTAGAAAGCAGTGGTAGTGATTTTATTTTAAGGGAATCTATGAAAGTGAGGAAAGAGCCTGCACATTCTGTTTTTAGAGACTACTTTCAATATTAAATCTCAACACCATATTCTTTTATATCTGTATTAGAAAAAAGTTAGCAAGAGTATGAAAAGATGATATACCAAGATCAGTGTGGGTGGATTTGTAGAGGGATGGCAGACATTTGACAGCATTATTAAAATTCTGATTGTTCAGAAGGACGTATGGGACAACACATTGCTATTACTTCTAGTGAGCATGGATGCACAGAAGGCTTTTGAAAGGGTTATTTAGGAATTTATGTGTATAGAACTTGCTTAATTTGTGTTTTCTACTGAAATAATTTAATTAATTAGGAAGTTATAAAGAGTCAGAAGCCAGAGTACATGAATGGGGGTTCTAATAAACTGAATTTAACTAAAGGAATAGGGGAACCCCCCCCTTCCCAGATTGCTGTTTGCAATATATGTAGATCCATTAACAAGGAAAATAAGAGGTGTAACCATCAATGGGTATGAGTGGAGAGGGAGACAGAAAAGAATAGCATTGCTTGCTGATGACAAATATAATATATCAAACAAATCCTGAACAAGATGTCCCTGTGTTGTGGAATTTGAGACAGATCCTAATGTTTTCAAATTATAAAATATATGAGGATAAAAAAGACATATCTGCAAACTATGTTCTCACAGATGAATTAGTGTAGCAAATCTAATTTCTTTGGGGGCAGGAAAAGATGAAGTTCCTAGTAGTTTGGCATAAGAAAACTCGCAGTAGTTGTAAAGGAAATGTGAGAGAAAACAAAGCTAAAGATAATCCAAAAACTAATGGACTGGAAGTTCTTGATCATGTATCTGGAAAGTAAATCATAGGCAGTGAAAATGTGTTTGTTTCCTTGATTTCATATGTTTGCCAGGCATATTATATAGCAAGAAATAAGAAAATTAAGAAGTTTATCTGGGAAGAAAAGAGGCCTAGGGTCAAGTGGGACAAGATTATCATATCAATGGAGCATATTTGCATATTTATGTGTGTGTGTGTGTGTGTGTGTGTGTGTGTGTGTGTGTGTGTGTGTGTGTGTGTATATATATATATATATATATATATATATATATATGTATATATATATATATATGTATACATATGTATATATATATATATATATATATATACATATATATATATATGTATATATATATATATATATATATATATATATATATATATATATAGATAGATAGATATGTACCCAGTGGTTACAGAGAGATAAACTGAAATGGAAGGCCTTAATGAAGAAGCAGGAAGAGACTATCAGAGATAGTGAAACATTTTATTAATGGAAGATCGTGATGGAGAAGAACAAAAGCATCCAGGCAGAGCATTATGTATGTAGATTAGCAAACACTAAACTGAAAAATAAGCTATTGAAGGAACAGAATAAGGACATCTTGCTGATAGCTTTACCAAATGAAGGGACAGATAGCAGGCAAGAAACAGCATGGAGTAACTGGAGGAAGATAACCACAGAACTGAGGCTATTGGAGCAGATTACCCAAGGATGGGGAATTATGAAAGTGGTGAGAAGCCAAATAACTGCGTGGACAATAGCAGAATAGCCAGAGAGACAGCCAAAGAGGAAGAGAGAGGAGTAATAAGTGAGTGTCCACCACTGCTGGAATATTTCGGCTACACAAAAAGGGATAAGTAGTGTCTTGTACAGAACTATACATGATAATTATAAAAACCTATCAGGACAGAGGTAGAATTGAGAGAAAATACTGTGTGGACAAATTACAAATGATCAATGTGTGGAGGAGTCCACAGTACTTTACAATATGTTACTAAATCAAACATGGTTTAGGATACTTGCAAAGAAATGCTTGAATAAATATTTTTATACCCCTAGTAGATTGCAAAAGATCACAGTAGAAACTGGGAGCATATATTTTGTTAGCATACAGAGTTGTTACAGTTTAAATATGTATTGCAAAATGCTGTAGGGCAGACGCTGTATGAACAAGTGCAGTTATTAAAGAGATAATGATGATGCTAAATTGGAAAAGGGGACATAGAATATCAGGAAGTAAGACAGATGTGTTCATTTTAATTATATTTGTAGTCAAAACAGCAATAACCAGAAACTAGAACTCAAGAGTTAGGCCAGCCTAGAAAGACATGCTGTATTATAAAGAAAATAAAGCTGTTGGGGGGGTGGCTTGTTAGACAGGGGGAAAGAACAAGATGGATATTCTTAACTCATTCAAGCCTAAAATGCTTTTTTATACACTTCCAGTTAACACCCATGCTCATTATGGCATCCAGTCCTTTTTTTTGGTTCAAATTCTTTAACTAAGTAATTTCTCAGTCTAATAACAGACAGTATTAGAATGGGCAAGGGCTTATTGACAAAATGAGATTAAGATTATTAATGCATGGTGTACTTCAGTAGAGAAATGAATCATTGTTTACTCCTTATTATTCATATTTTCATATGTATGGTCATATTTTCATAACTGGTAGACCTACATGTTGTTGAGGAGTATTGTGTGAAGTTCCGTGCAGGCAGACAGGAAGATTAATTGTCATTGTCCATTTATATCACTCTATATTGGAAATATTGCTAGTTGTTTGTTAGAAATGATGATAATAAACAATATTTCCATATGTACTTGATGCTTCATAAAACAAGTGGCTTAAAAACTATTACATGGCATCAGGTGAAATGTTAAGATTTTGTTGAAGAAAACTGTCATTGATGTTTACACCGTAAATTGCACATTTTGATGTATATTCAGTGATAATTATATTGCTAATCATACAATTTTGCATATGTTTTCAAATTTCTGCAAACATTTCAATAAATATGCACTCAGACAGGGAGTTCTAGGTATCACGCAAAAGCTTATGTCTGGTTAAAAAAGTGTTTTAAAAGTGTATGTATAGGTTGTACAGCTTCCAAGATATGACTTTTTATTTGTAAAGGTTTAGCAAAAATGCAATTCTGGATTTGTCTGCATTATAATATATCATACTATTTATTGAAAAACCATGAATGTTCCAACAATTATCACTCAATAAACAATACTTCTTACTAATGACATTGCCATTTCTACCATTTTAATAACTTTTATTGTTCACAAAATATTTACATTTCTTTATCTTATATTTTAAGCTGTTTTTTTTTCAGAAAATGCTCTGGAATGTAAGGATGTGTGTAGGCTGCTAGAGATGTGACATTCCACATCATATGAGATGTCAATGAGTTAAATGGAATGTGTGGGACCATTACTTGCACTATGGGAACCAGAATAATGAAAGTAAGGAATGTTAGGGGGAATTGAAAATAGCACTAAAATAAAATGGCAAATTCAATGTAGGTTTATTGTTTCAAAAATCCATAGTTTGAAATGTAAAAAAAAAAACTGAAAACATATATATAAAGAATAGTAAATATGTACATTCTATGAATATATGATTGTTACATGATTTTGATAATCATATTGTACACATACTGTTTCATAAATTGTGAGTTAAACAAAACTATATTAAAAAATAAGAACAAAAAGATATGTAGCCTAATACACCCATTGTTCCACCCACATATTTAATTAATATCCAAACCAACACTGAATTCAGAGTAAGCAGCAGGACTTTTATTAAGTTTACTTTCAGCCTTGAAGAAGTAGCTTCAGACCATATTTTTATCCTGTCTGCTATTGACTTGAGAAACAGAAGTAGCTTGACTTGGCCTTTCCCTTCTTTATCAAAAGGAAGCTTAGCTGACACACAGTCAGCAAATCAATCTAAAAAGGACCTGACTTTAACCAAGAATTTCTTTGCAAATAATTTATATCTGTTTTGTAAATTGTGTTCCTATATCCCACCTAGTAGACTAATTCGTGTATACCCTCACTTCATTCTTTCTTAATTTGTTTATCAGTAATTTGCCTGTGCTATGCGGTAACTGCAGCACTCCTCCTACCCAGCTAAATAATTCCTAAAAACCTTGTTAAGTTTCTCAGGTTATACAACATTCCTATCAAGTCCCTCATGATTTTTTTTTATTTTCCACTCCTGCTAGCCTATCTCTTCCATTTCCTTTCCTTCCCAATCACCTTCCAAAACTCTTAAACATCCAATTATTTTACCTCAGACTACATTCCCCTCAACCTTTACATCCAACTCATTGTCTCAGCTAAAACTTTCTCTGTAAAAAGTATTCCATTCTCCTATCCCCATCTCTCATTTCCTTCCTAATTAAATTATTGTGGCCACAATGCTTTGAGTCATCCATTTCTGCTTTCCACCCACTAACACTGAATGCTATTACATGGGTTTGGAAGCATGGAATCTCCTATTATTCAAGTTCTATAAATCCCTTACACATTCTTAGGATGGCTGCAAAAACACACTTCTAAGGTTATCATCATCATATCATCATCATCACATCATCATCATCATAATATATGAATTCTCCCTGTATAATAGCTCTCTTCATCTTTCTATTTCCTTCTCCTTAAGGTAGTCTCCATTCCTTTCACAAACAAGTTGTGGTTCTTCTATTTTACTTGTAAAAGTGACACCATACTTCTGGAGTTAGATCCATTGCTCATCATTTCTCCTCTTTTCCATACATTGACATCTCCTCTTTCTTACCCAGTTCTGATCAAGACTTTCTTTTATTGCATTCTGAACATGACTCGACCCGAGAGTCAGTGACATAACTAGAGTTTGTGCCACCCGAGTCTGTCGTTGAGTTTGCCACCCCTCCCTTCTCACAAAATCATGGTTAAATGCGGCTCCCAAACACAGCCCCCACCCCAACCCCCACAACCATTCCAGTATCACATTACTTGGTTTACTTCTACAATGATTATTTGGATTTCATTTAAAACTTTTATTTTAAATTTTATAGCACAAACACAGATAGACATTGGCTAAACAAAGCAATACAGTCTCACAATGAAAACAGACTTAGCATTAAAACTTATCTGCCCTTGAAACTCACATTTATTGAAACAGCATTGAAACACATATTCAAAGAAAATGCATCTGGCCAGTGATGGATAAAATTTACCTTTAGGTTGTTTTCAAATTATAGGCCCTTTGCACGCATATTTAGGACCATTCAAACATACATGTGTTATTTGATTCACCTTCCTGGTTGTCTTGAATTATATTCCTTGTAGTCCTTGTATAATACAGCACACCTGTTAGAATGTGTTTTAAATGTATTGTTTTGAACATTTTTCCAGTAAGCAATGAAACAAAATATATGAACCAGTAATGACAAAACTACCTTCAGATCATTTCCATCATAAAAGTCTACTCAAACTTCTGTCATTACATTCTACCAATATCAGTAAATATGCACAATTTCTGCAGAAGTAAAATTTATCTAAATAATCTCACATTAAAGAGATCTGCAACTAATGAAGAGATTACTGCTAGAAAGCAACTTCATATTTCATTGTTTCATCTACAAATAAAGTGCTTGTTGCCCTTGAAGAATAAATTGCCTATGTTACATTAAAAATGGTAAGCTAGTAATATTACAATAAGGAATGGACAGCAAACTGTTAACAGGCTCATACTAGGTATGTCCTCCAAAAGAGAACATTCTCAGAACTGCAGCATCCACCCTCTTTAATCTGCAACACAGTATAGTATCAGCAATCTGTCTATATACTGTGGGAGTAGAACCCACACTGTTCTGCATCAAAAGCAAGTACACTACCTGTTGTGCTACTAACAATGCAGACAAAATTTGTATAAGCAGCACTAAACTTCTCTTCCCCTGAAGCTCTCAGGTCCTTGTAAAATCCTCTTGACACTCTACTATATCTCTCAACTTTGCAGCACAAGAAATCTGGAAAAAGCTGAAATTTATGGGGGGGGGGTATGGGGTGGACAGAGGCCCAAAACCAGGAATGCATTTTAAACATTGCTTGTATAATCTTAGAAAGTTGTTAGAATAAAATGTTTTTTGTTACCATGCATTTCCTGAAAGATAGGAAGAATGAAACGTAAACGGCTATCATTATTTAGTGAATTCAGTTCTCACTGATTTTAAGAGGAACAGACCAAAGGTATGAGCCACACATTCCAGACATTCTGTGAAAATCTGGACAGGACTCAACTCCTTGAATCACAAGTGGTAGTATGGGTAGAGAATTCAGGCTGTTTCTTGTACTTAAAGTACAGGGTTTGAGCCTGATTTACACACAGGTGAAGCAACAAAATTCCATGAATGCACACAGGTGAAGAGTGTTGCCTGGGATAGACCACCACTCTCACCCTCCCCCAGCTACGCCCCTGCTGAGAGTTATCATATTCTTCCTGGATGAGTCTTAATATTTTCTTTACAGTATTTATAAGCAAGCTGCAAAAGGTGAAACAACACTATACCCTTCCTGTCCTCCTCCACACAGACCAGACACTTCATTCTTGCCCTAGATAGGATGTCTATCAGTAGAAAGAATGGTTCTGGTGACACAGCCCATTCCTAATGCATGTCTTTCATATTTCCAATTGAATTATATTTTTTAAATTTTACTCTGAAAGCAGTGGCTAATTTATTTCATCCTCAAAAATTTTCTCAAAAGCATTCACTTTTATGATTGCCGTCTAATTAAAAAAAGCTCCTCAGCTAAGTCAAGTCTTTTTTTTCCATATGAAGCACCAACCATCTCAGCTCTTTTCCTCTTTAACAATTAATAGTTGTAGCTGTACCACATGTGCAAATATGCATTCCTTCTACCAGATGTCAAACAATTGTTGTTTCTTGTAAAGTATTCCTGACCAACTCCATCGCCCTCATTAGTCCCTTCTCCATTCTTTTCATCGAGTCTTTTTTTTCTCATTGTTTGGTCCCCTCAGACCTTATTCTACTAGTCTGGCCTCAGTGTTGACATCAATGCTAGGTCTGTCAACTAACCTCCTTCTCCTGGACTTTCTCTGGTATTACTGGTGCCAGTTGCACATCTGAAAGGCATCCTGTGGGATGGACCATATATGCTTCTGTCTGTTTTTTTTTCTTATATATGTCCTACCCATTCCCTTTCCCTATTCCCCATGCTCACTGACTACATCTGAGGATAACTCCCCTCTTTGGACCATGCCTCGTCTTAAGGAATGTCATTGAAGAACCCCCCCCAATCAGGATCAGCACAGTCATCCCTCCCTGACTCGCTGTCAGTTGTCTGAGCTGCTAATGAAACCTAGGACTCTTGGACCATAGTCAGGGCTTTATGCCTCTACTTGCCTGGAGTGTTTATTCATCAAGGTATTTGTTCAAAGCTTGGTGCTCACACTAATAAGGGTCTGCAGTTCCCTGTATCATATCCTGTGTACTTAGACAACACCATTGCTTTTCTGGTCATCATTGATTTAGATAGCATTTGTCACATTAGCACCTTATTCATCAGTTTGTAGTATTTAGTGGTTAATTTATCCAGCCCAGCAGGCTCCTCTTTGAGGTTTTATTCACCTGTCCTGCCTCATCATCTATAACTTCACCATCCAAATATTCTTTGCTATAATTCACCAAATGGATCTATTCCTATTACAGTCTCTTCTAATAAACCCTCTTCTTGCTCCCATCTCTAGTCTTGTAGTAAAGTTCTCCAGAACCCCGCTATGTCTTCTGTAATCTCATTCAGTATCCCTAATACTGCTTCCCTGATTGTTGTCATACTATTCTCCATCATCCTTTGTTTCAACCTCCAAGTCAGATACATCTCTACCTTGCCATCCTTAAGCCCCCATCATACCTCCCTTCTCCATAGAATTTAAGCTTCATCCTCAGAAGTGCCTGTGCTCTCCATTTGGTACCTGACTTTCTTTTCATCCCTTTTCTTACTACTCAGGTCCTCATTTTCCTTGGCTATCAGTACTTGTACTCTTTATTTACTCAGTACCTGCTGACCATCAAGCTACTATTGTGATTGCTATCACCTATTCCTTCTTCTTTATAGGACAACAGAATGGCTGCAGAATATAAAAATCATGCAGGCAACCTTCGGAAGATTTTTCCTTTAAAGTTCTCTCTTCCTGCATTCATACATGCTAGGTTCCAAGGGATACCTCAGTCCCCTCCTGAGTGTATGTTCTATGCAATCAAGTGAGACACTTTTAACCATAAGACCTTCAATCCACCCCTTACTTATTCCTTAATCTCAACTTTCTACTCTATGCGCTTTGCTTTAATTGCTACTTACACAAACCATATCCACCCAATCCCCGTTTTCCTATCCCCCCTCTCAGACTATCCCTGTTATGAGGCATAGCCCATTATGCTTCAGTAAGATATGTCTGCTTCCTCGTTCATCTCACCTGCTTCTCCATCAACTGCAATTTGCCCAACCTAAAAGCCTGACATTACTTATCCTATTAACATGTATAATCTCATTCTCTTATGTTTCCCTCTTTCAAGATGTTAACCAGTCCTCATCTGCCCCATCTCCCCTTCTTTTTCTGTGTCCTTTAATTTGTTATTAATTTGTTTTCCTAACTGTGATACTATTTTGAAGTCTTTCATAGAATCTCAAAGTGTGAGGCACATTCTCCCTTCTCCTAAGCCATGAAGAATCTCCCATTCAAACAACAAATGTTTTTGGTTTTCCACCACTTCTCTTCTACTCTTCTTTTCAAGAGCAACTACCTTGTATCTGTACTCCTATTAATATCTAGTATCAATGCTTTCAAGCCTTTTCTGAAAATGACAACTCCACCCTTAGCATGGTAAGTCATTACTCATGTGTATCCTCCTTTTATGCCCTGTTTTCTAAACAAATTGCCTTAGAAGTTGCACTGTCTCAGAGTAAAAGACATATTTTTTTCCTATTTCATTGAGTTATTGTGATCTCAAAAGTAATGTAGAGATCTGTGGGCATAAGGTCAATTTACTACATCAAAGTCGGGGGGGGGGTACAACACTTGTTTCTGTCTATTTGGCTGAGTGGTGCAGGTATGTCCTTGATCAGCTGTTTACATTTTTTAGCAGCCAGGTGCCATTTGTTCTTAGGATAAGAGTCACAGCTTTAATATGTCCTTCTTTTAACCCATGAAAAATTCACTGACACCCACCATTTTAACATGCAACACAATCATCTAGGATAACTGAACATATGACACTGGTCCAGCTGATTATTATATACAATAAAAAGAATAGCTCATACATTTCAATGTCAGTAAACAAATGCTTGCATTAACTTATCCAGTCAGGTACACCTCCCTAGCCCCATTCCACTAATTTCCATTCTGAGTCATACACAACATCGTCAGCCCTTACTTGGCCGTTGACTACAGCTTCATGTGAACCCCCTAGTATGTCTCTCCTTACACAACCAATTCTTATAATCAAATTTTGTCCACACGTTCTTCCCACCGAAAGAACCAGATGCATATGATTGCCATTTCCTTAACCTCTTGTTAAAATTGAAATATTTCCTTTTCTTCAAAGTATTTGCATTCACAGAATAACAGACACATTTTAATTGCTTATTATCCCTTGCATCTTTAACTTCTCTGTCTAACTTCAACTTGGTTTATGATTTAGTCAAGCTAAAAGACATCAAACAACTCCTAGCACTCAGGTTTTCAGTGCATAACTTCTCCTTGGCTTACAATTCAAACTAGCCTAGAACATGTCACACATTGAAGAAAAACAAATATCTTAACTGTATTAACAAATGTATTTACCAACATTTTCTCAATACTGTACAGGGGCATTTTCAGAGGGTGACTGCTAACATACAAAAAAAGATATCATACGATTAGATAATTGCAGACACTCGGCAAACCAAATATATAATCATAAATCAGACCCTAGAATATTTAATGTTTTCCTGGCTAAACATTCACTATTTGCTTTATGACACTGCCTTGCCACATATTCTCTCCATTTGCCAGTTAAAAGATCTTTCTCCAATGGATTCTCCATCAGTTTTTATTTTCTTCTTAGTGCATTCATCATCACTACCTTAAGCAAACCAACATATGTTCTGGCTATCTCTATCACAGTTTATTCCCTCTATCATTTGCTTTAGCTTTTTCCCTCCTTCGCTGCAAACCTCCATACCACTTATAGACTTTCTTCATATCAGATTACTTCCATTGCATTCTCTTGTGTAATCCCATTTCATTCTCTATTAATATTTCCTCCTTCCTTTACATTTCCACTTCTAGTGCACTGGATGGTCCTATATTATTTTCCTAGCCCTTGATATCTGTACCACCCATCTTTTCATCTAACTATGCCCTACTCATTGAAATGCTGCTCATTATCAGCACATTCTGTCTTCCCTCTTCTTTCTCCACAAATATCTGAGCCAGTATCTGTACTGTCAACAACTACTTCTCTATAACTCCTCACCATGTGCTCACTTTAAAAGAAAATCACTTAAAATACATGAAAAGCAATGTAGTTGTTTAATCATGTGAATTTTGATTTCCTGAATAAAACTCCAGTGGCCAAGTACCCCTTGAAGGATATGCAAAGCAGAAAGAACCACAATCACTTTTGGAAGAACATTCCATTGCCAAAGATTAAAGCATATGCATTATAAAAAAAATAAAATAAATAATAAAAAAAAAACTATCAATGTTATTTGATCACTGCTTGTGTTAAGAAACTAGAAAGTAAGCACTAGTATATAATTCATGGACTGCTATGTGTATTTTCTTACTTGTCCGCATATATTTCTTTTTCTGCTAAAATAGCAGCATAATTTTAAATGTAAACTTCTTTTTTAAAAGCTGTTTTTTTTATTTTTGTTAATTATTTTCCAAACTACATACTGCTGAATGAGGATTGTCTGCCCTTTGTGTTACAAGACTGCTGGAAGAGCTATTAATGGCATCTTTAAAAATCAGGAAAGTACTTCACTTCTTCTGTGCTTATTGTTACCTGTTGATTCCTGTTATTTTAGTGGTATGTAAACAGGTTTTGATCATTGTATTTCATTTTCTTTACAAGAAATCGATGTGTTGTGTTTGTACAGTCATCTGACTGAATGTATTAATCACGTGCTGCTTCCCTGTGCTTAATGTACTGTTTTCCAGTCATTTTAATTGTTTCTGCCTTTTTTGGTAGTATTTGAACAAGTTTCTCCAGGTGCTCTGGTTTCCTTCCACATTCCAAAGACATGCCTAGGTAGATTGGACAATATAAACTGGCTTCAGGTATGAGTGCGTGTCTGTGTGTGTATGTGTGTGTGTGCGTGTGTGCGTGTGTGTGTGTGTGTGTGTTTGTGTTTTTCTGCACGCATACGTGTTTGTGTCTGTGTGTATGTGTGCCTTAGTGTGTGTGTGCGTGTGTGTGTGTGTGTGTGTGTGTGTGTGTGTGTGTGTGTGTGTGTGTGTGCGTGTGTGTGTGCGTGCATGCGCATGTGTTTGTCTAGCCACCCTGTGGTGTGAACATTGGTTCTTGATGACTGTCACTGTTGATGTGACACTAATACCCCATGTGCAAAAATGGGAAAAAAGGGTTATAGATGGATGGATGGATTTTGATTTATTTGCTCGTATTTGAAGTCTTGTGCTGTACAATTGTCTGACAGAATTCATTGTTTGCCTCTACTTAATCTGATGTTTTCCCTCCATTTTACTGCTACAAAACGTTTTAGCAAAGTGTGAGGGCAGTCTAAGAGATAGTAGTCATTTTTCTGTAGGAGAAGATACAATGCTGTTATTTCCTAAAAGCTAGCATTATTTGCTGAATCCAAAAGTTGGTTATAAGTTGTTTTTTCATTGGTTTGTTTAAATTCTTAGATCAGTTATATTATATTAACTGAGATTTCTTTGGCATCTTTCCTACAAGACTTCTGTGGGCTGATATCAGTGCACGTGCTAGAAAACTAAAAGTGGCATTTTGACCTCATTTTAAATCCAAAAATCAGGAAAGGACTTTACTTCTGCAATTATTGTTACCTGTGGATTTCTACAGTTTTTACTGGTAATTAAGCAAAATGTGTTTACATTTTTTAGTGTTCCTTGCTGGAAATTGAAGTGTTGTGTTGGTATAGTCTGAATAGTATTGAATTCAGTAATTTCTGCGTTGCTTCCCTGTGATAAATCTGCTGTTTTTCTCTGTTTTAACTGTTTTTGCCAGTATTGTCAATATTTAAAGCAGTTCTGAACATTTTATTTTGTTGAAATGAAAGCAGTGTGTCGCCCAGCCACTCAGATGAATTAATTGTTTACTGTGCTGTTTTCCTATGTTTAATCTACTTCCTTCCTTCCATTTTTTACTGTTTATAATTTACTTACAGCATAGTTTTAGCCATGTGTGTTGGTAGTCTAAGACACAGAGGTGATAATTCTGTGGGAGTGAATGAGCTGCTGCTGTTTCTAGAAAGCTAGCATTATTTTCTGGAGTCAAAAGCTGTTTAAAAGTTGTGGTTCATTGGTGTGTTTAAATTCTTATTTTAGCCACATTGGACTTAGTTGTGCTTCATGCAACACTGCACAAACCTGCACTCAATAGACATATGTGATTTGATTGAAGTTTACTCCTAGCAGTTCTAGTCAGGGCCATACCCATTTGTAGGTTGGGCTAACGTGGGTACTTGTTTATTTAGGTAAAGTTAAGCTACTGTAAGATGTTTCTACATTTTAAAGCACCTCCAAATGTTAACTATTATACTACAAACATTTTTACGCTCACTAATTTGAAATATTCTTTAGTCAGAAGAATTTATTAGGGAAAAGAAGCATTTACTATGTTGTACTTGTGAAAATTTGAACTGAACAGCAATACAGATACTGGATAAATAAGTCTTATATCCCCAAATTTCTACACTCTTAGATTAAATGTAAGGTCAGCTAGTATGACTTCCCTCAGTTGCCAGCCTTACAGCATCTGGCATATTCAGACATTGTAGTAGTTGTCTGGTGTTCACTGACAATGAACTAATATTTACCCCATCGTAAAAGAAATGCAGCTTTTAATAAAGATGGAGGCATCACTCAAAAAGATAAAAAAAGAAAAAGAACCACAGTCTGTGAGCAACACACACCTCCACAGAACTCCACATAGTTACTTAGAAAATTATTATACACTGAGGCCTTAAAAGGTCATTGCCTAAACCTCCAAGAACAGGCATGCTTAGGTATCAGTATAAATAAAAGACTACAACACATACTGCTTCATCCATAACTGAGAATATTAAGGAATATGAATAATAAGGAAAGCACTTAACCTCAACCAAATATGCTTAAACCCTCAATTAATAAAAATTCACTGTTGACAGGTGACTCCATAGTAGGACACACAGACTCTACCCTCACAAGAGTGGACAAAAATAGAGTAGTAGTAAGCTGCCGTTGAGGTGCCAGGATCCCTGATGTTTCAAGTGGTCTCAATACCTCAAAATAAACATGTATGACAACATCATGGCGATGTCCATGAGAGTGTATACATCCTGGTGAGCAAAATTGTAATGGATATGCATAGAGACACTTCTGACCTCTTTGTGCATGTCAAAATGCAGGAAAAAACTGATATTGAGAATTCTATCTTTGGCAAGAATGAAGCCAAGGAATAAGGAAAAGATTATTCATTTCAACAACTGGCTGAGTAATTGGTATCATTCAAGTGGGATCCAGTATATGTCAGCTTGAGCTGTGCTGCTGTACAGACCTACTTGCTTTGCCAAGGATGGCTTACACCTCGTATTACAGGGCTTCTGCATAACGGTTAAAGCCCTTGCTGCCCCCATAGTGCCTTTTTAGACAGAGCCCAACTAATGGCTCCTCCAACCTAAAAGACATAATAAAGCAGCAGACAATAGCAACATGATGTTGCCCAGTGCTGGAGACTAAATAACTAATTGTATGACCTTCTCCTACATTTTAGTGCATTCATGTGTGTATTTTTAGTGAAACCTGATTTAAGAGTACAGAAAACATAACCTGTATTCCAGAGTTTTGCACCTAACACTCATTTTAGACCCAATGGGAACTGTGGTGGATTATCCAGATTTGAAACTGCTCTCTGAATTAAATCTTTTACTTGCTATCACAGCCCTGCTGTGGGGCAAGGCTGAGATTATGAATATGGAAAAATCCTTGCATTGGAGTCTGATTGCCATGGGTCTGTCACTAATGCTGACAGCATCCCTCACTTTCCTCTGAAGCTTCTCCCTCACCATAATTCCTACCCATTTCTAGTCTGTCTTCCCTTGAGTAATAGACTCTGGATTTCAAGCCACAGCTTTGCTGTACTGCACTTCCATCTCTTTTCCTGGATGCAGAGGATGTTCAGTCTCCTCCTTACCATCATGTCATTCACTTTTAAGCTTCATTGTGTCAGTGAACTATATTGAATGTAGCAATCCTTAATTCATGTTTGGCAGGATGATTGGTTTTATGTTTGAGTTCTGCTCAACAGAGCTATCTTCAGTTAACCCAAGCTGGGCAACTAGACATCAGTTGACCAATGCTTATTTTCCAGGGCTACTGGGCTTTATGGTGGGCACACTCGAACCAATAGGAGCATATGGATTCTTTCTACTATAAGCATGGGTCCCGTGGTGTACATTAGAGTAGGCTGGGTCCTCAACCCACTTATCTCTGACAAATACCCATGTCCATTTTTGGCAGCATTAGATAACATGACCCAATCACCTAGAGACAATATTTACACTGTCAAATTCCTAAACTAGCTTATGCAAATATCAGAGTATTCAAAGAGTTCAAATATACAAAATTCTACAGTTCTATGATGAAGTCTCTACATTCAGGTATAACTGTAACCCCCAAAATGTTGGCATGACTAGTAGTTACGCAAATAAATTCTACATTTACCTAGCAAACTAAATAAATCTGTCAGTCCATCCAAACACTAAACAAAATGGAAAAGGGTAAGAGTAAACCAGGCTGGTGATCCACATACAGAAATGAACAGTAAAACAAAGAGAAAAAGCAAATTAAGAATACACATTAAAACTTGGCCCACAGATTGAGGTTAACAACAAAAGGTTATCCAAGGTTCTGAAAAATATAATCAGGAAAACAAAACCTTCATTGAACTCAGGCTGGCATTGGAAGCCAAAGATTATTACAAATCAACTTTTATTTGCATCAGGAAGTTACAAAATAACCCTAGCACTGGAAGCCAAAGAAAATTACAAATCATTCTTTGCTTACATCAGGAAGTTACAAAATAACACTGGCATTGGAAGCCAAAGAAAATTACAAATCATTCTTTGCTTACATCAGGAAGTTATAAAATAACACCTAACATTGCTCTGAACCTAATAAAGGTACTACCTACTCTGACCCAGTAGGTATCACAACTATATTAGCAAACAAATTCAGACAGCTATACAAAACACACATATCTAAGGATATCGAACTCCCTTTCAACACACACACACACACACACACACACACACACACACACACACACACACACACACACACACACAAATAAATAAAAAATAAACACTTTTTAGAGGCACTTTCTTAAACAAAAAAATAAATCCTCTAGGGGACCCAATAACGTGCCATGCTGCCTGTGGAACTGCCCTAAACATGTGCTGGTGGACCCACTGCCACAACTATTTAACTTGAGCTTATTCACCGGCTTTGTCTCCAAAGTTTGACACAGAGCACCTTGAAATCATGACCCTAGTACGGACCCTAGAAATTATACAGCTATGATGAGCCTGATCTACAAGGACATAAAATGGGTTATAACAGACCTGATAAACAATGATATAAAAATCTTACAAAACTTGACCCCCAGCGGTTTGGTTTTGTTAAGGGAAGGGTTTGTCTAGTTTATTTATTTATTTTGTTTTATTTATTTATTTATTTATTTATTTAAATTATGTTTACTGGAATAGAAGATTGCTCAAGTGACCAACGACAGGCTTAGCTCTAATACATGCCATGGGCATTGGTCATACAGTCCATATAGCATACCTCGACCTTGCCAAGACATTTCATAGCCACATGCCAACATTATCAAAAAATAAATGTCCTCTAAATTGGTTCTTGCATAGTTAGAAGGACAACTAGTTGTCTAAGAGACAGAATCCACACTGTGCAGGTAGCGAATGCATCCTCAGAATGTATGAAAATAACCAGCAAGTACCACAGGGATCTAAATCAAAAATGTACAGCTCTGATAAACTAAGACTGCAGATGATTCCAAATTGGCTGTTATCCTTAAATTCCCTTTAGATATGCAGATGATACTTTATGTGTGAACTTGCACATCTTAACGCCTGGTGCTCTGAAAATGGGCTTAAACTAAATGCTAAAAAATGCAATATTATTGCATTTAGCAAACAAACTCTCCACTCAGCATAAAGTATTAAAAGTACCCCTCTTCAAATCAAAGATGCTGTCTCAGACATTGGAACATGGGTAGATACCTCCCTCTCCTTTGTACATCATGTTACAAAAGGGTCAGGAAATCCTTCTGTCTGGCATGACTGATCACAAAGTGTATTTCCTCAAGATTCAAAGAAGTCATCATTCCTCTGTATTCTGCACTGGTAAGGTCCTTCCTCTGTATTCTGCACTGGTAAGGTCCACCATAGGTTCATAGGTATATACTAGGCTATCTGCCCTAGGGCATTTATAAGCCTAGCCAGAGTATGTTTGGCTTTCGCCACCCATTTTAAATTAATTTTGCTATGCCCTTTTTCGAGGTTAGTATACTGTGCCTCTGTCTAACAGTGACACAGAAGTGATACCTGGGGTAGACCTATGATCTCCCATCCACTCATCAAGATTCCTCTTGAAGAGACTCAATGAGGGACTCTGCCTAACCTGGACTGGGATTTTATTACATAGTGAAGGGAGCCTCTAGGTTATGAATCTGTCCCTCCAGCATGTCCTATTTATTTCAGTGCTGAGGTTCAAGTCTCTCGAGCATGTAGCTCGATGGGATTTGGATTTTTTTAGGTGCAGCATGTCCCTTAATTCTGGGTTGGACATGGCCTTATATGTCAGGCACAGGTCACCTCTGAGCAGGCGGTATGCCACTGAGTAGAGCTGGAGTTTCTTTAACCGGGCAGCATATGGCATCTATTTGAGCCCTTTGATCCTCTTGGTGAGGTACTTTTGGGGTCTTTCCAGTTGCTGCAGGTGTTTGGTAAGGTACATCCCAAAAGGGGCATTGTACTCGATTATGGGCCTGATGAGGGATGAGTAAAGAGGCACGATGACCTCCCCTAATCTAGATGTGAATCCCTTCATGATTAGGTGGGCTATATAAAATGTTTTTCTAACCACTTTGGCCACGTGGTTGTCAAATGAGAGATTGCTATCAACTTGGGTCCCCAGGTCCCTATTTACTTCTTCTGTACTTAATGGATTACCACCTATGTGGTAATTTGTGGGCACTTTGTTTTTGCCAAAGGGGATGACTATACACTTTTTGGCGTTTAGCTTGAGGCCATGGCTCTGGCACCAGTTGTCTGTTTCTATGAGGCCCTTTTGGAGGATGCTTGTGTCAGCTGGAGAGTCGATTATGGCGCCCAGTTTGCAGTCATCTGCAAACTTGGTCAGCCACAGTCCTTCCGTGTTGGCCTGTACCTCCGAGAAATATATACCAAACAAGAGAGGTCCCAGGACTGAGCCTTGTGGGACGCCACTTGTAACTGGTTTGGAGTCTGACATGGCTCCAGCAATTTTAACCATGTGGGTTCTGTCCTTGAGCCAGTTTGCAACCCATCTAGTGACATAGGGGTTGATATTTAAGCTGGTGAGCTTATCTATAATGCCCGAGTGGGGTATTGTATCGAAGGCTTTTGCGAGGTCCAGATAGGCTGTGTGGACCACCTTCCCTTCGTCAATGGCCTTGGTGACTGTTTCAAAGAAGTCAACCAGGTTTAAGAGGCAGGATCTGCCCTTAACAAAGCCGAACTGGGTAGGATCCAGTGTCTGTAGGTCCCCAATATCTTTATTTATGAGGTCCATGATGATCCTTTCCATAGCTTTGCAGACCAAGCTAGTCAGGGTCCATTGAGGCATCACCTATGTGGAGAGGGACTCTTTGGGTACATATCCTGTAGTAAGGCTGAGATTGAACAGTAGTTTTATGTTTGGGTTTAGCTCTTCTTGGAGTTCATGTAGGACACAGCCTGGGATACCGTCTGGTCCCATTGATGCTGTGTTTTTTGCTTTGGAGAGGGCGGCTCCCACCTGAGCATCTGAGATGCCAGGGGGGCAGTACTCTGCTGGGATAGATATTTGCCCTTTTGGTGGGGAGGGGGGGAGAAGTTTACACTGAACCTGTCAGCTAGGATGTTGGCAATGTCTGTGGGTTCGGTGCATTTTTTGTAATTTTGGACTAATTCTGAGCATATCTGGGAATTCCCACCCAGGTTCCTAACATAACTAAAGAAAGCCTTGTGATTATCCTTAGTGTCCTGTGCAATTTTTCTCTCGAAGCTGGCCTTTGACAATTTTATGAGTGCCCTTAGTTTTTGTTAATACTGATCAGAGATGTCTTCCCTTTTTGAGATTTTGCTCTATCATTTAGTAGCTTCCTCCTTTTATTGTATAGTTTGTTTATGGCTGGGGTCCACCAGACAGGTCATCTGCCTTTGGAGGATTGGGTCTTGGTTTTATTTGGGATTGCATGATCCATGCATTCCTGAAGGTGTTCATAGAATGCATTTATAAAGGATTCTGTGGTCTGGGCCGTATTTTCCACAGGCCCGGGGGCTTTGAAGGATTCCACCTCGGTTTTGAGGAGTGTGAAATTTGCTTTAGAGAAGTTTTTCTCTGTGGTTTTCTGGGCAGGGGGTGGGGTCGGGATGTGAATATCCAGTGAGATCAGTTTATGGTCTGATCTTACCAGTGAGGATACACTTCTGGTCTGGAGCATAGAGTCCCCATGTTGGTGATGATCAGGTCCAGTATGTTTTCCCCTCTTGTGGGAGTGGTAACAAGTTGTTCCATAGCATTTGAGTTTATGAATTCTAGGAACCTTTGGGCAAGGGTGTTGGAGCTAGATTAATGCTCCCAATCTATGTTTGGGTAGTTGAAGTCGCCCAATATAATGGTGTTCGGAGAGACCTTCATATTTTCCAGTGTTCTCAGGAAGGCCGAGTGGGGTTCCTGGGTTTGGGAGGGTGGTCTGTAGCAGGCTATAAACTGGAAGGCAGTTTTACCCACTGTTAGTTGCACATGGATAGTCTCTGATGCTTCGTGCTTTGCCACCAACCTGGAGGTGTGGGTATCTTTGATGAATATCGATACTCCCCCCTCCTTTTGTGGTTTGGTCCAAGTTCTGGGGCTGAAAAGCATGGTATGAGGTATAACCTGGTAGTGCTGGGGTGCTCTCGGGAGTCCTGAACCAGGTTTCTGTTACTGCACAGATATCGATGTTCTCCATGCTAAGGAGAGTTTTGAGTGCATGCATCTTGAGGTTTAGACTTCTGGCGTTGAGTAGCGTTACTCTTAGTTTCTTATCCCTTGTGATACCTATGGAGGTGGGTTTGTCTTTTGAGCCTTGCCTAAAAAAGGCACTATGGGGGGTATCAAGAGCCTTTGCCAATATCCGAAAGCCCAGGGGTGACAGGTGCAAGCCGTCCCTAGCAAAGCATCGTGGCTTGTCGTGCATATCATCCCAAGCTGACAGGCATTGGATCCCCTTTGAATGACACCAATACTTAAGCCAATTGTTGAAATTGATCATCTTGTCTTCATATTGTGGCATCATTCTTGGTGAGGGTAAGATGCTACTCAAGGTCAGGGTCATACCAGCCTGGGCTACATGCTCAGAGAGCTCCTCTATGTCTCTTTTCATGTAGTCCAGGGAGGTACGTCTCAGGTCATTCACACCTGCATGGACAATGACGAGTCATATTTGTACTTGCCTTGGAGTGACCTGAGTGTTTGTGTTATGTGGCGGATCCTAGCGCCAGACAGGCTGCTCACCGTGACCTTCTCCTTGTTCAGCCTGGTGAGCGGGACGTCAGTGTGCCTGACGATAGAGTCACCTATTACAAGTGTATCAGGTGTGTTGTTTAGCCTTAAGGGCTGTGACTGTTTGGCACACTGGCTTTGTGAGATATGTGTTGCACGTGTTTTGTTTTGGGGTAGCGGTTGCTTGGGTGTCTGCTTTGGAGGTCTCTGCTGCTTAGGCAGATCTTTATTTAGAGCCTCAGTATGTTTTGTGTGATTATGTGTTTGGTTTGCTGTCGTGGTAGGTCTATGTGAGACTGGAATTGTAGTGAGTGTGGTTTCCTTCTCCTCCTGACTGGTTATGCCAGTACTGAGCTGAGAGAGCTTAGCCTCCAGTTTGGCTATATGGTTGCATCTCTCACATGTGTTGGAATTTGTTGGGAGGAGGAGAGGGTTGTCTGTGTACATGAGGCAGTTGTAACATTGCCTCAAGATTCCCATATTCACCAGTTGGACCGGAGAGGAGATTGACAACTGACCTTTGGACATGCTAGAATAATATTGGGAATTCCTTTATAATTGAAAACAAGGGCCAATGGGGAGCGAGGGTGTAGTGCTTTTAATTTTTAGTGCTGACTTATAATTGCTTTAGTGAGCAAGTACGAGGTAACAAGTGCAATGTGTTACAGGTAACTTAAATGCAAAAACGACAAACAGTAACTTTCTTTCAAGCGAAGCAAGGAAATAAGTACAGTAAGCAATGCAGATATCACTAGGGATCCACAGAAGCACTGAGAAGCCACATTTTAGGTGGAATTAGCGTTCCAGGGAAATAACAAGCATAGAAACAAAGCTAGATTCAGCAGGCCTGGATCTAGTCTATGCTACAGCAAACAAGGTGTACCAATTTCAGTAAGATACAGTTCAAATATTCAGGCACTATAAACCTTTAACCAGAAATTCCCAGCTCAGAAGGGCAGAGTCCAGCCTCTCCTCCCACAAGAGTGCAGACCACGAACCTTCTTAATGTAAAATAACTGGCCTGAAGCCCAAGTGCTTAAACCAGAGCTAATACACTTTAAGAATAACAGACACTGAGCTCTCAATCAGCAGTTCCCAACTTAGAAGGATGAAAGCTACCTGTCCTGCCACCACAGTGCATGCCACAAACCTTCCTAATGTAGAACAACTGGTCTGAAGCCCAAGTGCTTAATCCAAAAGACTTAGAATGATAGCTACACTTTAACCAAGTTACTACCAAGCAGTAATAAATACAACTGAATACTTTAAATAATGCCTGGATTAGTGCTCAAGTTATACAAACAAAGCTAGATTCAGCAGGCCTGGATCTAGTCTATGCTACAGCAAACAAGGTGTACCAATTTCAGTAAGAAGAAATTCAGATATGCATGCACTATAAGCCTTCAACCAGAAATTCCCAGCTCAGAAGGGCAGAGTCCAGCCTCTCCTCCCACAAGAGTGCAGACCATGAACCCTCTTAATGTAAAATAACTGGCCTGAAAGCCCAAGTGCTTAAACCAGAATTAATATGCTTTTAGAATAACAGACACTGAGCCCTCAATCAGCAGTTCCCAACTTAGAAGGATGTAAGCTACCTGTTCTGCCACTACAGTGCAGACCACAAACCCTCTCAATGTAAAACAACTGGTCTGAAACCCAAGTGTTTAAACTAAAACGCTTAGAATGAGTTACACCAAGCAGTAATAAATACAATTGAGAACTTTTAAGATGACGCAAAAGCAAAATAAAGTAGGAAGAAACACAAGAACAGTAAAAGCAGATGAATTTTTTTTTTTTTTTTTTTTTTTTTTTTTTAGAAAAGTAGCAAAAGCAGTAGTAAATACAATTCTCATGCAGTGCAAGCTGGCACACTTGAATATGTAGCAATGTTAGTCCACACACATTTTGAAAAAATGTAATTAAATTAGAAAGGACTAAAAGCAAGTGCAGAAAGGGTTTATTAGGTAGAATGTGGTAAAGAGATGTCCTGAGGGAGTGTCTTAGATCAAATCTACAGTGGGGCGGGCACTGCAAAAGCCACCAAATTTAAACTACAACCAAGAATAGGGAGGGGGAGTGGGGAAACAGTTTCAACACAGATGTAAGGAATGTGCAAATTATAAAAAAATATATATACTGTTTTCTATATATTTGCAGAGCAGTAAGACACAGATATCAAGCAGACAATTTAGCTCTATAATACAGAATAACACAGAAAATAAACTCAGCTCTATATACTTGCAGATAGTTCTGTAAGGCTGTCTCTCAAACTAAGGTTCCAGTTTGAATACAGGTTGTTAATTAAAAGGAGACACAGCACTAGCTAAATTATATCAGCTGAAAGACAAGGCAGGAAATGAGGGGGGGGTAGGGAAACAGTTTCAACACAGATGTAAGGAATGTGCAAATTATAAAAAAATATATATACTGTTTTCTATATATTTGCAGAGCAGTAAGACGCAGATATCATGCAGACAATTTAGCTCTATAATACAGAATAACACAGAAAATATACTCAGCTCTATATACTTGCAGATAGTTCTGTAAGGCTGTCTCTCAAACTAAGGTTCCAGTTTGAATACAGGTTGTTAATTAAAAGGAGACACAGCACTAGCTAAATTATATCAGCTGAAAGACAAGGCAGGAAATGAGGGGGTGGGGAAACAGTTTCAACACAGATGTAAGGAATGTGCAAATTATAAAAAAATATATATACTGTTTTCTATATATTTGCAGAGCAGTAAGACACCGATATCAAGCAGACAATTTAGCTCTATAATACAGAATAACACAGAAAATATACTCAGCTCTATATACTTGCAGATAGTTCTGTAAGGCTGTCTCTCAAACTAAGGTTCCAGTTTGAATACAGGTTGTTAATTAAAAGGAGACACAGCACTAGCTAAATTATATCAGCTGAAAGACAAGGCAGGAAATGAGGGGGGAAACAGTTTCAACACAGATGTAAGGAATGTGCAAATTATAAAAATATATATATACTGTTTTCTATATATTGAATACAATTATATACAAATATATTGAATACATTGAATACAATGTACCATTACTGAACAATATTAAGCAGTTGGAGAGACCCAAAGGTTCTTGACAAAAAATATGGTCTAAAGGACTTGAACCAACAAGAGAAGCTGGAGGCCTTGTCCCTGCATGTAGTGCCCTGTAGATTCCTTAGGGACAAACACCGTCTTACCTTTTGGGCTATTAGTGATCCAGCAATCCAAGACTTCTCATTTCCCCACAAATCAAACAGTTAAGAAAACAATAAAACCAAATATCTGAACCTGTTTTAGCAAATAAACACATCATGGTATAGAGAGAGAGAGAGAGAGAGAGAGAGAGAGCTTGGTCATGCAATAACAGCCCCATCTCTATTACAAACTTCCTTTCCAGATCAAGCAATATGACACACTATCTTCTTCTTAGATGGAATTAGATAACGGGATGGGTATTCATAAATTCAGGACCTGCATTATCTGTCACTGAAAAAGGAGGAAAGCTCTAAGACTGTGTATTGGCAATGTGTAAATGGCCACATTGGCCAGTTGCCTTGTACATTCTATGATTCTATAATTCCATTATGTGGTAAATTGATTTTTTTTTGTGCAGAAAATCATAATACTGTGAATTTCACCAAATAAATGTGGCATATATAATTTAAGGAATATATAGTTTCCACTATTTTATTTTATGCTCAGAAAATGCCTGCACTACCTACCTTTTTGCATGCATGGGAAAGATTGTGTACTGTTATTTTATTTGTATTTGCTAACCAGTACAGAATGTTGATCAATATAAACCTTTTCCAGATTCAACCCTATGTCTGTAGAAACTATGACTTTCAAGGCTCACAAATTGAATTGAACTAATTTAACAAACTAAAATCCCTATAAATGGCATTGTAAAAAGAAGCATAATCTAAAGATAATGTTCTTTTTATTATTTTAAGGCATGCCTTCTTTTTTTCCTGCAACACAAAGTATAGCAGAACTGAAAGCAAAGCAGAAGAAATAACAGGAACTAACTTTTATGATCTTCATTTTAAGAGAAATACTGACTGCCAGACAAGACAAATTGCCATTAAAAATGGAGAACAAAACATAAGTGCACAAAATAATTTAATTTTTTTGTCATTTAAACATGGGCACACATTGAAACAGTAACTGCGATGAGTTTGAAAATGTTTTTTACCTCATGATGTGCACAAATATAAACAGCAGCTTTCAGTTGTTTAAAAATGTTCTGTACTACTCATTTGGGACTCTGGCTTTCCTTTTGTTGTTAGGAATGAGAAAAGGGAGTCAAACTCTAACCTCCTAGTTTGATTGACAGCCCATACCCATACTGATTGCATTAGCCTCTTACATCACTAATCCCTCTCCGGGCCCCATGGCACCCCCCCCCCAGGAGATTGGTTAACTGCCCATACCTGATCCCTCCCAGTTTCTAGCCCTTTACCTAGACAGGCACAGGGCTATCTGGCCTTTCTTTACACAAATTTCAGTACCTGGAACCTGTGGAGAGCAAGAATTTGAAAAGAAGAGCCCTCACTAACTGTTAGATTCGAGAGGAAACTTGATAGTGAAGATCCCAGACTGGAACACCATAGAACTATGCTCTGAGACCAGCAGCATTCTCTTTCTTATTAGAGCTGCTCCACAGAAACCAGGTACAGACACACTAGCCACTTGGTCTGCATTTAACAAAATTTCTTTATTTTGCAGTAAATTAAAATTGTTATCCCAGGGCATCACTCTACACTGCTGTATTGTTTATATCATAGGCCGAGTCTGCCTCTGCTCAAAGACGATCTGAGATTCTTATTTTTATTAAAGGTTTTTTACACTGCCACTTGGTGGATTTTTATTCAATGGGCACAGAAAGCCTGTATAAAAGGTTCTGAGGACTCAGACTTTGCTTACATTTTTCCTCCTACTGGTGCACATCCATGAGCTTTGTAAAAATGAGCACTGTGACTTGTTTCCGCTGTAAAGTATTTCTCAGATGCATGTATTATTCAAAATATGGGAGTCATTAGTATAACTCTAAGTGGCTACCTCCCCTGTATATGAAAATAATCTGTTTTTACAGGAAGAAGAATGGGGAACTGGTCACATTAATCGTATATATATGAGCTTCTTGCAAGCAGGCAGTGCAAACCTTTTTGCTATACAAGAGAATATTAGTCTTTCATAATGATTCAGGAGATATGAGCCCCATAAAAGTGGCACAGCATCTCATATTACATGTGATAGAAGCATTGAGAAGGACAAGTCAGACTGGAAAAAGTTCTGTAATAAAGCTTTCATAATTAGTTCCAAGGAATATAAGCCCCACAAAGGCAGATGCAACATCTCATATCACGTGTTACAAAACAGGCTAATAAGGTCTGGTGATAGCCTTGCAAAATCAGGCATTTTCAATGATCAAAGTGTAAACTACTCTTTTAGATGAGAAGGATCTGAAGAAGCTATTACTGTGAAAGCGCTTATCCATTTGTGTGCACCCATTTGGAATTAAACTCTTGTGTTTTATCTTACTTTTGCTGCACTCGTTTTTCAGTTTAATTTATTTGGCTTATCATTTACGTAGTGCTAGCGTTTACTTGTGGAACGTTGGATCTTGGTTATTATTCTTTTAGATGGACCTGATGAAGCTCAGGCGAAAGTGTTTTCTTAAATGTAGTTCTTTGTGGTAGCTCATGGTGTGTTTTCATGTTTTGTTTGCTAAAAATAAAAATAAAACCTTTTAACTAAGAATGAGGTTCCACGGGCTGCCGAACTGGTAAACCCTCACTGGTCTTTCAGGAATATTCAAATAAGGGAGTAACCTCTAAGCTTTGGAATTGGCTCTTTGTTTTTCACTCTCCTAGATTTTCCTTCAATCAGCTTCCTTGGACCCTCCCACCATTGTCTGTAACTGCCTTTAAATAAATGACCTGTTGAATATCATGTATTAGAACAAGAACACATGTCTGTCTACCTGCTTAACAGAATAAACTACTTGAAACTTCAACAAGGTGTCTTTATTCCTTCCACAGGGAGGGTATCAGAGAGAGAGAGTCTCCTAGATCTACTAGGTAAAGTGATTGTATCTAGACAAATCCTTTGTACTCTGCATCCTATATATCTAAGGACATGTGAGCTATCACTTTATTCAGTGATTGACTTCCTTGCTTTAGTCACCATCTTCATAAACAGTTTGTTAACTTACTCAGCTGATCCAGTGTTTCTATCAAGTTACTCCTTCTGATGCTGTCTACAAACATAACCTGAACCCTTCCAACCTCCAGACAAGATACATAGGTTCATAGGTGTGTACTAGGCTAATGGCTCTGGAGCCTTTACAAGCCTAACCCATTGAAGTGCCCTGGCATCATTTTGCCCGACATTAGTTCCTAGTGCCTCTATCAAGTATAGCCACTGCAGTGATCTCCAGGGTGAACTTTCTATTTCCCATCCACTCATCAAGATTTCTCTTGAAGAGGGCCAGTGAGGTGCTCTGCTTGACATGTATGGGAAGTCTATTCCAGAGCATGGGCAGTATCTGGGTTATGAACCTTGCCCTGCAGCATGTTCTGTTGATTGTGGTAATGAGGTTGAGGTCTCTGAAGCATGTGGTGTGGAGAGATTTGGATTTCTTCAGATGTAGCATTTCTAACAGAGCTGGGTCAGACATGACTTTGTAAGTCAAGCAGATATCGTCTCCTAGTAGATGATATGAGACATAGAATAGCTGGAGTTTTTTTAGTCTGACCATGTAGGACATGTATTAAAGGCCCTGTATCCTCTTTGTGAGGTGCTTTTGTGGTCTTTCCAGCTGTTGCATGTGTCTAGTGAGGTACATGCCAAATGGGGCATTATACTTGATGATTGGCCTAATGAAGAAAGAGTAGAGAGAGATGATGACCTCTTTCTTCCTGGATGCAAAACCCTTGGTAATGAGATGTGTCACATAGAACGACTTTCTGACAACAGTGGCAATGTGGTGGTCGAAGGAGAGGTTGCTGTCAACCTGTGTCTCCAGATCCCTTATAAAGCATTCAGTATTTAGTGGGCTCCCATCAATGTGGTAATTAGTGGGGACTGAGTTTTTCCCAAATCGGATGACAACGCATGTTTTGGCATTAAGCTTAAGACCATGATTTCGTCACCAGTCATTGGTCTCAGTGAGGCCTTTCTGTAGGATGTCTCCATCACTTGGGGAGTTAATAATGGCTCTCAGGTTACAGTTGTCTGTGAACTTGGTCAGCCAGAGTCTCTTCATGTTGGCCTGGACTTCTGAGAAGTAGATGCCAAACAGAAGAGGACCAATGACTGATCCCTGTGGGACTTCAGTCATGACTGGTTGACAGTCTGACTTGGAGTCCACTACTTTCACACTGTGGGTTCTATCTGTGAGCCAGTTTGCAACCCACCTAGTGATATAGGGGTTGATGCCTAGTTTGGTGACTTTACCAATAATTCCTGAGTGGGAAATGGTATCAAAGGCCTTGACCAGATTGAGGTAGGCTGTATGACCTGCCTTGCCCTCATCCACAGCAAAGAAGTCAACCAGGTTGAGCAGACATTATCTACCTTTCACAAAACCAAATTGCATGGGATCTAGAGTTTGGAGCTTCCCTATATCCTTGTTAATTAGATCCATGATGATGCACTCCATAGCCTTATATATCAGACTCATCAGGCTAATGGGGAGATAATTCCCAGGGTCTGTAGTCGCTTCCCCTTTATGGACAGGGATGACTGTATCAGTGCGTCATTCGGTAGGGACAAAGCCTGAGGTGAGACTGTAATTGAACAGGGCACTCAGATGTGGTGCCAGTTCACTTTGTAGTTCATGTAGAACACATCTAGGGATATTGTTGGGTCCCATAAAAGCTGTATTCTTGGCCTTGGACAATCCACCTTTAACGTGTGCTGCAGTAATGCTGGGTGCCTGGCATTCCTCTGGTATTGTGATTGGTCCTTTGGGGGGGAGAGGGTTAAAGCTGGCACTGAATCTGTCAGCCAGTTTGTTGGCAATATCTGTTGGCTTAGTATAGGAGGTACCATTGTGCAGTAACTCAGACCAAACCTGGGTATTGCCGTGCAGATACTTGATATAAATATAGAAGGCTTTGTGGTTGTTTTTAGTGTCTGCCGCAATTCTGCCTTTATAGCTAGCTTTAGAGGTTTTGATGAGGGATCTCAACTTTTTGTTGAGGCTAATAAGGGAGTTTTTCCAGTCTTGGGACTTCACCTTTTTCTGCAACAGTTTCTTCCTTCTGTTGTAGAGTTTATTAATGGCAGGGGACCACCATACCGACTTCCTTTTTTTGGAGGAGAGCGTCTTGGTTCTGTTGGGATCATATTGACATATTGAGATAGAATCACAAAAGCCACTGTAGCTATAATATTTAGGCAGCTTCCACTGTTCCCATGTTCAGCTGATGAAACATCCTTCATGCCTGAATTTCTGTCAGTACAGATATGTTTGGGATTCAAAAGCTGCAGAAACACTGACAAGAAGCTGTTTTCCAAAAGCATCTTGAATAACCCCTTGACCATTTTAACTTCAGCTTTTTTATTTGTTTTTTTTTTTTTTGAACTCTGCAATTCATTAATAATGAAACAATCAAATTTAATTACATTATTCCATGACAATAATTCATGTATCTATGCCATGCAATATTTTTTTGCAAAATTAGTAAATTCCATAACTTATCTTTCATGTAAGCAAACCTCAATTAAACAAAATGCCATTACTCTTTTGGACTCAGTAAACCTGCACAACTCTTTAAAACAGTCATTAACTACTTTCAAGCAACCATGCATCAACCTCTAAACCTCATAAATCTGGGCAAAGTCAAATATAACGGAGGGACAAAAACCCACAATCAGGGACAAATTGTAAATATTGCTCTTATAAACTTATAAAGTTGATAGAATAATAGGTTTTCTGTTACTGTGCATTTTCTTATATGAATATATTTATACATGTAAATACATTTATGAATATGAAGAATATGTGTCTGTGCAATCACTGAGACATGGTTTAAACCAACATAGAGCACACCAACAGCACAAAGCTATAATGCCTTTCACACATTTAGACCAGCTACAACACAGACAGGAACTAAAGTTGAAGATGTCTTGACTTACGTCAAAAATAAATTTACCTCAAGACTGGTCAAACAGGTCAGTGCACTTGAGTTTCTCTATGTTCAAGTCACCATAAGTAAAATCCCATGCTACTTGCTTACAACCTATAGGTCCTTCTTTATGATGCTGAAAACCCATAACATTAATTTAAACTTATTGGAAACAGTCACCATCCATATTTACTAAATGTGCAGGCACAGAAATTCCTGTATTTTGTGAACAGAAAATCTCTGGACCAGATTGTCAGTACATTGACCAGGCATACAAACATACTGGAACTGGTCCTCACTAATGCAAGAGGGTGCTGCACACCCCCTAGTGTAATATCTTTTCTGGTAAGGTCAGACCACAAAATGGTCTCCTTTGGAGTAAAAATTAATCCTGTAACCCCAGCTAACCCTGAAATGTTCAGGAACTACTCAATGGTAACTTTCTACTCTTAAGTGATAACCTAGCAAAATTTCAAGACCCCAGAAACCATGAGAACACTGCTTCCTATGTGGACCTGTTCACAGAAACCCTATATAAACATGTATAGCTGAAGAGAGCCAGCTATAACTACCAGGAAGAAGAACAGAACTAACTCAAATAACAAGCCACACTGGTGGAATTACAGCATCAATAGCCTAACAGAAGGAAGAAAATCATGGCAAAAATGAGGAGGTGTAGCACCCAGCAGGATAAAAGCACACTCATCAAACTAAACAAATTTGACAGGACAAATAAAGTCTACCAAAGACAAATTTAAAGTCCATCTGGCCTCCCAGGTCAAGAACAACCACAAGGCATTATTCAGCTATGTCCTCAACTCCAAAGGCAATACACAATATTGTGTATGGAGCTCATTGTTAATGGAGCCACGTATACTGAGCCAGAAAATATAGCAAACCTACTGGCTTACAAATTCAGCTCCAACTTCACTCCTGTCTCCCTCTCAACCTCACCTCAGGAAATGCCATCATATTTAACTCCCCCTACTATCACTATGTAGCATGTCCTTAATATTCTCTCTAAGGCCAAGAACACTGCATCAATGGAACCAGACAATATCCAAGGATGCCTTCTAAATGGCATGAAACATGACATTTCAGCCCCTATGGAACTGCTATTCAACTGTAGCTTCCAAAAAGGCTTCACAAAGGAGACCCATCTACAGACCCTGGAAACTACAGACCTATAAGTCTCACTAGTCTCAGATGCAAAGCCATGGAATGAATTATCATGTAAATGATCAGTAACAACATAGGAAACCTCTAGGCACTAGACTCAACAAAATTTGGTTTCTTCAAGGGCAGGTAATGTCTCATCAAACTGGTGGACATTTTTGAGAAGGTCAACAAAGTAATGGATGAAGGCAAAATGGTTCACATTTCCCACCTTGACCTGGCCAAGGTATTTGGCACAGTATCCTTCTAAAGCTGAGTGGTGCATCTAGACTAGACGTGTCCAACCTGTGGCCCGCGGGCCGCATGCGGCCCTCAGAGCTCTTCCATGCAGCCCTCAACCTCTAACTGCAACATTGATGTATGCATGCCCCAAACACTTTTTTTGTTTTGTGTTTTTTGCTCCCGTGATGTCAGTGTACGCATGCGCCAAAGCACCCTTCTAGTTTTGTTTTTAAGCCACAAAAGGGTCAATGTGTTTACTCCATTATTTTGCGCCAATCAGTGTGTGTGTGTGTGTGTGTGTGTGTGTGTGTGTGTGTGTGTGTGTG
>NC_056728.1:1777176610-1777267078 GCF_019279795.1 Protopterus annectens | reverse complement strand
GGGAGTTGTGAGTAGGAGATATATTCATAACTTGGGTCTTAACACTTAAAATAGGGGTATAAACTCTGTCAAGTCTCTTGTGACCTACTTCCTCTATAAGGCTATCTAGCAGATTCTCTGGATAAGCACGGCCCAAAAACATCGACTTAAGGAGCTGACATTCAACCAAGAATTCGCTGTATTGTGAAATGATACGAGCGGCCCTTACTAATTGACCCTTCACAACAGAACGTTTCTGGTGGAAGGGGTGGCAGCTCAAAAAAATGTAGAAATCATTGGAATAAGTGGTCTTTCTATGGATACTAGCCTCGAAGCAAGCTTGAGTTCTATTTTTCACCAACCAAACATCTAAGTACGCTATTGCTTCAGTATTAAATGCTGAAGTAAATTGAAGGAAATCAGTAGTTTGGTTGAGATAATCAACCAATTCTATACTGGCCTGGGAGGAGCCTCTGAACAAAATAAAAATGTCATCCAGGAAGCGGGTATAGTGAACAACGGCACTAGTTAAATCATCCTTCTTAAAAATGAACTCAGTCTCCCAGTATGCCATGACAAGGTTGGCAAAGCTGCCCCCACACGGCGAACCCATAGCCACCCCGATCCTTTCTAAATAGAATTCGTTACCAAACATAAAGAAATTGTTGGTCAGAACCAAGTCCAATAGTTCCATGACCAAACTAATTTCACTATTGGGAGCCCCTTTTCTCTTCAACATCAGGGTAATCCATTCAATCCACACAGTGTGAGGGATACAAGTATAGAAGTCCTTGACATCTACTGTTAAGAAGTTATAATCGTCCTTATACTCAATTTTATCCAACTCTTCTAAGAATGACCAGGAGTCCCTACACACCTGCGTCTCTGATTTTAAATACTTTTTTAACAAATTGTCAATAAATTTAGCTATAGGGTACATGGGAGAATCACGTTTTAATATGTCACTTCCACTTTGTTTTAAATGTGATGTGGAGCAAATAATTTCCCACTTCTGAAGAAGTTTGCTTTGGTGCAAACAAAAAGCGCTTCAAGTTCAGTTATTAAATGGAAGATCCACGTCCTGAGTTGTGCTGTTTTTGTTATTTCAATCAGTTCGTTTGTGTTTTCTTGTGTTTTTGCTGTTAAAGAGATATTAACTGTTAATTTTATGATATTAATATATATTGACATAATTTTCATATTTTTCTAAATATCTCGATAACCAAGTAACACAGACAAAACTCATTAGCCTCATATGAAAGTTCTCAGTTAGATGAATAAAATGCTGCAGAATGTATGTGTGTAACTTGAGTGGTTGCTGAGATATTATAAGTTGTTTACAAAATATTACAAAAGTAGTAGTTACTGTGTTTACTGTGACTTATAAAATTCTGTTTAATACCTAGAACCTAAAGAATACTATCACTATAAAATAGTTCTGCTGAAGTGTTTGCCATTTATACTTCTTTCATAACCCCTATGGTTCCAGAGATATGAGCATTTGTTTGAAATGTGCGGACATAATTTAATTCTGTCAAAAGGCTTAGGGTCCGCCATTGGAAGTTACAGTGCAAACTTCCTGAGCTCCATTGGAGTGAAGGTGTTAACATAATAGCAGAACTAAAAATCAGTTATAAAAGTGAAATGGCCTGTCACTATAATCACAACAAATCCAAAACCAGACCCAGAAAATTAGTCAACTCAAAAGTAAACAAACTTCATCTGGAATTCCTCTACCTCCAATATAAAACTATTGCCAAATGTGCTGTTTTTGTGTCCAAGGACCTATTTGTGGCATTCTACTTTAAAGTATTACAGGTATAGCACTTTCCAACATCACTCAAAGCTCTTGACCTGACCCAAAACCTATTGACCTATCTTCTTGTAGTAGTACTGCATTAAGCTGTTGCTAATGAGCATGCACTTGTAGAAGCTTACACCATGGCTCAGATGAGATCACAACTGCTGGAGAACAAAACTAAATTACTTTCCACTCTATGGTCAAAGATCAGTGGAAAACAAACAGAAAATCACACCAGAGCACATAATAGTCTTGCACAAACATCTATAAAACACCACAATTCTACTATGGAACATAACACAAACATTTATACTGAAAATGCTCTATCATACAAGCACAAAACATGTTGATGACATTGAAGTAAATGCAAATGCTTGAAATAAGTGTTTGCACTCTCTCATGTGTGAGGCAAGCCCCTACGCCCTCTGAACTTATATACCAACTTTATGGCAGTACAACATTGTGAAAATGAGAAAGCACCCGAAAGAGTGAAATGTGATGTCAAACAATTTGCTTTTTCACTTTTGTAAGACTGAGCATGTCATTTTAAAGATCCAAAACTGCAGGTGTATATGAGGAAGCCTCACACTACATATATTGCACTGGAAAATGCTTTGAATAATATTAATGTCAAGTATATGTGACTGAAAAGTTGAAACCCATTCACATTATTCTCATCAAAATGGTAGGGGAGCCACTTAATAGGTCATGGGAAATAATAATGTCTCAATGTAGATACCTCATGTCAATTAAAGCTTCTATTTTGCTTGGCTGATCAAAACCAAAAATCATACTCTACAAATTTCTGGAGTTGTTCTATTACACCTGAAAAAGCTGAAATGGACTTGAAGGAAATTCAAAATGCCATGAATTCAAAACAGATTATTTATCATGGGGTTTTTAATATATTCACACTTATTTTGACTTCAGAAAATCAAGGCTGAGACCATCTGAAGATAAAATGTGATCCATGTATGTAAGAGACGAGACACAGATTTGAAACTTACTTTTGTTCAGCTTAACATAATATGTCAAGAACCATAAAAGAAATGCAGTTCGTGTTCTTGCTTAGAAGCTCCAAAGACCAAAAACATCATCAGCTTTATTGGCTAAACCTTCTAACTCAACAATTGCTCTTTGCAACACGTCTGGATCTGAACATATTCCCAGTTGTAACATTGGAAATCTGTATTAACCCAATGGGTCCTTGAATGTGTACAGCTTTCATCTACCATCATTTGGCCTAATTTGCCAATACCATTGTGTAAAAATTAAGTACAGAGAAGAATTAGCATTAGGCATAGTTTTATCAATTTCATCACTGTTTGAAGTACATAATGTTTCACTTTTGCTCCATTTAAATCTTGACAATCTATGTATATTCTCAACTTCTCCTACTTCACACCTGTTGCCATGTCATTTGCCCATTCATTCTCTGTTTGCTTAACAGTGATTCACATTTCTTCTATACACTTTGCTTCTTGCTCACATCTACTTCTGAATATGGCTTTCTTTGAACATATATAACTGATATTATGCAAAAACGGCTATATGGAGCTCCAGACGGTACTGCTCAGAATAACTCAGAAACAGGATATAAAAAGAAACACATATTTATTATAACACTGTTATGAAACAAAATATATACTGATGGGAGCTTTAATCCCTATATATGGACATCATAAGATAAAACATACTATCTGCCACAATCCTAAATAAATGTATCAGTTTAAATCCACCAATCAGATTGTTGTATTCTGCTGAGCCTCCAAGAACAATCAGCTGTATTTAAAGTCCCATGCCTTCAAAAAGCATCTCTTAAATAGTCACTATAAATAAACAACCATTAAATACAATAACCCATGTATAAAAGTACATATAAGAAAAGCTTTATACATAATGTGTAAAACATATGTAAAATGTTGTGTGTGTGTGTGTGTGTGTGTGTGTGTGTGTATATATATATATATATATATATATATATATATATATATATATATATATATATATATACATATAAGCATACAATGATCAAGCTACTGAATATATTAATGCATCAATATAGTGATGCCCTAACATCATATAGAAAACATAAATAATCAAAATACTGTACTTTTGCCTTGTAAATATTTATACTGTATACTTGTCTTTCTCTGCTTTTGTACTGTTAAGTATCTTACAACTTGAATTGTTAGTTTTTTTTAATTATTTTTTTAATCACTTTCCTGGAGCTTTTCTCCTTGGATGTCCACTGACAAAGAGCTCTCTGGGCCCAGCTGGATTATAAATGTAAAAATAAAAATAAATAAATATAAACATAAATATAAATACAAAAATAAATAAATAATATATCTATCTATCTATATATATATATATATATATATATATATATATATATATATATATATATATATATATATATATATATATATATAAATAATATCTATCTATCTATCTATATATATATATATATATATATATATATATATATATATATATATATATATATATATATATATATATATATATATATATATATTAGGTTCATAGGTTCATAGGTTGGTACTGGGATATCTGCCCGAAGGCATATATTAGCCCAGCCATGTTGTGCGGTATTCACTGCCCCTTTAGTAGTTCCCTAGACCCTTGTACTAGCAGCTAGTACCCTTGGCCCCTATCTAGTAGTGCTGTTGGTGTGATCCCTGGTGTGAACTTTCTGTTGCCCATCCACTCATCAAGATTCCTCTTGAAGAGTGATAGTGAGGGGCTCTGTCTTATGTAGATCGGGACCCTGTTCCATAGTAAGGGAAGTCTCTGTGAAAGGAATCTATTCCTCCAGCATGTTCTATTCATTGTTGTGTTGAGGTTTATATCCCTAGAGCGTGCAGCTCGAGTAGATTTGGTTTTGCTAAGATGGAGCATGTTCAACAATTCTGGGTTGGACATGGCTCTATACGTTAGATAGAGATCGCCTCTGAGAAAGCGGTATGCAACAGAGAACAGTCTTAGCTTTTTCAATCGTGCTGCATAGGGCAACTATTTGAGGCCAGTAATCCTCTTGGTTAGGTACCTCTGTGGTCTCTCCAGCTGCTGGAGATGTCTAGCCAGGTACATTCCAATTGGTGCATTGTACTCAATAATGGGTCTGATGAGGGAAGAGTAGAGGGGCACCATTACATCCTTAGATCTTGATCACGAACCCTTTCGTGATCAGATGGGTCACATAGAAGGATTTTCTAACCACTTTGGCAACATGGTTATCAAAGGAAAGCTGACTATTTACTTGGGTCCCTAGATCCCTTATTTCTTCTTCAGATTTCAGGGGATTATCTCCTATGTTGTAGTTTGCGGGTACTCTGTTTTTTCCAAAGGGGATTACTACGCATTTTTTTGCATTTAGCTTGAGACCATGTCTTTGACACCATGCATCAGTCTCATTTAGGCCCTTCTGGAGGATCTCCATGTCGGCCAGAGACTCTATTATAGCACCCAGTTTGCAGTCATCCGCAAACTTAGTCAGCCACAGCCCTTCCGTGCTTGCCTGTACTTCTAAGAAGTATATGCCAAACAGGATCTTTAATAAGCATGAAATTGAAGTTTGTTCATTGAGACCAGACCAATTATTGGCATAAGTTAACAATTGCCAATACAACTCACTTTTCTCCAAATATAATAGCGATGGTACCCCTTTTTCATCCACCGACACTTGTTCTAATACACAAAATTTAAAATAATGTTCATTAAATAAATGAACATGCTTACATGAAGCATTAGTTTCCTTTTTGTTTCTAATTTCATAAAAGTCTTCATATATCCGATTTTTGAATTTACTTTCAGTCTTACCAATATAAAATACTGAAAAAAGCATACAGCAACCACAATAAACCACCCCTTTGGTATCACAAGAATACCTCTCAAACAGGAAAAATTGCAAAGAATTAAGCCTTATTTTATCACAAACTAAAACATGTCTAAAGTAAGGACATTCCCCACTTCTTCATTCCTATATTAGTCTTTCTTGTATACTTTTTTTCTCAAAGATTGTTTTCAAGTTTTACCCACATTTAAAAACAGCTTGAAGTTTGTGACCCACCAAGTCTGTAAAATCATTATCCTGAGTTAATAAACACCAGTTCTTTTCCAACACATTTCTTATGTCATAACTATTGTTAGAAAAAAATGTAATAAAATAATATTTAAAAGCATCCTTACAAATTGGGGAATTAATTGATGGGCCATTTTCTGAACATACGGATGTGTCATTCAAAGTAGTAGTGGGCAAGACATGTGACATATGTTCATCCAAATACCCCAGTATCGGGCTAAAATGGCCATGTTTTCATTTATTAATAACCTCAAACAAACCAAAGGGATATCCACATTTTAAACACATTCCCTTAAGAGTGTCACATTCTACCAGGAAGGTCTCCCAATCCCTGGTCATACAGGCAGCTCTAATGAACTGCCCCTTGACCACTGCTTTTTTTATGCAGTGGATGACAGCTATGAAAATCCAAAAAACTGTTTAAGTAAGTATCCTTTTTGTATATCTTCAAAGTAGATCTATTATTAATACGATCTTTTTCAAGCCAAATGTCAATATAAGCAATATAACAGTATTACATTCATCTGTAAAGGAGAGAAAATTTGTCGTCTGATTCATATATGAAAGGAATAGGGGAATATCATCAGCTTCCCCATCCTAAACAATAAAAATGTCATCAGGGTATCGAGTGTAAAAGGCACAAAATCTAAAATATTCATTGTTAAACGTAATTTTTTTTTCTCCCACTTGATCATCACAATATTAGCAAGAAGGCCTCCACATACAGCCCCCATCGCAACCCCAATCTTTTAAAGATAGATGTTGTCCCAAATTTAATGAAATTGTACAAAACAGTCTCCAAAAGATTCTCTTAAATGTTGATTCAGTCCTGTGTAATGCCCTTCTCATGCAAGAATTCAGAAAACCATGCAGATATTATCTCATTTGGAATATTAATATGATACAATCCTTTCATTATCTCCTAAATTATTAGATGTGTCTGTATATCTCTGCAGGACATCATTAACAATGTGAGATACATTGTTGTTTAAGTGCTGAACGCATGTTTTTACTTCTTAGCAAAATACTCATTGACTATGTATATTGCTTCGTATGCTAGCCCATATCAGTACTCTTAGATATTCTATTCACAACGTATTGACTTTCAGAAATATGTGAGCTATCACAATGTGTTTCATAAGCTTTGGACACAATCCCCCACTTAGGTATAATAGAAGAGCTAAATAAACTAGGAATAAATCCTGTATCACTCACTGGATTGTCAGCTGGCTCACAGATGCAGGAGATCAAAATAGGGGAAGCTGGCTCTATAAAGAGACCAGTCACCAGTGGATTTCGCAAGGGTTCAGTGCTGGGACCTCTCACTTGGCATCTACTTCTTTGAAGTTAAAGCCAATACCAAATAGTATATTTGCCACTTGTAGTAAGCTTAAATATAAATATAACACTCTTAACTTTACCTGTAAGCTTTTCTGATCAAATATAATCTGCTGCAGTGTACAGTTTAAACCAGATATACCATATGCTGCTCAATAGTGCCCACAAACATTTCTAATTTGTTCTGGTTCTTAGTTTCCAGTACATACATCTTGATAAAACACTTCATTTTGATTTTTACTCATCATTCTAAAATATAACCCATAGAATAAATTAATAGGTTTGCAACATTTTCTCATTCATGTAATCATACTATTAATGGCTGGAGTAATTGCTATTCTTATAACCAGGTGTCATCCTGAATACCATTCAGCAGCACTAATATCATCTTTATTTCTGTTTATTTTAATATTTCTAGAATTTGTCTTGTTCTCATTTTCACAACCTTTATTTTATACATTTCCACTTCATCAGACATGCTTCTATGCTGAATGCCTGAAAGCTCACTCATTCTACATATATCCAGTACTTTATCAGGTACCAAGTCAATCTGCCTTAATAGTCTGCCCTTGACTTGATATTTTTGATTCCACACACAATTATGTCTCTTACTAGTGAATTGTGCAAGCCAACAAAGTTGCTCTCTGTGTTTCATTTCAGTCACTTAAGCATTTATTAACTTCCAAACCTTTTAATTTCTATTGAAAAACAAACACCTTACATATGGTAGAGTCTTCTTTGCTCACAAACTTCTCTTTTAGACACAGATATTGTTATTCAATCTTTTCTCTTAAGGTTAATTGTTAAATGCTTTAATTGCTCACTACCTTCCTTGTGAAATGAAGGAACATTGCACACAAGATGTTTCTGTATCCTCATACAGATGCTATGCCTTTTATCAAATAAATTACTACATGTCTGAGTCATATCTCTCAACTGCCCAGATATTTGACTATTTTTTTATGTTCCTCATAAAATTTGTGTTTTTTGTCAATGTATTGAGGATTAAAGTCTCTAAATAATGGCAAATATTTGAGATTCAGAAGTTATACCCTTCAGAAAATGCATGCTAGTACAAAAAACTGTTTATAACAGCAACATTTTAAAATTGCTCCTATTTCGGGGTCTTTGTACTCCATTACTGTTGGCTTTGACACATTTCTTGTGATTAGGGGTTGAGAGGTATGCTCTGAGTGATAGGATTTCTCAGACAGATAGGTAGGTACTAAGCTGGCTGCCCTTATGGGCCATTTAAGCCTAGTTCAATTTTCATTTGGAGGAATCAAACCATGTACTTCTCGTCGATGAGGTAAACACCATAACTATTATGTCAACATCAGTTACACAGATGTTACATCTCTTTATCAAGGATAATGCTACAAGTCTGAGTGATACAAAAGGTCTGTCAAGCGGTGCCAGAATTATCAGATACTCTTCTAATCTGTGATAATGCTATATGGCACAATGGCAACATTACTCTATATGTTACTGTCCTGTGAGATACAACTGTAAAACATTTGCCACAGACTTTCAACAATTATATGATTTTACTTCAGCTTTCAATAGGATCTTTTCTGTCAGTGTTAATGCTATATTAGAAAAGGCATTAGAATATGATATTATGAAGGGATACATCTGTTAAACATTTTGCCCTCTTCAGAGGAACTGTCAAAGTTCAGAAGATTGTAATAAACGTGTACATGTCCATCAAGACAGCACTGCTACAAACAGGCAGACACTATATGTTCTTCAGCAGGAATTACACAGGTAAGGCAGCTAGCAGATACTGTGTGTTATTATGAAGAAACATGGTAAAGGGGACTGCCGTCTTTCAGTGTTCACTGATGTGGATTAGAATGGAGTCAGAGTATCTTCGCTGATCACAAGAAAGCAGCATAGTCTCTGAATAATGACATCTGCAGTGTACCTTCAGAAAGCAGCAAGGCTCTCATAGATCTTCTCTGGTATCACCTGTGACATAGCCAGAGACAGACTAGTGCCACTATCAACGTGAAGCACAACAGTCAGACAGATGAACTGCCTCTTAATCTCATATTTGTCTTCTACAAGAATAGTGCAGGAGTACCTTATATATCATTAGGATTACAGCCATCACAAGTCTATTTGCCCTTTCATCAGTAGCATTGCTGTAGGATGCAATAGTTACCACAACACAAAATGCTACAAGCTGGACATGCTGAACCTGACAAACTGACTGTCCTTTAGTAAATGGCACACTCATGTATTAGATTTTTTTTTTCTACAGCATTACTTGCTGCAAAAAGGGAAGTATAGCAGAACTGTGTTACACTTCAACTTTAACTTCAGTTTTATTTAGGTGTTGTATCAACAAAACACCAAATACAGTAAATTAATTTAAATAGGAGATTAAAAATAAATTCATAATGGAGCAGCCCTAGGCACATGCACGCTGCATTTGTCCAAATTTGCATTGCCCACCTATTCTGCCAAATAGTAAGTTTTATATTGATTCAAGGAGCTGTACTTTTTATTATATCTCATCACCCTATCACCAAAGGAAAAAAAGTTTTCTCAAGTTTTCTCAGCCACATCTTCTTTTTCTTGTGTACTGTCTACTTTTTGCAGTAAAATATTTATTAACTTGTCTTAAGCAATCAAACATGGCAACCATTCCTACAGAGATCTCCAACAATATTAGGGCTACCAAGTCTTCCTTGGATGCTTTAACTGTCCTAAAGCAAGCTACAGCAACTAATGTTCTAAAAATTAAAGATGAGGTGCTAAAACATGAACAGAAAATGGAGCTATTATTAGATAACCTGAAGGAACATCAAGCTACTGTATATGAGCTTTGGGAGATGGTATCCACCAATATATATATCTATCTTCAGGCCCGTTTTTTACAGTTAGAAATGAAGATAGATGACATTGAAAATCGAGTCTGTACTAATGACTTGCATGTATTGGACTTGCCTGAAAGAGTTGAAGGGATGATTCCCTCACATATCATTAGGAGGAAGTTATCTATTTTACTAAAGGTAGACTCCCCGACAATTATGTAATGTATGCATACAGTGGTAACCAAACTGAGAAACAGTTTACATCACATCATACCCCTCAACTGTCCAGATTTTTGCAGAATGCCCACATTTTTGCCTTATATTTTTGGTCTATTCCTCATATAATTTGTGGTTTTCTGACAAATCACTGGGATGATTTGAGGACTGAAATTATTAAATAATGACATACATTTGAGTTTCAGACTTCAAATCCTTCAGAAAAAATGTATGTTAACACAAACCCTGTTTTTCTACCAACTTTCTAAGTTTATAAGAGCAATATTTAAAATCTGTCCCTATTTTTGGGCCTTTGTCCCCCCATTTTGTCAGACTTTGTTCAGATTTCTTGCTTCTTTCTAATAGCTTGAGAGGTATGCATCATATACATTTTATAATTTGTTGTTTAGACTTTAATGACAGGGAAAAGATACTGAAATTAGTTCGGGAAAAAGCAACAGACTTAAAAATTACTTGACGTAGTGAAAATAGTTTCTGATTACAGATCTGCTCTGTTTGCAAAACAAAAAGCATTAGCACCTTATATGAGATGGGATGGAGAATCAAGCTTTGATGTGCCTTTGCAATACTCAGTTGCATTACTTTTAATTAAGGGGGCCTAGCAAATCTCTTTCCAACTCCCAGGAGATGTAAAGTGTTTCTTGTAGGAATGAGATGCTTCTTGTAAATGATAATATACTGATGCTGTAATGTTAACTACAAGTATATCCACAGACAATAAAAAACAGAACATATTCTCTCCTAACATATCAGCCCTGGGTAAATAGGGTAAAACTGATGGTAATACACATATTAAACTTACTGACCAGGGAGGCCCTAGACATAAACTTGCTTATCAGAGCAATACTTATAAATCTCCAGTGTTGAACAGTCAGCCACCCAGTGGTACTGACAGAGGATCATCTCTACTATCATACTCTTAGGATTTTCAAATCACACCAGAAGACTTACAAGAAATTGAAACTACCTGGCTGTGAGCCAGTCCCTATGCTCCATGGGAAATGGTTGGTGATGTTACTCAAGTGAAAATATCGTGACAGTCTAATCAAGTCTAGAATGTAGTAAAGACCTTGTTATGGATAGTATACGTGCATATAAATTAATGTTTTGGTTTTCATACTTATTTTTTGTGATCTATTCAGTGACTTGATTTATTTGCAATGCTGATCTGTCTTAAAAGGACATTGTCTAATATATATCTTGCAGCTACTTATGATTGTGTATATCATGGCAAATTGCATTTCTTTTAAGTTCATAATAAGTTGGTACTTGGCTAACTGCACTTGTGGACCATTCCAAGCCCAACCAATTACCACTTGTGAGAATCAAACCCTATACCTTGTGCATATAGGGTGAACATCTTAACCACTAGGCCTACATCCCACCCTTCTGCATTTCAGAGACCTCAGGTCCCTGCTTCAATACAAATTTAATAGACTTTGTTTTTTTAATCATCTGTATATAGATATAAGATTCAAGAT
The DNA here is from genome assembly GCF_019279795.1 of Protopterus annectens. NCBI lineage: Eukaryota > Metazoa > Chordata > Ceratodontiformes > Protopteridae > Protopterus > Protopterus annectens. The sequence goes on along the minus strand of NC_056728.1, from coordinate 1,777,255,315 downwards.
AAGGAACTTATATTTGGTGAGGAGGTCTTTACTGTTATTCTTTTCCATCTTTTTTTCAGCTCCTGTTTAGCTTAGTAGCTTATTTGGGAGGGGGCATGTTTATAATAGCAAATCAAGTCTTATCTCTTCTTTCCTCTTTTAAGTTTGAGATATCCACACTTGTGCGCTTGTCTCCAAGACCTCCTTATCAACAGTTTATTCTATCTCTAATATCTTATCCTCCTATTTTTGGGCTCTGTATTATAGCATTGCTTGTGTTTCATTTGGTGTTTACTGAAACACCGAGTCTGCTTTTCTTACTTAGAGTAGGATATAGACTAAGTATTTTTTATTTTAAAGAGACACATAATGCCTGATGCTAGGTCTAGTTTACTTAATATAGCTACTCTAAATTCTAGGGGCCTAAATGTAGTTTCTAAAAAGAAAGCCATCTGCCAAATGTTACTGCAAAAGAAATTTAGTCTAGTGTTCTTATAAAAAAACTAAGCTAAAACAATCCTCAACAGCTTTGTTGCATTGTTTCTGGAAGGGGGATGTTATCTTCAGTTGTGACAGATCAACCAAGAGGAGTGTTTTATATTTATACATCATTTCCATTTTTAGTTGGAAAATATTATTTGCTAAGAAGCATTACATGGGGTGATAGGTATATGTGTCGATGTATACCCCTAATGGTAATCTGCTTGTAGCCACTTAATATGGGCCAAACACTGATTCTCACACAGCTTGGTAGGAGCTTGCCACTGAGCTGACAGAGCACTTTGATAATAATATTCCAATAATTCTTGGAAGAGATTTTAATGTTATCTCAGATTTTATGAATGACAGACTCCCATTACAATCTACTACTTCCCACAAATAACTAAGGTGATGTTGGCCACAATACATGACTTATCATTAATGGATGAATGGAAACTACTTAACATACATGTGAGAGAATATACTTACTTTAGTTATAGACTCGATAGTGGAAGCAGAATCGATATCATTTTTATTTCTAAAATATTGTTACACTAGAAGATACACAGAATACCACTACACTATGTTCAGATCATTCATTATTTCTGACTGTTATGGAATAGACATTTTTATTAACCAAAACATTCCTTTGGAAGTTCACCCCAATGAGGAATAAAACCAAGGAGTTATATACTTGACTACATGACTGAATTTTGAGATACTGGTATAGCATTCAAATATGATAAAATCTCCACTTACCAAATGGCAAGATTTTAAGAAACATTTTTAGTGATTATGTGAACAAATATAAAAGTATTACTATATCTAACACCAGGTAAGACTGAGAAGGTTAGAAGATGAAATAACCAATATGTAATTTTTACACAAGAACTCAGGGTATAGTAATAAATCTCAACTCGTACAATTAAACAAGTTTAAGAAAAGGTACAGGGCAAGGTAGTACATACAATAACTCAGAAATGGGAAAGATACAAACTATGTTTGGGGTGGTTAAGGGGATAACCTCTCCAAAGTGCTAGCAAATAAATGCCAACAAGGGAATTCTGAGATCATGATTAAATCTTTCAAAAGAACAGATGTATCTGTCATTTCCTACCCATTAGAGATCAGTACAGTTATGTTAATAAATAAAAATATATTCATAAAGCAGGTTTAAGAGCAAATTAAACAGGATTTCAGTACACCAATTAATTACTGGAAATTCAGGCAGCTATTAAGCAACTCTAGCTAGGAAAAACCTTGCAATTAGATGGATTGATTCTTGTTTTTTTCAAGGCATATAAGGAAGTATTACCCTAGCCATTGTATGCTTACTATGTGGCTGTGGAGAGGATGGGCTACTTTCCTGCTGATGCCAATTGTGCATTGGTTCTGTCCTGTCCTAATGCAGGTAAAAATCTTGTGAACATATCAAATTACATACTGATCACATTACCTCAGTTAGAAATAAAAATTTAAGATAAAATATTAGCCATGAGATTAGAACAATTCCTCCCACGGTTGTTTACAAAACACATAATCAAATGTTTATTAAAAGATGCATTGAGAGCTCTGATTTAATTTACCTGTGGCTAAATTTTCAGTTGCCAAAGGAAAGACTAAAACTTATTTCATCTGCATTATTGTTAGGTTTTCAAAATCCATTCTGTATGATGCAATGGGATTTCATTTGGACTGTCTTACATATTGTGGACTCCCCCAATGGTTTATCCATCAATGCCATGTTTTATATATGAATTATTTTGCATGCTTAAATACTAACAGAATTATCTCATCAAAACTTTGTCTTGACAGGGGTACCTGGGCAAAGCTGTCTCCTTTCCCTGCCTTTATTCATATTGGCTGCATATTTTTTAGATGTTATTCTTATGCAACATCATCAAACAGATGCTATTATTGTTAACAGATCTAGAACAATGCTCTTTTCTTGGTCTGCAGACAACTGTATCATATCATTGGAAAATCCACTGACTAGTATCAGTTGGGTATTAAATACCTTACAGATTCCTCTAACTATTCTGGATTAAGACTGAATATGCATAAAACTAAAATCTTTCCCCTTACACATGATACCCAGATGGTTTTAACCAAGTCATCTGAGTACCCTTTGCATTATCAACTTGAGAAGACTATCTGTGGATTATAATGTACACAGATCTATGGCATTCCTTTTCTTGTAATTTTAATCAGATTTCAGATATTATTGCATATATAGCCAATAGCTGGACAGATATGGGTCTGTCTTTTCTTGATATGGTCCAAATAATTAAAATGATGCATATATCCAAATTTAATTTGTTTTAAGACATTTACTTCATGTTTTCTCTAATAATATACTTGACAGATGGCAACAACAATTATTTGATTTCCACTGGGAAAGTCAAAAGCCTTGTATGAATAGAAAAACGCTATATGCTCCATGCACACAGGGTGGAATAGGTTTCCCCAATCTACCAACTATATTAAATCTATTGTGGAATGCCAATATGTCAAATCACAGTTGCAGCCTAAACCAATCTGGTTTCATACTGAATTTCAGAATATTATACATGCATCACAACCACTGACATTAGATCACTCCAATAAAGTTTGGGATTCAGGTGGTCTTGAACAATGGTTTGATGGCATTAATAGCAATAACAGATTAATTAGCGTGAAGAACCATAAATGTATATTACCTTCGAGGATATAGATGAATCCCATGACCATGATTCTTGCAAACCCAGTTTTACTGGGTAGCCCATGAGTTATTTTATGTCAAAGATATTTGGGGTCAGGAACACTGCAATTTGAAAAGAAATATGTGGTCAAAAAAGTTCCAATGACAATTGCATATTCTAGAGCTTCAATATTGTTTAGCGTCCTCCCAGTTTCATAATCCTATTATGATACAGTGGATAATAGGCTAAATAAAATTACTGGCAAATTATCAAAGCCACTGCAGTTCTGAAATAACCGTCAAATCATTTTGTAGACAATGGCTAAAATTAGAATCCTCCCTTTTAGAGATGTCACTGAATGAGGAAATGGGAAAGGATTACTGGTTATATTTTTTATGATCTGGACCAGGAAGACTATATATATATATGGTTCCCATTCAGAAGCCTGAAACATCATAAGCCTGAAAATCAAAATCCTGAAACCAAAAGCCTGAAAATTCAGAATCCTGAAAACTCAAAATCCTGAAAGCCCAAAATCCTGAAAGACCAAAATCCTGAAACTCAAAATCCTGAAAACACAAATAATGCTAATATGTCACTATAAAGACACTAATATCTACCAACTGACCCTGACCCTAACCCTAACCCTAAGGTCCGTCACTATCGCACACTCACCTATATATCATATATAAATGTAACTGTTGGCAATGTGGACAAGCTCAGGCGGCTTACTTTTGTGTGGTTTTGGCCTGTTGTCAGGTTAAATATATATGGGGTAAAATTATATACCTTATAAAATGGTCAACAAGGATTCCCCTTCCAAATAGTGAAGATGTACAATTGTGGCTATTGGTAATATAATTGAATATATACAAAGTAGATATGACTGCTTGGTGTCAGATAAAGATTACCAGTGGCTTCACCACTTACTACAATGCTTAGATTCCGGAAATGTATTGACATGGAATAGATACATCATTGTGTGGTCTGTTTCAATAAGACAAGACTATGGCATCATCATGATATAGATTATACTTGTTGGAATGATTATTCATCCACTCTGATTTTCTGTATACAAAGTACCATGTTGCATTTAACAGCCCCTCATGTAATACCATAGACTCATATTTTTTGTTGTAATACTACAAGTGTTTAGAAATGTTGCTTTAAAATGTTACTTGTATTACAACTATGACTATATGCAGTTGCACAGAATTATGACTTTCATGTACTCTGTCTATATTTCTGTGTGATAGATGTTTCCTCATATCTCATCTGATCCATAAAAACTTATATTACAAAATACATAAATAAATAATTAATTTCAAACAGTAAATGGTAATAAAATGTGTCACCCCATCCCTTCAAAGCTGTTTCAAATAAATGAACTTTAATCAAATATAAAAGCCAGCCAAAGAAGGACACTTGAAGTCACCAAGATAGTAGGATATATGGTTGGGGAGCCTGAACAGTAGCAAAGCAAAAAAACTTCAGAAGGGTATATGGCACAACCAACTCCTTTAAATAAGTGGGACTGAAATCATGAATGGGAACATTCATCAACATTACCATTTTATAGATAATTCTAAAATGCACAGGCAGCCAATGAAAGTTGTGCAGAACATAAGTAATATGTTGGTAATTATTCAAACCAGTAAGTAACCTATCTGTAGAGATCTGTACCATCTATAAGTAGCTATTTTAGAGTTATGGAATCACAGGTAAAGGGCATTACAATAGTTCAGCCAGAAAGGGACTACAGCATGGACTACTACTGAGAGATCAGCTTCAGATAGGAAGTGCTTAATCTAAGGGTTTTCTCAAATATGGGAAACTGGATGATTTAATAACAGTTAACATTTGACCCTAGAGATTACACCTCGATTACACACCCTTTCAACAACCCCAAGATTATTCCCAACATGTAGTATGAAACTAGGCAGCTGAGGTGTCCCACAAGGTAGCATGAACTGCCATAGTCTCTGTTTTGATGGTACTTAATTTCAACCAAATATGTAACAGCCAAGAATACATGGCTTTCCAGACATCAGCCAAGGAACACCTTCTTGCAGAAAGGAGAGGTAAATCTGAGTGTCATCTGCATAACTGGGATCTGCTAATCTTCTTTCCCTAATAAGATCTCCCAGACAAAGCATATAAACTGTGCACCCCTAAGATAGATCCTTGTGGTACTCCACATTCTAAACGTTAGGATGAAGAACATTTTGTCCAAAACAAATTAAGTACAGAGAGCAGATTTTAACCATTTTAAAATCACAGAGGAGAGACAACTGTAAGATCATAATCCCTTAATCAGTAGGCTATGATCAATGGTATTAAATGTTGCTGAGAGATCCAGGTAGACCAGTACCGAAGAGTGACTCATGACTCTAGTTATTAGGAGATCAGTATCTACTCTAACAAGAGTAGACTATGTACTATGGCAAGTGTAAGACCTGGAGTGGAAAGAGTCCATTAACTCGATGAATATTAAATAAGTCCCGAACCTGCTTAAAGACAACTTTCTCAATAACCTTACCCAAAAAGTAAGGTTAGAGACTGTGTGGTAATTATCAAGGATGTTAGTATTTAAAGTAGATTTTTAAGAGTAGCAATAACATAGGCTTCTTTCAAGTTTGATAGAAAATGCCACTGACATAATCAATATGCGAAAAATCATTGGTCCAAGAATATCAAGACTGGTGAAGACTAGCCTCGTCAGACATTGATTAAATCCATAAATTGTGAATCACAGGCGTGCGGCTATAGTTGTGAACTCATCATAATCAGAGAGGCCAATTACCATCCAAGAAGTAAGACTAGGCAAGCGTGGTACTGGAATGATACCAGTTGGGTACAGTGGCAGCAGAGCTGAACTAATGGCTTCAATCATGTCAGAGAAGAACTGAGCGATAGACTTGCATTATACAGTAGGTGATGCCCTTCTGACAGTAAGACATGCTTCCTCCACACAGAACTCCTTAGGTTAAAGCTGGCTTGCATAGTAAGTGGCATAGTCCTCCAAATCAGGCCTCTCATTTCACATGCCTACCCATTGCCTCTGTTGCTCCAGCCTGTACCCTTACCTTCAGAGGAGACTGAGATCATAGTGAAAACATGGTTCATGCCTCCTAATAGGAACAGGACAGATATGACTTTGGGCAAGAGAGTTTTTAACATTGAACAAGCACCTGCTATAGTCCCCAACCAAAGCATTCAGATAATCAGCACCATCTCCAGGAAGGAAATGAAGAATCATAGCTGAAGAAAGCTCATGCCTAATAATAGAGCAGATCAACTTCAGTTCAAGATCAGGTAAGATCCAAACTAAATGGAGTCATGAAGTGATCAGAGCCTGCGTATAGCTGCACCATGAGTCAGATGCCTTCACACCAATAGGAAGACCAAGTCTAAGATATGACCCACTCTAGACATTGCAGACATAATAACTTGAGCAAACACAAAGCCTTTCATAATGCAGTTGAAATATTGAGCAAGAGCCACTGATTCATCTTTGGCCCAGAGACTAAAGTCACCAAGCAGAATTAAGTGTTCATGAACAATGATCAGGTCAAGGAGGAAATCAAAAACCTCTTGTAGGAATGTCTTCACATAACCAAGAGGACATTATACAAAGAAAAACACTCACATTGCTCCTGTCTGTAAGGATATGTGCAAAACAATTTGTTTTCCCTATTGGCAACCTCTGTCAGCTGCAGCCTGCAACCACCACAAACAGCAATCTCAGTGTTGATCCAGACCTTTCTAAGGTACTGTAAAACCAAGAAAACAGGTGAAGTATTAGATAACAGATAAGGGCCAAAGTTACTACCTAGCCATATCTCAATAATAAATAGACAGTTACTATGCTCACCTCCCAGTACATGGTCACATAATACACAGGTGACAGATCACCCCATGGCACCATCTTCTCAGGAAGCAGTCAAGCCATCAAGAAATGCACTTCCTGCTTATCAAGTTCATTGTCATGGGTCAGTGTGGATGCAGATGACTATCTCTTCCCATGTGGTTGTAGTGCAACTCTCAGATCTATGACTTGAACTTCATCACAGTCACTGCTAAAGAAGAGAATGCTGACTCAACCATAGAGATTACTTGTAGCAGATACTGTCCTGTCCTCATATTGCACCACCTTTTTTCAGAAAAATGTTCTCAAGGATAATATACTATTGAGCTTTTTTGCTACCCTTAAAATTCTTAAGGGCATGCATCAAGTTCTCTGCTGATGGTCTTTTATCAAAGTCCTACATTATAAGCTCCATTATTCTTAATTGGTATTTGATACAGAGCCTACATTACTGCAATGTCACTGACATGCATGAATTGTTTATGTCCTTTAAAATGATAGACTACCCGGAAGTGCAGACCTTAGATGGAGCCTTGTCAATTTGCATTTGTACATGTTTGTTTGTTTGCTTGTTTGTTTATTTATTTATTTATTTATTTATTTGTTTGTTTACTTGCTTAGAGAAGAGTACTATTTGATGGAGGACATAGTGAGAGGATTAACGGTAAGCTTAGTGATCATCAGAAGAAGATATTTTGGAAAGAGCTTCATGAATGAGAAGATAGTGAGTGAAATATGCCAAGGATATCAAGGGTAACAAATCAGAATCAGGTTTTATTAATTGTAAAAGGTTACAGGAACAGACAAAGGGGGATGTCTATTATATCTGAGTTTGGTGAGAAAGCTACAGAGCATTGTAAAAATGCCTGAACAGAAGGAAATGGAGCATTGAAAAAGAGCAATAGGTATGCTTATAGGCAAATGGAGAGTAAAGCAATATGGGAAGATTAATACTGAGAAAAAGGTAGTAACAAGTGTCAAGACCAGTAAGTGATTTACATAACGGGATTAACTTATAGATGGAAGAGAGCTCTGAAAAGGATAGTGGATAAAGAAGTGGGATGCAGTGGGGTGCTGGAGGGCTGTAGATGTGAAGAGAAAGAAAGGTAGATTATTTACACATGCTGGATTTGTCTGCTAGCCAAGTGGGCTGGTAAAAAAAGAAAGAAATGGGGTGACATATATGCAAAGGTAATAGATGATAAGTGGTTGCTATGTCTCTTTGGAGCTTAGGATGGGGACATTGGTGGAGCAGGAGTGAAACTAGAGAATTACTATAATCAAGATTGTTGAGAAAAGAAATAGCAAAAGGATGGTGACCAAAATAAATTAAAAGACTAGAGAGGATTACTAGAAGTAGTGAATATAGTAACAGAGATAAAGTAACTGGAATTGGGATCTTTAGAAAAGGGAATGAGCAAACTACATAGGAAAAAATGGGAACTGTGGGAACAATATATGCAGAGCAGGAACGAGGTTTGAGAGGCAGGACTTATGAGCTATATAATGTTTAACTGATAATGATGGTATGCTTTACAAGTATAATGCTTACAACTACAATTGTTTGAATGGTGTCTGTGATGTAAACTGTTTGCAACTGAAGTGATATCATTCTGCATGGTTTTCATTTATATAAATGTAAGATTGCCTTTGTCACTTGTAAATTCAATAAAGATGTTTGGAAAAAAGAAGATTAGAGAGGAGATAATAAGTTTGGGTGGGGAGAATAATTTAGGAGATACTAAGGCGACTTATTTGAGGACCCTTGGGAAAAGGGGTAGATAGAGAAACTAGAGGAATGACTGCAAGATGTTGACACTAAAATACAAGGGAGTCCAGGTGGTAGCATAATGTAAGTGAAAGGGGGAAGAAGAAGAAAAAGAAGAAGGGAAAATGTATTAAATCCTACCTAAGTGTTAAGTAAAATTCAGACTTTGTAAATTGTGTATACATTAAAATTCCAAGTATGGAGATAATGGAGAATGAAACATTGTTACAAAAGGCATTCCCTGGGATTCAGTAAACTCCATGTAGGCTTCATGCGAAGAGTTTGCATGTGTGTGTGGTGATGTGTGTTGAGCAGCATCGCTAATTACATATTCATGCCGCACACCTCATTTAAACATATGAGCACAGTTTCATGGCTGGCAACAGTGTTGCCAGCCAGGAAAACATGTAAACCAACATGAATTACAAACCTGTTTACATCAGAGCACAGTAGGTTAGCGGGTTTGCGCAGAATGCCACAATGGTCATCAGGGCTTAACATATAGTTATTATAGCTCTTAACCTCTTAGTGCAAGAAGTCTGGTCAAAGCACAACATAATGGGGAGACAATAAACCAGAAATAGGGACAGATTTTACATACTTGTTCTTTTAAACTTAGAAATGTGCTAACAAGGTTTGTGTTAAGATATATTTTTCTGAAGGATTTGAAGTATGAAACTCAAATGTATGTAATTATTTAGTGACTTCAGTTATGAAATCATCCCAGTGATATAGCAGAAAACCACAAATTTGATAACCAGACCAAAAGATACAAGGCAAAAATAAGGACATTCTGTAAAAATCTGGACAATTGAGAGGTATGATAGTTATTTATATGGTCTAAGCACAGTACACAGAAGTGTATACAGTGAAGAGTATTGTGAAATCCCATTCCAGACATTCTGTACTGAAGTTATGTAAATGATATGTAAGGATAAACACTCAGGGGAATAATAAACACTCAGGGGAAGGGTGTGCATTGAATAGGGGCACACAGATGAATTGTAGGAATTAATACACGGAAAGGGGACAGGCGAAACAACCTAATATACAGCAGATGAGGACATGTCAATGGAAGACAGTTGTACCAGAAACACCAATCACATATCAATAGGGCACAGTATGGACTAAACAGTGAAAATGTGTATTATGTGATTGTTCTCAACATAATATAACAATGGGGAAGATGTTTGTATGAGGTAAGCATCCTTACACGAACAATGCAGAGGACATCTATAAGGGATGTTATATACGATTGGGGTAGGGTGCGTATTGTGAAGCTGTGCAAACTGATTTGCCTGAATATGAATGTAATCTCAGCAGAGGTCTTCAGCAAGTGGGACAAAGGTAAAGGGTCATGAACAACATTAAAAGAAGCACACACACAGTCATGGACAATATCAGAATAATACCACCAGTAATCATATGTCTTTATCATAAAATATGTGATTTAGAGTCTGCACAAACATACTTGTACAACTATTATGACATGTCTGCTCTCCAGAGGGAAATCACACAAGCTTTCCTGAGACCATAACATTGGCTGGAAGGTGTTAGGAGGGACAGTAGGGCACCGCTCTACCTGTATATGTGACATTATGATCAATACAGACTAGTTGACTAGTGTGCATGACATATATATATATATATATATATAGAGAGAGAGAGAGAGAGAGAGCACAATCCACACTGTCATGATTGTTACCCAAGGCATCAATGTTGTCAAACAGCTAGGTATGTAATATGTGTGCATCACTGGAACAGGTATCACACATACATCTGGTGTAGCAATTTGATGGGGGTTCCACACCATCAGACAATAATGTTTATGCCACAAAAAGAATACCTAGGTATGGCCAATTAGATGTGCGACAGGTCACTGTGGTAAAGGTGGTGCACTTCAGTTACGTATCACTGGAAGATGTGTAGGGAGGTACATGAAGAAGGGTGCATTGTACTCAGTTATGGGTGTGATGAAGGTTGTGAACTATGGAGGTATTATGGCCTGTGATGTGGATGTCCTTCACATACTCTGTAGTTGTGTTACATACAAGGGAGTAGTCAGCACTGTGGCCACATGCTGGTGAACGTTCCACATACCATCTACCCCAGGACACAGGTCACATACATGTTTTTGTTTCATTGCAGCTATTAACATAGCTGTGGCAGCAATCTTTCATGTGTGTTGACACTGTCTGTATTTTACTAATATCACAGTTGGAGTCAATGATTGCCCACAATCTGTAATCCTTCACAACTGTGTGGCACAGTATGCACATGTAATTTGTGATGTCTGTGACTTAAATGATGGACAGGAAAGGGCCCATCTGACAACCCTAGTGTACGGACCTGATCATTGGACCTGAGATATAGGTCACTTCACACATTTCAACATAATTAGATGCCAAGTTTGTGATACAGTGGTCTCCCTACTTGGTGGTATAGGTGTTTATGGTGACATCTGATCTGATAATGTTGAGTAAATACCTCACTGCAGGTTTATGTCAAATGTCTTGAACTTGTCAAGTTCAAAAGGATGTTAGTGTTGTCATCATGTATGCCCTCGATGACCTCTTTGAGGACATCTAACAGATGTAACAGATATGATGTAGCATTGACAATTCACACAGGTCTGTTGCACACAGTCAGGATATTACTAGTGTCCATTTAGTAAAGATCCATGATGACATGTTGGTATACCTCTCAGACGAGAAGAATAAAGATGTGTCTATACATGCATGCATTAGGTGCTGCCCCCCCATCTCAGATGGATACATGTTGATGTACACCCTTCTACAGGAACATAGTCTGTGTGTATGGTGTGTTGATGTGTGTGTTCAATCATGTCAGGAAGGTGTATGTGCTGAGTCACGCTATAGGTGATCTTTGATGTTGTTACAGCCCATTGATTCTGTATAATAGGCACGGATGAAGGTAAGATAGTGCATACTGCTTATCCTGATCTGGCCTAGGGTTTGGACACAATCCCACATGCAAGTATTGAAAAACTCTCCCAGCTGGGAATAAACCCTTACATCACTAGATGGGTAACCAACTGGCCCACCAGTAGAACACATGCTGTAAAAGCTGGGGAATCAACCTGTACCAGAAGACCTGTTGCCATTGGCATAACCCAGGGATCTATGCCTGGCCCTTTACTGTTTGGACTCTATTTCTTGACAGTTCAGAGAAATGTATATGGCCTTTGGCTTACCACATTTGCTTATTTTTGCATACTGGGTGCAATCGTTGAGTCCAGCAATGATGATAACATACTATGGGATGGACTAATACAAACAAATAATTGGTGATAAGACCACACAGTCTACAAATAATTGAAAAAAAATGTGCCTCTATTTTGTCATTCTGCAAAGTGGAATTCCCTGCTGTTTATAGCTGTTAGAAAAATATGTATTAGTAATATGCTTAGTGCATTCGAGGTTTAAAAAGGGTTAACACATTTATTCTATTTCACACTGCATAAATCTGTACGAACTGCAGAAGCATTCCAATCTTGTAATGTCATGAAATATGCGCAGTTATAATCTTTGCTTATGCTTTGAAAATTTACATGGAGGCATTCAATTTCTGCTAGTGTCAGGGAAATAATAATAGATGTATCACTTCTACTAATATCATGAGATTTAAACAGAGTTATTGATTTTCCGCTTATGCTATGAGAAAATACACAGCTGCAGAAGCTATTGATAATGAAGACAAAAGCTGTTTGAAAATATGAACTGCAATCAGCATTAACATGTACCTAAGCTAGAAAAGTACCTTGAAATGTAACATATGTATTAGAGCTGCACAATAGAAGCTTATAGTGGGCTAAAGAAAATACTGCCCCCAAGGTCAGATTGTTTTTCTCAAATGTTTTTCATAAATCCAGTCATGTCAGCAGGAAATCCAAGTAACATTTTCTATGTAACATATAGTGAGTTTCAAATCTGAACATGTCAGCAGGAAATCTGAGTAACATTTGCTGTAGAACAATACAGAAAGCTGTGTCTAACTACGTCAACCATAGAAAGTAACATTTTATGGAACATTATAAGAGAAGCATACTGCCTGTTAGTAATTAGGCAAAAATCCTGTATGTGCATGTTTTTGTCTCCTTGCTGCAAGTAATAAAAGGTGCCATACCTGAACCTTATGTGAATTGGTCTTTGAAGTTTTATCCTTTGACAGATTGGACCTTCGGACCAGAAACCCTCACTTCACCTCGGATCAGACTGGTGCCAGAGTGGTTGAAACCGTACGGGGAAGAAGCCAAATCGGTTCTTCTTATTTGAAAAGCCCTCCGACTGAATTGTCGTGCAAAAGAGGCCAGCCACTTTCTGATCTGCGACTGAAGGATGGGTTTTCCCAAACCAGGTGATCAATCATGAAGGCTCAGGTAAGGTGAATCTACTTTTTTCTGTTTTAGATCAGGGACTAGATTTGTATTGTTTTTGTCAAGACTGTATTTTACAAGTCAGGGACAGAAAAGAGTACTGTCTTGTCATAGATCAGGGAAAACAGAATAGGTAGGCAATCATTCTTAAGAGACTATAACAAAATCCGTGGTACCATGTTAAAAATAAGAAAAGTTACATAACGATCAAAAGGGTAGAACAAATTGGGTAATAATTGCACAAAAAGATGCCAAAATCCGCCGTTAACCGAAGATGCAAAATACATGCAGTCGCAGTGCGTTGATAATATTAAATACTATTCAAAATGGGTTAATAAGTATGAATTTGATGGAAAATTAGAAAAATCCTCGCTTATCAAAATTGTCAAACACCTCAAAACTGATTCCAAAGGTTGGGTAAAAAAGCAACGCCAATTAGGAATTCCTCAGGCGCATAGGTGGATTGAGGAAGTAAACCGTAGGGAACAAAAGAACAACAATTCAAAAGCAATGTTTTTAGATAAGGAGGACAATAATTTAGTAATAGTGTCAGCCCCTCCGCCTCCCTTACCAGAATATGAAGCAAATGAACAGGTTAGTCCACCCCTACGATATCCTGCTGTCACTGAAAATAGAGACATTACAAGAGCAAATCCCTTTATTAGAGATCCCATCAGGACCAGGTCTTGAACATGGGCAGGTAACTCAAATGAAGGCATTGAGTTATATCAAATGGTTAAGAATTCACAATCTATGAGTGAAGAAGAAATATGCCCACTCATAGAAGTACCTAATCCTTAGGCAGGACAAGACGGTCAGGACCCAACTATTCTAGTGTATAGACCCTGGACTCCGGAAGATATCCGGAAAGCCACTGAGGGAATTCCCCATCCAAAAGTTAATTTTAGAAAGTTCTCAGAAGATTTACAAGGAATGAGGCTAAGTTATAATTTAAACAGAGAAGAGGTAGGAAAAAGTAGTTAGACAAATTGTGGGGCCAGATTGGCACATGATTAGTGGCAACTGGAATCTCCGTGACACTGCACATAGACCCCTCCCACATAGCAGCGCAGAACTAGACAACAGAGTAAAAGGTCTCACAGACCGCATCTCTGAGAAATGGAAGCCTAGGGCAGACTGGACTTGCATTAATCAATGCATCCAACAAGAAGATGAAACTGTTGACCAATATTATGCCAGATTATTAGAATGTTTTAATAACCATTGTGGAATGCAGGTTCCTGAAGATCAGACACAAGATTCCCCATATGAACAGCAGTTAAAGAATGCATTTTTAAAAGGTGGTATTGCACCCATAAGCAGTTTTATTACAAAACACATGGTAGATCATCGTACAAGCAGGTTACAGTCATTACTTGAATATGCTAGGCATGCCGAAAGGCATTATAATAGCAAAAAGAAAAAGAAAGCTCAAGTATTTTCTGTAGAAGATGGAGCAGAAGTTTATGTAGTACAGTCCGGGAAAAAGGGCAAGAAAAATGCCCAGGGAAACAAACAATCTGATCAGCGATCAGAGGACATTGAAGGGCGAAAGAAAAGGGGAGAATGTTTTAAATGTGGTAAAAAGGGACACTTGGCAAGGGATTGCAAGAAAAACAAGAAGGCAACCACGGAAGACAAGGAGGGTGAGGACTGACTATATGATAGTCAGGAATCACTGGAAGGGGATAACGGAGAAAAGACAAATAAGAATGTGATAGCGGGAGTAGAGGATGTGACAGAAGAGATAGAGGAAGTGCAGGAAGTTACGGAAAGTGAAGAAAATGAAATATTAGACTTAGCTTTATTGAGCTTGGAGCTCTATTTAGCGGACACAAAACCAGAAGTTACACTCTTGGTAGAAGGGAGGGAAGTCAAATTCTTGTGTGACTCAGGGGCATCACGAACCCTGATACATCCCTCCAAACTGCCAGAAAACTCAGTCACCTGATTACATACTAGTAAAAGCAGCTAATGGACAGCTGTACTGGGAGCCCCTCTCCCGTAACATTGCAATAACTGATCCTGTTTCAGGATTGACTCAGAAAAGCAAAATTGTTGTTTCTGCAAAATGCCCAGTGAACCTCTTGGACAGAGACCTTATGCAGCTATTCAGTATAGCAGTAGTCCCAACCATGCAGGGTATGGAAGCACAGCGACAAATTGATACCTTTACAGTGCAATCGGGGGGTGAAATGTTTTATTGGTACAGCCAGGACTTGGTTACGACTGGTCCAGGGACTGTGACAGAAGAATTGATGAATGTAGCCATCAGCAAGTTCCCCTCCCTTGACATCGATAAGCAACACTTGTTGCACTGTACCCTGTATTATTGTAACACGCCAGGACCTGATAAGGAATATGAGCAAGAATTGTTTAAAAATCATGCAAACAGATTGATATTACGTAATCTGTACTGGGACACAGAAGGGAACAGTGTAGCTAGCTGTTCATTGCCCCAGGAGTTCGTTGCACTCTATAAATCTAATCGATTACCACATGTTAGCTTAACTAAGGACAAAAACATAGAATGGGCAGACCTAGGAGAAAAAGTCACGAGATGGGAAAAACAGACAGAATTAGAACTGTCAGAACAGGGAATACAAATACAGAAGCTGAATTGGATAACTCAGACCCACCCAGCCGTACACTTGCAGCCTAGCAAGAACAGCTGATTAGCACTCCTATTAAAGGAGAAAGAGAATGCCTTACAGAATATACCAGAAACTCTCTGGTCAACAGCAAAGTCAGATGTAGGACTTATTCGTACAGAGGGACCAGTTACTATCATGCCAAAGTCAGCATTTAGACCACAAAAAAGATAGTATCCCTTAAGAAAAGATGCAGAGGCAGGAATCAAACCTATTATAGCAGCTTTACTTAAGGAAAGGGTGCTGGTGGAATCTCCTGACTCACCGTGTAACACACCCTTATTTCCTGTTAAGAAAGCAAATGGAGAATGGCGTATGGTCCAAGATTTACAAGCTGTAAATGATGCAGTAATACCAAGGGCACCTACAGTGCAAGACCCACACACCCTGTTGAATGATTTCAAACCTCAACAGAAATATTTTCTGTGGTAGATATCAGCAATGCGTTCTTTTTGATACCGATACACTCCGACAGCCAGTATTGGTTTGCATTCACATTTCAGGGGAAAAGGTATACATATACGCAACTACCACAGGGATATTGTGAAAGTCCAACAATATTCTCACAAGAAATGGCAAGCAACTTGGCAGGATTTATCCCACCAAGAGGCAGTCAGATTCTACTTTGTGTTGATGACATCCTGCTGGCGGCTTCCACCCAGCAAGATTGCAAAGAAGATACCATAGCGCTATTACGATTCTTAGCTGCTTAAGGACATAAGGTAAACAAACATAAACTGCAGCTTTGGAAAAAACAAGTCAAATATCTAGGATATGTAATATCCAAGGATGGTAGAAAATTAGATGAGGACAGAAAAGTAGCAATTTTGCAAGCACCAAAACCCACTACCAAGAAGGAAATTATGTCCTTCCTGGGTACAACTAATTTTTGCCGGAGCTGGATTCCAAACTATGCCTTGAAATCTGCACCTCTGACTGACCTGATATATAAAAAGCCTATGGCAGCACAGGATTCGTTACAATGGACACCAGAGGAATAATCTGCTTTCTGCAAACTGAAACAGTTAATAGCGTCCTCATTAGTTCTGGGATTACCAAACTGCCATAAACGTTTTTTCCAAACTGTAGATTGTAAGCAAGGTTAAATGACATCAGTGTTAACACAACAGCATAGGGACAAGCAATGCCCCATTGCTTATTATTCATCACAACTAGACCCAGTGGCATGGTCTTTACCTCACTTTGTACAAGCGGTAGTTGCAGCTGCAATGGCAGCACAGGCTTCGGCCTCAGTAGTTTTATTCCACCCTCTCACTTTGAGAGTGCCTCATGCAGTCGCAATTATTTTACTACAAGAGAAAGTAGCACATCTTTCCCCTGCTAGGCATCTTTCCTGTATGACTATATTGTTGAGCCAACCTCACATGACAATTGAACGATGCACAACTTTGAAACCTTCTACCTTGCTCCCAACCCCTGCAGATGGCACATCACACCACTGCCTGCAGGTGATTGAGCAAAAGACACTACCTAGAAAAGATCTCATGGATGTCTCCTTGGATAATGCCGAGGTGACATACTACGTAGATGGTTCGTGCAAAAGGGGTCCTGCAGGACAGAACCTAGTAGGATATGCAGTAGTTTCTGATACTGAGATTATAGAAGCAAAACCTTTACCACATAACCTGTCTGCACAGGCAGCAGAATTGATTGCCTTGACACGGGCATGTACCTTAGCAAAGAGTAAATGTGTGAACATTTTTACTGATAGCTAGTACGCTTTTTCTACTGTACATGTTTTTGCGCAACAGTGGAAAAATCGAGGAATGACAACATCTACTGGCAAACCTATCAATCATGCACAGTTTATTCTAGATCTTTTAGAATCTATTCAGTTACCTCAAAAAGTAGCTATTTGTAAATGCACAGCTCATACCAACCAACAAGATAGGATTTCAAAAGGTAATGCGAGAGCTGATACAGCTGCAAAACAAGCAGCTTCAGAAGTATTTCTTTTAAATGAGGAACTACAACCCTCTGAGATTTTAGACTTAGAAATGTTAAGGACAATGCAGACACTCACTACACAAGCTGAAAAACAAAGATGGGTAAAATGAGGAGCAATTCTCGAAAAGGGGCTGTATGTCTCTAAAGAAGGGAAACCGATACTACCATCTAATTTGTTTAGATATGCAGCTTTGTTGAGCCATGGGCAATGCCATGTCTCAACAGGGGGGATGGTACAGCTGGTGAACTGAGTGTTCACAACATATGGATTTACAAACTACTCTAAAAAATTTTGTTTGATGTGCCAAATTTGTAACAAACATCATGCACAAGGGGCGCTAAAGCCCAAGCAAGGGAATTTCCCTACACCACCATATCCATTTCATACTATCTGTATGGATTTCATAGAACTGAACAAATGTGAAAATAAGAAGTATTGCCTTGTCATTGTAGATATGTTTTCCAGATGGGTGGAAGCCTTTCCAACCAAAAATCCAGACGCAGCCACAGTAGCGAAAGTCCTTGTCAAAGAAATCATCCCTAGATTTGGCATTCTGGAAAGGATCTACAGAGACAACGGTACACACTTTGCAAACCAAACCATACAACAGTTAAGTAAGCATTTTGGTATTTCTTTAAAAAATCATTGTGCATACCATCCACAATCTGCAGGGCTAGTTGAGAAGCATAATGGAATTTTAAAGAATAAGTTAAGAAAATTAATAGCAGAAACAGAAAAGAATTGGGTGTACTGTCTGCCCCTGGCACTGTTGAGCATGAGAACTGTTCTGACTGCAAAAGGATTGACTCCTTTTGAAAAACTATTTGGAAGGGCTTATTATATACACCAGTGGAAACCTCTCATGCCCGCAGACCAGGAAGCTGACTGTACACTAGCCGAATATATGAGAAATTTGTTGAATTCTAAACATCTGTTGCAGTCATATTCCATTTCAGATAAAGGACAAACCGAAACATCAGAAGTGGCAGTGATCCCAGGGGATTGGATCTGGGTGAAAACTATTAAAAAGAGGAATTGGACATCACCAAGGTGGGTAGGTCCATACCAGGTGCTTCTTTCGACACCCACTGCAGTCAAAATCACAGAGTGAGCCTTGTGGATCCACCTGATGCACTGCAAACTAGTTAAGAACTTTGAACTGGACAAAAATCTTACCTCTCCATCAGGGCCCTCAGCACAAAGTCTGGCTATGAAGGGGGGTCAGATCAATAGGACTGATCCGTCTCAACCCCAGTGAAGAAATCATCGGTGCTGAAGGCCATATTAGGGCAGAGAGTAAGATCACATGTTAAAAGCAAAAATGATAGAATCCAGAGAAATTCAAATAAAACTACTCGGAAGAGTTGGAGAAAATAGGAATGCAGAACAACCATTTCCTCAGAAGTATTGCATAATCATCCTGTTAACTGTACTAGTGATAATAATCTTTTTGTTGTGGCCATTCCTTTTCCCAGCCACACAAACTGAACTGAATAAACGTGAAGAGTTGCACATAGACTGGCACCCAAACTTCAATACTTACCAGGCAATCAAATATGTGTATGCTGAGACCTTCAATGTCTCAAATTGCTGGATTTGCACAGCTTTGTCAACAGCATACGGGGGGTTATCATTAACTTCAGTCCCCCTAAAAGTCAACGAGACCTGGGAAAACTTGATTAACTATTACAGCACAAGATAAAATAGCATTGCACTTGTCTGTTCAACAAAAGGGAACTGTGTGTTTTTACAAAAATTATACAGTTCAGGTGGGCTGGAGCAATTGCAATGTGACTGTTCCTTATAGATGCTGTACTAAAGCTAATAACACAGTTTTTTATTGTAATACAAGCTATGATTCATTTTTTAAATTGATGCACAAAACCATTGAGGAAGTAAGACATGATTCTGTTCTCTATAAACAACTGTCTATAATTGACAGAAAAATGTTTCACACAGGACAAGTGTATATTCATAGTAAAGTTACTACTAAAGTAGAAGACTGTTATTTTGTATGTGGTAGAAAAGCATACAAGTGGTTACCTGAGAATTGGTCTGGCAGTTGTTTTTTTGGGCTACCTGGTTCCAGCCATATGACACACAGCAGTTTTACCTCGAGAAAAATTTGAAATGTTCGAGAAGCCGTCAAGAAGCCTGTCAATCCAGTAGGACAAATCGATGCACCCTGGAAAAATCATCATGCTGTGGGCGATGAACTAACACACATGGACTTGAGTGATTCTGTTATATCGTGAGCAGGCATATTACCAGCATATGGAGCAGTAAAATCAATCTGGGAGCTGCGAAAACTGTCTAAACTTTTCAAAGTAATGAGCAATGCAACCTTTTCCGCTCTAGAATTGCTGACTGATGAACTGAATGCCATGAGAACTGTAGTGCTTTAAAACCGCATGGCTCTCGACTTCATCCTAGCAGCGAGAGGAGGTACTTGCGCTTTAATCCAGGAGGAGTGCTGTTTGTATAGTCCTGACCATAAACATGAGATAGACAATCACCTTGAGGTAATTCAGCAAGTGTCAGCCATGACCACACCAGGACCAAATCCATTGACGGACTTTTTCCAGAGATTGTTTGGGGGTGGGGCAGTATCCTAATGAACATTCTGATTGCCATCTGTGTAGGAATGATCCTACTGGGGGGGTGTGTTTGCTGCTGCATCCCCTGCATGAAAAGACTGATTAAAGACTTTATAGACATGTCAGTTTCAGAAACTTTATATCAAGGTGCTGAATTTGAAGAACTGTTAAAAAATTGAAAATGCTTTCATAAGTTTAAACTGAATGACTCTGTTAACTGCAAATCCTGAGTAGGAAGAGGTTAGGGAAAGAAAAACTGTTTATGCTTATTTTGAAAGTAGAATAAAGTATTAAAAGGGGGAAATGTTAGAAAAATATGTATTAGTAATATGCTTAGTGCATTCAAGGTTTTAAAAGGGTTAACCCATTTATTCTATTTCACACTGCATAAATCTGTATGAACTGCAGAAGCATTCCAATCCTGTAATGTCATGAAATATGTGCAGTTATAATCTTTGCTTATGCTTTGGAAATTTACAGGGAAGCATTCAATTTCTGCTAGTGTCAGGGAAATAATAATAGATGTATCACTTCTACTAATATCATGAGATTTAAACAAAGAGTTATTGATTTTTCGCTTATGCTATGAGAAAACACACAGCTGCAGAAGCTATTGATAATGAAGACAAAGGCTGTTTGAAAATATGAACTGCAATCAGCATTAACTTGTACCTAAGCTAGAAAAGTACCTTGAAATGTAACATCTGTATTAGAGCTGTACAATAGAAGCTTATAGTGGGATAAAGAAAATACAGGTCCCAAGGTCAGGTTGTTTTTCTCAAATGTTTTTCATAAATCCAGTCATGTCAGCAGGAAATCTAAGTAACATTTTCTATGTAACATATAGTGAGTTTCAAATCTGAACATGTCAGCAGGAAATCTGAGTAACATTTGCTGTAGAACAATACAGAAAGCTGTGTCTAACTACGTCAACCATAGAAAGTTACATTTTATAGAACAGCATAAGAGAAGCATACTGCCTGTTAGTAATTAGGCAAAAATCCTGTATGTGCATGTTTTTGTCTCCTTGCTGCAAGTAATAAAAGGTGCCATACCTGAACCTTATGTGAATTGGTCTTTGAAGTTTTTTCCTTTGACAACAGCATTGAGAACAGTTCAGCTATACTGAAACTCAGTGATGCAAGACCTGGGAACACGCATAGATAGAAACCTGAAATTCGACCACCATGTGTCCACACTGGTATTGAAAGCCTATGTTGTGCACATCATAGGTCATGCCATTGTATTCAGATCTGAGGATTATACTATGGCACTGTACTCGAACCTTATCAGAACACAAATAGATTATGATGCTCTGTTTTGCATGTACCTCACCAGACACATGCAGCAGCTGAAGAGACCACAGTAGTTTCTTACCAAGAAAACACAGGGCCTATAAACCATGTCATAATGTATGCAAATAGACTGAAAGCCATGTCACTGTAATCTCTATTGTATAAGATGAGATGACTTCTACCTGGCCTTCAGGCCAGTCTCTAATACTGCTCTGGTGGGAATAGTACACAAACCAGATATAGCTGATGACATTAGCAGTATCTGAATATGGTAATATTAGTGTCTCACATCCTGGTGTAAAAGGCTGTCTGTAATGTCAAGCAAGTGGCAAACACACATACACACACACACACATACACACACACACACACACACACACACACACACACACACACACACACACACACACACACACACACACACACTCTCCAGTTGACTGCAGTGAGAACAGAATCCCTGCCTATCTAAGAACACAGACTGCAGAACTCTGGATTTAAGGCAAGCACCACAGCTCAAGTCTGAATTAGAGTGCCTCAGATAACACTTTATAGCTGATGACATCAGCAGTGTCTGGTGAGGAAAATATGGTAATAACAGTGTCCAATATGCTGATGTGAAAGGCTCCCTGCAGTATCACGCAAGTGCACAAACACTCACACACACACACACACACACACACACACACACACACACACACACACACACACACACACACATACACATATGCACACAAGCACACACGCACACACACACACACACACACACACACACACACACACACACACACACACACACACACACACACACACACACACACACACACACACACACACACTTGCACACACACACACACACACACACACACACACACACACACACGCACACACACACACACACACACACACACACACACACACACACACACACACACACACACACACACACACACACAGTTTCTTACAGTGAGAACAGAACCCCTACCTATCTGCAGAACTCAGTACTTTACACAAGCACCATGCAACAAGTCTGACTGTTATATGGCTGCATGACCACTTATATTGGATGACATCAGCAGTGGATGTTAGAGAGAAGATGTTGGGAGGCCTGCATGAAATGTGTGTTTAGGTATGTGCAAGTGTCAGAATACTGTCAATTCATGGGATTGGAGAGGTAACTGTAGGATACACACTTATGCTCTTCTGGCTAGATACATACACATACACACACACACACACACACACACACACACACACACACACACACACACACACACACACACACACACACAAAACCCAGTTGATTGCAGTGAGAACAGAGCCCCCTACCTATCTAAGTATACAGACTACAGAGCTCAGGACTTTACGCAAGTGCCATGGCATAACTCTGACTTTTTTAGGCTGCAGGACAACTTATAGTGGATGACATCAGCAGTGGTTGTAGGACAGAAGATGATCGGAGGCCTGCACAGGTTCATAGGAGGTTACTAGGCTAATGGCCCTAGGGCCTTTACAAGCTTGGCTGTGTAAAAACCTGAGCACCATTAACCATAGTTAGATGGTCATTGTTAGCAGAGAGATTTTATGATCAGCACCGACTGTCCCATCCATGAGAGACATAGGTGCCACCCCTGGAGTGAATTTACTGTCACCCATCCAGTTGTCAAGGTTAGGCTTGAATGGAGTCATTGAGGAGCTCTGTTTTACATGCTGTGGGTACCTATTCTAGAGAAGTAGCATTCACTGGGAGATATATCTGTTTCTCGGGTGTGCTCTATTTATGCCACAGACTAGGTTAAGATCCCTGGAGCAAGTTATTCTTGTCCCATTTGATTTGCATATGTCCAGCATTTCCATTAGGGCAGAGTCGGAGACTGCTCTGTAGGCCAGACAAAGGTCACATCTCAGTAGCCTGCATGATATTGAGCACAGTGACAGGGCCTTCAGTCTTTCCATGTATGTCATGTTTTGCACGCACTAGATAACATAGGTCAAAAACCTTTGTGGTGTCTCTAGTTGCTGCAGGTGCCTGGGTGAGGTACATATAGAAGGTAGCATTGTACTCAATTAGTTGTCTGAGAAGGGTGGAATACAGCAGAGCTATGACCTCCCTGGTCTTGGATGTGAGTCACACTATAGGTAATGTGTGAGGTGCACAATGTAGAATGTTTTTCTTACCACTATGGGCACATGGGGATCAAAGTTTAGATTCCTATCAACCTGTGTTCCAAAGTTTTGCACCACTGAGTTTGAGCTTAGAGGGGTAGTATTTATATCATAATTAACATGAGGTACATCTTTGCCAAAGTGGACAATGAGGCATTTATTGTGTTAACTTTTAGTCTCTGAGTTTGGCATCAGTCATTTGTTTGTGTCAGCCATTTCTGTAATATATTAACATCATTGGGAAACTCTATATGACTGCACCCAGTTTACAGTCATCTGTATACTTGATAAGCCACAGGCCATCTACCTTCACCTGGATTTCAGAGAAATAGTTTCCAAATAGTTGAGGGGCCAGCACAGATCCTTGTGGTACTTCACTGGTAACTGGTCTATTGGTAGAGGTAGACTCCCCAACTGTGACACTGTGTATTCTGTCAGTGAGCCAGTTGGCTACCCATCTAGTAATATATGGGTTAATCCCCAGATGGTAGAGTTTCAGGGATTGTGTCAAAGGCCTTGGCTGAATCAAGATATGCAGTATGTACAGGTTTCCCTCATCCATGGCTTTGGTGACATTCTGGAAGAAGTCCACCAGGTTTAATAAGCAAGATCTACACTTCACAAAACCAAACTGGGTCAGGTCAAGAGTTTTGAAGGTTGCTTATGTCCATGTGGATAAGGTCCATGATGATTCTTTCCATAGTCTTTCAGATAAGACTGGTTAGGCTTATATGTCTATAGTTCCCAGGGTCAGCTGATGGATGTTTAGGCATGGTCAACCATGAAGATATCTCTAGTGCTGCATGTTACCAGATTCATGTCCATTGCATATCATACCACATTTGTTATTAATTTATAAAGTGTAGTTGATATATTTGTGAAAAGGTACTGAGACACCAGAGCTGCAGTGCAAAGGGGGGGGGGGGCTTCAGTTAGTTATGCTTCCATATGTAGTTTCATGGCATAAAGAGTAAATGGACAGTAAATCTCACTAATACATGCTAATAGTGACTTTGCATAGTGCAGCGGTGAGCAGCAGGTTTGCACTACAGTTTGTAAAGTGTTTGCACATGCGATAGACACATTTCCATTACTTTCCCTGTTTGTGCATAGTTAAGCAGTGTGCAAACACGAACCGCATTACTAAAATTCTGAGATTTAGTAATGAGTATATGAAACACAACTGCTGCTTATCTGACTCTGTGGCTGCAGGTGTAAATGCATTGATACATTTCTTTTTAAGCCTAGATTATACTGGTTTCAAATCCAGGTGTATCTAATACTTTTAAATAAACAGTGTTAATGCAATACCATCATGTGTGCTATGCCAACTTGTGTTGCAGTGTGTTGGCATAACTCAGTAGGTTTAAGCAGCATTGTATAGAGGTAACCAAAGCATTAGGGCCACTCACCATTGCTTGTCATTGCTATGTGATGCCGACCTCTGCACAAACATAGATGCCAGAAAATGAAGGAATCCATTGTTTTTTTTCTGGTACTTATGTGTGCTGTGTGTGATTCTATTTTGTGACCAGATTATAGGTATTAAAATGTGGAAGATAGGAAAGTGGTGAAATGGGGAGCATGCAGGGGGAATAACAAAGGCACAGCAATGTGCTGGATGGAGGTAGGAAAGAACCATAGCTATCTATTTCTAAAACAGTAAAAGCTGAAAATATGTGTAGAATATTAACTGAATTTGTACTGTCACCTCCAGAAAGAGGGCTGACAATATAATCATGTTGTATAGCCAGTTGGACTGAATCAAGTGTGTCAAGGAGACACATGTGGAAGTGGAGAGCTATGCATGGGATGATATTTTTTGTGGGACAGGGACCCATTTTTTTAATTCTGTAAGAGAGGAGTGCTGGGTAAGGGGCGTAGGTATTTCTGGTTCAGGTAAATTGGGTAGGTGAAGAAGCAAATGCAAACAAACAAGACAAAGAAGACAAGAGACAGAGACTGTGAGGGACACAAAAGGTTGGAAGACACCATGTTTGGGGTAAGGGAGGGAACATAGGCTCATGCCCATCAAATATGGAGACAGTGAGAATCTAGTCCTCACCCACTGGAATGCCATTATTGTTCCCTTACTCTACTGGTGGCTAGAGTGCGTTACATCTTCTCCTTCTATGTACCATGATGAAGAGCAGCCTCTCCATCTTGCATAGGCATGCACCAATGGTGCTGTGCATAACCCTATGCACCAATCCTGGCATCTCTTGGCAGGTGATGAAATGCCCATCTCCAACGCTGATCCCAGACGGTACCAGAGCACCAGCTGCAGAGGCAGCACTATCTGAGGGCACAGGTAATGCAGGGGCAAGAGAGGCAGTGCTGCCAGGTTGGGTCCCAGATGAGGTGGGCATTGGTGCTGGAGCCAGTGGAGTGGGGGCAGGCTGATTGACTGTGGCTTGCCTATCTTACTGTGCTGTGAAGCATTAAATGATTTGGTACAGATGGATGACATGGAGACATTTTGATGATACATAATAGAAAAAACATAGAGATAACGGTTGGGGTGAGAGAAATAAAGATAAAATAAGTATCATTATATGTGACATATAATGCATTGACACAATTATGCAACTATTTTATCTGAAGTATTACATTTAAGTATATGTCCTAACAACTACATACTATAACTACAGACTGTTGAAAGTAATCCTTGCAATGTTTCAAGGCAGTGTAGAAGCAGAACCACATAGTCAGGATAAATAAATGAATAAATAACTTTTAATCCTAGTACACAGAATACAGACAGTATTCTTGCCACAACCACAGTCAAAGTTGAGCGCGCTTTCACTTTGTAAAATACAAAGCTTCATCAGAACAAAGAGCCATTGTGTTAATGCATTAAATACTCACTTATAAAACTGAATAATTGATTCTTAAAGAGACCTGTCGTCCCCATAGTAATCACATATTCACAGAACATAAACACCTTAAATACAAATATTTCGAATTAAATAATGTTATAAAGCTGTTTTTTAATTTAACTGTTCGTAACATAAAAACATGTAATATGAATTCATGATATAATAAATACATAGTCCTAAAAATGCATAAAAAAGTATGTTTAAAATCAATTCTCATAGTTGTTTATCTAGTAAATAATCCCCCCACCCCCCTTTTTTCATTTTGTGCTGTAGGAACTAATGTGGAATATATAACATATTGTGATAATCATACCTTGACTGTGCCTTCATAACTTAGCCTGTCTTAACTTCAACACACTGCTAATACTAATACAGTCCTTAAGTCCAGGGAGTTTTCCAGCATCAGTTTTCAATTGCCAAAATAACTCCCTGAACTCAACCTTAGATTCCCAGTTTCCTCCACGGCGGTCAATACCAACCTGTTCCACTACTGCAAACTTAATCTTCATGTTTGTGCATACCAAAGAATGTTTGTAGAAGGCATTAGATTCTTTCCCTTTACTGATTTCGTAAAAATGCTCGTAAATCCTTTTCATAAGGGTACGTGTGTTTTTCCTATATAAAAACTGTTACACACAACACAAATCCCTATGTAAATTAGTCTTTTGGTACCACAATTGTAGTGTTTGCAAGCAGTTAACTTTATACCTCTAGAGGGAATGTGTATAACACTACCCTCGAGAATGTACTCACATTGACGTCAAGCTCCACATTTAAAAGTACCTCTTCTTGACCCCCCCCCCGGTCCTACACTGATTGTCTTTCTTTTCAAATAAATGCTTCAAGTTAGTACCTCTCCTTCTTACAAATGAAGGGTGTGATGAAACAAATGCTCTTATGTCATTGTTAACTTTCAATTTTGTTTGTGTCTTTCGGCTTTTTCCTGGTTAGGGGTTGCCACAGCGGAACTCCAGTCCGCTAATGATTGGTAGCGGATTTTTACGTACCGGGTTACCAGCCCTGATGCACAACCTTCAATGAAGGCACGCCCCATTCACGTATGCCTCCACACAGAAGACGCTCTAGCTGAGAATCGAACGAGACATCTTGCTATGAGGCGACAACGCTACCGCAGCACCACCACCGCAGTACTATGGGCCAATATTTCTTAATAGTCTCTTCCACACTACCAGATGTAAATGAAAAAGTATGTGTAAAGACCACTTTGTGTTCTTTTTTATTCTCACCACTAGTGGTCTCCTCTGTAAATCCTAACCCAAGTAGTGGACAATACTTACTGTCCCTGTTTTGGTAACTTCATCAACCAAATGATTTATCATTGGTTCAGGGTATCCTCTTTCTAGAAACAAAGAGCTTATAGTCTCAGTCTCTTCAAAAATACAGAGAACACACTAGTCATTCTTGATACCCTTATTAACTGGCCTTTTACAATCCCCTTCTTTAGAAAATATGGATGTCCACTCTCAAAATGCAAATATGTATTAGAGAAAGTGGATTTCCTGTAAAGTCTGGACTGTAAACATTGGTTTATTGTGTCCGTGTAAATCATGACATCTAAATACTTTATACTAAAATGATCAGTAGTGTAAGTAAAGTTCAAAAAATCAGTGGAATTATTTAAATAGTTTATAAATTCCTTAAATTCACTTTCAGACCCCTTCCACAATATACAAATATCGTCCAGATAATGAACACAGAAGGTTAAATGTCTATGCCATTCTGAATTCAGGACAAATTTCTGTTCCCAATAATAAAGAACACAATTAGCATATAAGGAGGTGCATTCTGCCCCCATAGCTACTCCCTTCCTTTGTTGAAAAAAATCCCCATTGAAATATAGAAAATTGTTTTTCAAAATGGTTTCAGTAAAATCCAATATCAAGTTAATTGTGTTACTACCTAATCCTGTCTCAGTGCACAAAATCTCTCTGAACCACTCCAATCCTGTTTTGTGAGGAATACTTGGGAATAACTCAACTACATCTATAGTAGCATAAAGTGTATCAGCATCATATTTGTCATTAGTTATTCTTCTTAAATAGTCCCAGGAATCTTTTGTTATATGAGGTATAGAATTAATTAATTTTTTTAATTGTGAATCCACAAAAATCGCTAAGGGTTCAGTGATACTACCAGCCCCTGCTACTATAGGCCTAAATTTATCTTCATTAATCCCTTTATGCACTTTGGGAATCCCAAATATAGCAGGGACCCTAGGATTCTCAACATACAAAAAATTAAATAATTTCTCATTCATACTTTCTTATAATAAGTGGTCTAACAAGTAATATTTAATTTTAGAGGAAGCAATGTTAATTTATTTCTGAGAAACAACAGTATAGTGTTCCACATCTTGTAAAATGTTGTGTATATAAGTGTCATATTCATCATTGTACATCAGGACCACTCCTCCCCCTTTGTCTGGTTTCATAACTCTACAATTTTCATCTTTAAACATATTCAATAAAGTTTTTTCTTCTTCGGACAAGTTTTTGTTAGTACCATTGTCACTGTTATTCAGTTGTCTCACATCTTTTTCAACCAACTCTTCAAAAATCTTTAGTATTGAGTTGGTTGGTGGATTAAACAAACTCTTCCTGGACATTTCTCCCTGATTTAAATGTGTACCTTTGAAGTAAATTTGTAAATTCAACTGTCTAATAAATAATTTGAGATCAATTAATGTGTTAACTAGTGACCTTGGTCTAATGGGAACAAAGTGAAACCCCTTAGTAAATAAATTAAAATAAGTATCATTAACACTAGGTCTGTGAAGTTATAAATAGTAAAATTATCTTTTTTACAGACCCTTGGATCCGTCTCATTTAGAGTAACAATCTGGTTAGCGTTCTGTATAATATCAGGGGCTGGGAGCAAATAATCACTGTCTATCAGTAATTCCGTGCTTTCCCTGAAAATCTGCCCCCCTCCCTCCTCTGTAGAACTGATAATTCTGATAGTAATGTTTCCTTTGCTTTTCCGCTAACCTCTCGCTCCTCCTCACAGTCCCCCCCCAAAGGGTGACTGTAATGTTCATTGTTATTGATATTATCATCATTTTCTGTGTTCATTACATTACCACTGTCAATATTCAAACTCTCTAAAGTGTTGTTAAAAACTGGATAAGCTCTACCACTTTTGTATTCTTTTAAATCCCGGTCAAGTTTTCTCATTTTTCTAAGAATAATTTTATCACAATAATTGTCAATTTCCCCAAACAAATTTTCATACTTTCTCTGGTCACAATTCCCACTGTTAAAATCCAAAATCTTATTGTGCAATGCATTTGTTTCACCTAACATTTCATTCTGACTTTCATATCCCCTAACCATTAGCTTCAACATTTCAATACCAGACTTGTTAAATAATTCAGTTAACTGTTTGTACTGTAAAGAGTTCTGTTTAACATTGTCAGGGTATTTAAATAATCTTAACCCTTTAGGCACTCTTTCTGTGCCAATACATTCATTTAAATAGTCAATTTCTAGTTGGTTTGATTTTAAAGCATACAGTCTGTTTTTAAAATTCTTGAATGTCTCATCAAAACTCTCTGTCTGGTGGTTAAATATTTGTTCATTAAAGTTAAATCGTCAATTAGACCAGGTATCAAAATTAAAATTGACAGTACCTGTATTCACTTTACCAACTTGAGAGGGTTGTAATTTACTGTTACAATCTCTTTTACTGTAATTTTGTTGTTCATTGTCCTCCAGTAAACTGCCATGTCTCTCTCCTTCTCGAACCGCATTGTGTCTCAAGGAGCCTTGCATCAAGCCTGTAGTGTGCTGCTCCTTGGACTGATGCTGGTTTGCCGGTATTTCGAACTGCCCAGGTAATGTAGTTTTAGTGTTCTCAAGAATTTGAGACAAAAGAGTTACTACCTGGTTAAATTCACCTCGAGTGACCTGTGAATTATTATCCTCCTTCAACATATCTTTTAAAACCACTGGTGTATCCACAAAGACATCAGACTCTGCCCGTTCTGCCATGGAAAATTAGACTAAAGAACCACAGGATAAAGATGAACTGAGCCAGTAACACAACAGTTCCAAGGCAGTGTAGAAGCAGAACCACGTAGTCAGGATAAATAAATGAATAAATAACTTTTAATCCAAGTACACAGAATACAGAGAGTATCGTTGCCACAACCACAAACAGTCAAAGCTGAGCGCGCTTTCACTTTGTAAAATACAAAGCTTCATCAGAACAAAGAGCCATTGTGTTAATGCATTAAATACTCACTTGTAAAATTGAATAATTGATTCTTAAAGAGACCTGTCATCCCCATAGTAATCACATATTCACAGAACATAAACACCTTAAATACAAATAATTCTAATTAAATAATGTTACAAAGCTGTTTTTAATTTTATTGTTCATAACATAAAAACATATAATATGAATTCATGATATAATAAATACATAGTACTAAAAATGTATAAAAAATTATGTTTAAAATCAATTCTCATAGTTGTTTATCTAGTAAATAATCCCCCACCCCCACCCCTTTTTTCATTTTTGCTGGAAAACTCCCTGGAATTAATGACTGTATTAGTATTAGCAGTGTCTTGAAGATAAGACAGGCTAAGTTATGAAGGCATTGTCAAGGTATGATTATCACAATATGTTATATATTCCCCATTAGTTCCTACAACACAAAATGAAAAAAGGGGGGTGTGGGGGGTTATTTACTAGATAAACCACTATGAGAATTGATTTTAAGCATACTTTTTTTTATACATTTTTAGTACTATGTGTTTATTATATCATGAATTCATATTACATGTTTTTATGTTATGAACAGTAAAATTTAAAACAGATTTGTAAAATTATTTAATTAGAATTATTTCTATTTAAGGTGTTTATGTTCTGTGAATATGTGATTACTACGGGGACAACAGGTCTCTTTAAAAATCAATTATTCAATTTTATAAGTGAGTATTTACTGCATTAACACAATAGCTCTTTGTTCTGATGAAGCTTTGTATTTTACAAAGTGAAAGCGCGCTCAGCTTTGACTGTTTGTGGTTGTGGCAAGAATACTGTCTGTATTCTGTGTACTTGGATTAAAAGTTATTTATTCATTTATTTATCCTGACTACATGGTTCTGCTTCTATATTGCCTTGGAACTGTTGTGTTACTGGCTCGGTTCGTCTTTATCCTGTGGTTCTTTAATCCTTGAAATGTGCATATATTGCATATATGTTTGGTCCAGTCATATAGATTACAGTTAACAACAAGCCACTTGTATAGAGTTTAAGTTAATATTATTAAAGAAGCACAGTATTGTATAGTTGCTATTCATGGTATTTGAACCCACAACCTCTGGCTACAGTCTTATACATAACGCCTAAAACTGGTTTGTGCTACAGACTAATGCATGCACGCTTGCTTTTACAGTTAGGATATATATGCTCAATTTGCTACAACTGTATTAAAAACCCAAAAAATCTATCTTTAACTTTTAAAGCTGTAATAATTCTCTTGTACTACATATAGTCCACTTGCTTCCCTCAGTCTCTCCATTTGATCAGCATGAGTCCATCTATTGAACTCTATTTTGGCATTATCTGTGGAAAGGACCAAAAAGAAGAGAAGAGCACTATGCATCTCAGTCCTGCCTATATTTAGCGTTTTATGTATTACAAATCCCATCTATTATCATACTTACATGTCTGTGAGATGTCAGCAGTTTGAAATTCATTCAGCCACTGGTTCAGACTATATTTTTTGTGCCTCTATAGATCATTAAAATGATGCATACACTGTTCCCCAGTGGGATGTTAGTAGCACTGGATACAGCCTGAGCCAAACTACTCCAAACCTCAGACTTGTACTGGGAGCCAGAATAGTCCTTCAGCAGTAGCCATTGGCTGTGGCACTTTACCAGGAGTCCAATAAATATCATGGACTCCTGGACACCCCTCCTTTGGGTCTTAAACTGGGCAGCAAGACCCTCTAATTCCAGCCATGTCTAACACCTGTCCTAGAGCAATGTAAAATGATGCTTTCCCACCAACTCCTGTTATCACGTTTACTGGTAGTGTGCAAATGCAAGCAACAATCTCAACCACATTTGAGTGATGTTAAGCGGAAAACAGCAGTGTCAAGCTGGGAGGAAAGAAATATTTTAAATTTGAAGGAAAATCTGATATTTGATCTTAGTTTGAGGGGTGTTTGCTACTGTAACTTGGAAATATATATTGAAAATTGAAAGTATGTCTTAGTTGAGTTTGCAGACATGCACTGGGGGCATAAATGTCTTGACCCAGCAAATCTGTGTTTGGCTTACTACTCTGCTAAATTTGATTTTTAAAGTGCGGGATTCAAAACTAGGCATAAGTGACAAATCATTTTCTTCCACGGTGGTGATTTTCCATCTTTGCCATAGAAAAACTGGTGTTCACACATAGGAATTATTCATAAATACAGGTGACAGTCTGAGGTCTTACACATGTATGTGTGTGACTTGACAAGGTTCTTGTATATAGATCCAGTTGTGTATGTGTCTTATTTAATTGTAAAGGCCATCCAAGTCCAGATAGCAGAATCATACTTTTATAGTAGACAGTATATTCACAGTCATACATCTGAAAACACAATAAGGGTGTCTTATCTGTCATACATATAATTCATATCAGCTCCACTATCTAAAGTATTATAAGTGAGAGTGAATATAATAGGAAATGCAGCAACAGTAAAATATGTGGAATACCCTGTATTAGAACCCAGAACTATGTGTATAACAGCCCTACACTTACACCTGTTGCCATAAGAATGTTGAAATAACACTTGTATATTTTTCAGTTCATTGCTATAAACTGCACTGTCACAACAGTAAAAATAGGGTGCACACCCTGTACAAATGACCATCTGTATTTCAGCCATACACTTACACTTGCTTACACAGGACTGGTTAGATTACAGTTTCATAATTTTCATATTATTCTTAAATTCTCTGTGTGGTGCTCAACAGAATTAGTTGAATGCAATCATTTTTAATGATTACCTGTGTCCTGTCTGCAGGAGTTCAATGACTGCAGGTGTTGGGGAATCTTGCTAACTGTTGTGTAGTGGCATTGCATGATGGAAAGTGAAAACTGCAACAATGTATCCTTTTTGACCTTTACACTTTTACAGATGCCCTGTCTGCAGGCATTCTGTTTGCTTCCTATGTGGAACACTAGTCCAGGTTTGCACACTGATAAGCATTGTGCAAACAAGATAAGCACAGCAAAACCTGACATATATTTTCTCAGTTTCCCTTATTTGTGCTAAGCTGCACATCATGCAAACACTGGCAAAAATAAAAAAAAGGGAAAAGTAGTTGAAATGAGGAAAAGCAATATATGAAATAAGCACTACACAATGTTTGTTAGTACACATGAACTATTTCTACATAGGTGTGGATTTGAACTCTCACTCCAATGAACCTTCAGAACACTGTAAGTGTGCCTTATACCTTTTTGCCACACAAACAGCTTTGCAGCAGGGAACTAAAATCATTCTGCATGCAACCAACTCCAATATCATCAACAGTACTAAGAAACAAAATAACAGTTATATGTACATGCATTCATTTCAGATGTAGTACACTGAGTGATCACACAATAATTTATTACTATTTCTTGCAAAAATGCATTTCTGTCCTACCTCTCTGTGTTTGTTACTCATTCTTGTCTTATCTGTCCAGTAATATGAGACATGCAGTCTGTAAGGCATTCCATATCATTGTCCTTAAAATGTGTGAGGATATTAAATGTCTTTAATATACAGTTGTCAGCAAATGAAGGGGACACGGATGTTAATGAACAGAACCTGTGAACTGTGTGCTGCTTACTTACAATTCCTTCCTTGATAAAATTATTTCTATACACTTTGTAAGTATAAACTGACACACCCACTAGAGAAAGGGCAGTCTGCATTGCTGTTGTGTTTTCCTTCTCCTTACTAGCAATCATTCACAGTAGCAATCCATTAGCAACAAACACTGAGGAATTACCTGCACTATGTTTACATATGATACACAGAGCCAAGTATTTGGAATTCAGAAATTCTAATGAGTTCTCACCTCATTTCCATCTTCCCCATGCTCACAGCCCTAAATCTACACCATAAAAAGGCAACTGTGTAACTAGGGAACCAGAGGTGAGGAGACTTGTTTATATGGAGGACACAGCAGAGGCTATTACTTTGAGATATATTTGTACAGAAGACTACTGAACTTGAGAAAGCATGCTTGCATTTTTCAGCTATATATAACAGATACTAAAATGTCATTAAGATAAACCTGTTTCATAATTATACACAAACACACACACACACACACACACACACACACACATATATATATATATATATATATATATATATATACATACATACATACATACACACATATATATTATCAAATGCTACTTAGATGTGTACTGATGGCATGGGCACATTTATCAGGTCATTTCACAAATATACATGATTGGCAATAGCTTAAAATGGAATGTTCTGTGTTAAATTTGTACACGTTTCAGGGACAGTTCATTTGATAGCACTTTTAGAATTTCACTGATGGTTTGTTAGCAAATGTGTCATTTTTCTGTTCTTTTTAGAGGTGGACAGCAAAGTTGTATTCCTGTTTTGGCACACACAAGGGTATTTTACTATTGTTACTCACCCTTGTTTTGCCTCCAGCCTTGCTTTGTCTGTGAATGTAACATGTTACATCCACACAATTCCAGTTATACGTATTTCAAGTATCTAGACTGTTTTATGTTTCTCCAGTGGGTAAAAGTGAAATGCTACCTTTTCTGGTGAAACAGGGATATTTTAGTTATATGATACTTATGTTCATTATCCTTCTGTTGTGTTTTAGGACACCTAGGACTATGGCACCCAGGTATCGCAATCCCCAAAAATCACCCTTCAATGACCCTGAGACTCAGGTCATTGTGGAAACTTTTAGGCAGCATGATGCCTTTCTACTTGAGAGGGAACGTGGAAATATGTCAGGCAAAATGCAAGTTTTGCAGCACATAGTTCAAGATGAAAATGCCACTTTACAACAAAAGGAAGAAACTGTTGCAGAAAAGAGAAAAATCCCAGGATGCAAAAAACTCCCTTACCAGCCTCAGTAAGAAACTGAGATGCCTCATAAAATCCTCCAAAGCTAGTTATGAAAATAAAATTGCCAAAGATTCCAAAGGCAACCACAAGGCATTCTATAACTATGTCAAGAATCTAAATGGCAATGCTCAGATCTGCTCTGAGCTAAAACAGAATGGCATTAAATATACTGATCCCAAGGATATTGCCAATATCTTGGCAGATCAATTCAGTGCCAAATTAACCCCCCACTCACCCCCTAAATGGCCAATCAATATACCAAAAGATTGCCAAATTCCAGTAATAATGGCCACACAGTTAAAAAATGCACTCTCCAAAGCTAAGAATACAGCATCCATGGGACCAGATGACATCCTGGGCTGTGTACTACATGAACTACAATATGAACTGGCACCTCACCTAAGTGTCATGTTTAATCATAGCCTCACCTCAGGTTTCATGCCCACTGAGTGGTGCAGAGCTACAGTTATCCCACTCCACAAGGGGGTATCCACCTTGGATCCCAGAAACTACCATCCCATCAGTTTGACGAGCCTGATCTGCAAGGCCATGGAGCGTATTATCATGGAACTTATAAACAAAGACATTGGCAATCTTCAAACACTGGACCCTACCCAGTTTGGGTTCGTGAAGGGCTGATCTTGTCTCCTGAACCTGATTGACTTCTTCGAATCAGTCTCCAGATCCATGGACAAGGGTAAGGTGGTCCACACAAGCCTATCTAGACCTCGCCAATGCCTTTAACACCATCCCCCACTCTGGAATCATAGATAAACTTACTAAGCTGGGCATTAATCCCTACGTCACCCAATAGGTTGCCAACTGGCTTACTGATAGAACCCAGACTGCAAAAGTAGCTGACTCCAAATCCAGCTCCAGACATGTGACAAGTGGAGTGCCACAGGGTTCAGTCCTGGGACTGCTCTTGTTTGGCATCTACTTCTCTGAAGTACAGGCCAACACTAAGGGACTCTGGCTAACAAAGTTTGCAGATGACTGCAAACTGGGAAGCCATTATTGAATCCCCAAATGATGTGGATACTCTACAAAAGGGTCTTACAGAAACAGATGCTTGGTGCCAGAGCCATGGGCTCAAGCTCAATGCCAAGAAAAGTATAGTTATCCCCTTTGGGAAAAAACATGTACCCATGAATTACCACATAGGTGGCCATACACTAAACACCGAAAGTGTGATAAGAGACTTAAGGACATAGGTGGACAGTGGTCTCACCTTCGATAACCAAATTGCCACAACAGTCAGGAAATCCTTCTATGTGGCACACCTCATCACTAAGGCTTTTCATCCAGAAAAAAGGAGGTCATTGTCCCTGTACTCATCCCTCATTAGACCTTTTATAGAATACAATGACCTATTTGGTATGTACCTCTCAAGACATCTGCAACAACTGGAAAGGCCACAGAAATACCTCACTAAAAGAATCACAGGCCTAAAGCAGATGCCCTACACTGACCGCCTTAAAAATCTCCAGCTATACTCTGTTGCATATCATCTACAAAGAGGCGATCTCTGCTTAACATACAAGGCCATGTCAATCCCAGAGCTGTTGGACATGCTACACTTAAAAAATCCCAATCCCTCAGAGCCACATGCTCCAGGGATCTAAACCTTGTCATCACAATAAACAAAACCTGCTGGAGGGATAGGTTCCTGACCCAGAGACTCCCCAGACTCTGGAATAAACTAACCATACATGCCAAGCAGAGTGCCTCTTTGGCCCTCTTCAAAAGGAACCTTGATGATTGGATGGGAGAAAGGAAATTCACCCCGGGGATCACATCAGTCACCCTGCTAGACAGGGATCCAGGGAAGTAAATAGTGTGGGAAGAAATAGCCATGGAATTGTTATGGCTAGGCTTGTATAGGCCCTAGAGCTGATAGCCTAGTATCAACCTATGAACCTATGAACCTATGAACCAGTAGGCAGCCACAGCAGGACATATGATCACATATGCCATAGCACCACTAACATGATCTTATCTGCATGGAGCAGAGCAGCTGCAGTGGCCCATGACTGGATGGGTACCGAGAGGGCCTGCTACAAAACCACTACTAACAGCAAATTAAGAGTTCCTGTACACTGTCAGGGATCAGACAGCTCCCAGGAAAGTGCAGAAAAGTATGTCCTTGACATTGTTGATACTATTTCAGGGACAGCAAGTATGTCCCAGGAGGAGTTTTGGGGTAGGCTTATGTATCTCAATTGTTAAATACTCTTGTATAGTAAGATATTTACATCAATCCATTAGTTCTGTTTAACAATAAATTGGTTGGGGGATTATATACTTCCACAGTAAACAACACATTCTGATTGATTAAACATGGGCTTAGGCTGGACTTGATTACACATGGACATATATAGGGAAAAAAGTTTTACCCCCAGTGTTACTGTTAATTGTGATGATGATGTTGTTTTTACATTTTGCTTAACTTCTTCCAGGGCCATCCAGCATAGGATAAGCCAAACATTTTTATGTCAGTACTGATGAGCAGTTCAAAGAAATATTTTGTTTGTGATGTTGGTGTCAGGATTGTTGTGTGTATTTCTGTACTGTCTGTAACAATGGCACCACTGTTAGTTTGTTAGCATATATTAGACTATAGTACTGCAGGTATTATTTTTTTCCTGTGTTTGTTGCTTATTAGCACAGGTGATCCTGACAGTGGAAGTGTGGGAATTCTGCCACCTGATGTCAGAGTATCAGCAGACTCTGATGATGATGGTGGCTAAACAGAGGCACAGTCAAGGGGTGCAGAGGTTGAATCTGGCAAGGGGGTTAACATTCAGCCATCCCCTGTAATTCAATTGGACACAGCCAGTAGGCCTATGCTTACCCATTCCAGTGAACCCTCAGATATTGGATAGGTGGATGGTGAGACACTCGGTCATAGAAGTGTGGTTAGTGTGGCGCCAGTGTCCGTTGGCTCTGGCTGTAGCTAAAGTGTGGGCAAGGTGCTATGCAGGAGGGTTGTTAGGGGTGCTCAGAGGAGGCCTGCTGTCCTTCCTCCATCTGATCCAGGTGTCTATTTCAGTGCCACTCAATATATATTTATGGCCATCATGGAGGTACAGGCATATTCCCATAAGTCCTCCAGAGAAATGTTTAGGATTGCAGATGTGGCACAGGCTGAAATGTGTGACTTCCTCCACGGTGTTGCCAAGTCAATGGATTGGATGAATGACACTTTGGAATGGGCAGTCTGTGATGGAACGATGCTAGGAGGGAGATGGCATCCTCATGAGCATAGCTCAGCCACATCATCTGCTCTTAGCCGATGTGGCTATGACTGATCTTGTTCCCATAGTGACAGTACTTCCACTACTCAGTGGTTGAGCTGTCCACACCTAGATGTAGAAGAACATGGGGTCATGGTCCTGGGCATACTTATGAGGGGAGCTCATCCAATAGACATCAGTCACATTCAGGTAGCAGCAGTTTATTTGACTGTGGGAGTGGACGTGCCAGTTGAACTCCTGGCAGTGCCAGTTCTCATGCTTAGGTACGACAGTGATGAACTACCACCTCTACCATGCATGGCTTACATCTGTCCAACATACCAAGATGTAGAGGTAGCATAGAGCTTGGCTGTGTTCATTCAGACACCCACATACCAATTTTACCTAGAGGACCCACCTATTGATTATAACTGTGCCATATCCCTGTTTTCTATCTTCTGGATTCAGAGATACATAACATTTGTGTCTGATGCTCAGGGTGCATAGCTGACTTAGTGCTTAGTATATCTGCATTAGTGATGTTGAATATGTAATTGTACCTTTGACTTATATTGGTCTTAGAAAGCTAGAAAGTTGATAGCATGAAACATTCTTTGCATAAGTATTGTTAATGAACTTGTGAGGGTTGTGATGTCTGAAACTGCAATGTGTCTTATTACTTTCTAACATTTCTCTTTAATGGTTTTCCAGTACAAACATATGGTGCTAAACTTAGGACATTTGGTGACAGTCAATACTTTTGATAGGTATGACTGTGAATCTTTGATGCCTAAGGCTTATACTTGATAATGGACACATATAAGTCACATAAGTCTCTGCTGTCACATGTTAAAATCATTTCCACACAAATCACCCACCTTTTACTTGTTTATACTGCCAAGTAACAACATGCAAGGATATGCCATTCATTTGTATTAATACACAATATACTCCAGGTTCAACACTTACCTTGTAACTGCAGCAGTTGCAACAGTTTTGGTTCAGGGCTGACTGTGATGCTAGCAGTACACAGCCATTACATGGGTAGGTAAAGGTTGTGAGCATTGCCTGGCATCAAGTTACTATGTGTATGTGCATAATAGGAAGGTTTTAGCTCCTTAGGTAGTGAGTGAGTGTGCTATGTGTCTCCTCTTAGCAAATGTGAGGGCATACTGAGCACATCTACATCTGCCTACACCCACAGCAGCTGATGGTTCCTCCTCTGACTTCTCTGGCTGTGGTGACCTTGCCATTGGTGGTGGAATGTGTGCCCCTTCCCCTTGTTGATCCTGCTGAAGCTATTTTCTCAGGATGATGTTGTGTAGCATTGCACATACAGTGAATATTTCACTACATATACGTGGATTCTACTATAGAGCTCCCTCAGATGTAGCTAGGCACTGGAACTATGACTTCAGCAGCCCAAACACATGCTGTATGATATTTCTGGTTTGAATGTGTGCCTCATTATAGCATTCTTCAGCAGTTGTGTGTGTATTTCTGATGGAACTCATCATCCACAGTTTCAGTACATAACCTGCATCCCCCAGTAAATGACCCTGTGGGATATCCCCCTCGTGAACATCTGATACAGTCGGGAGGTCTGCCAGATATGTGAGTCATGCCAACTGCCTGGGTTGCCAGCACACACATTCAAGATGATTACCTTGGCATTACACATGACTTGGCAGTCAACAGAGTGGAAGCCCTTTCTATTTGTGTAGAGCCTTCCCTGTTCCCTGGGTGGTGCCTTAATTTCTATATGTGTGCAATTTATGACACCCCAGTACTTCAGGGTAGTGTGCTACATGGTAGAACTCCTGCATATTTCTGGCCCTGTCCTCAGGAGTACCAGGAAAATATATGTGGCTACTGGCATGATGGAGCATAGCATTCAGGAATTGATGAAGGATCCTGGATGCTGGTGCCTGTCACAACCCCAGCATGTCCCCTGTTGGCTCTAAAAGGTACCTCTAGCTAAAATTCTAAGTGCTACACATACCTTTGCCTCTACTGGTATGGGTTCCCCCCCAGTCTGCCCTGAATCTGAGCTGAGGATGACAGCAGTTGCAGAATTCCTGTAGTGTGTCTCTATCCACTCTGGTAGCACTCTACAATTTCCATGGGGTCTGAAAACTCTTCTCCTTCTTAGCCTTGGTCTATTAACAGCAGCGGCATAGACTTCAGCCTGTTGCACATACACATAAATTAAAGTAACAGCAGCCCCTAATATTGTTTCTGTGTAGCCTCCTTTCCATGTTTGTATTCGAATAGGTTTTGGAATTCACAAGGAAAACCAGCATTGAGTCTACATGATTGCATTATAGCTTGTTGAATAGCTCCTTCATCTTGGATTGGTTGATTATCATACAGTTCAGCTGCTTATGCTGTAATTAGCATGTCAAAAGTGTTTACTTTGTTTGTGTGGATCTACACAGAGTAGAGCTGCTTAGTGGATCTAAAACAGTGGGCTACTGGAGTGAAGCAAACATGGTGTAAAAGGACCGTGCAGTCTTTACTAAATCTGGCCAATTGTGAAAACTGTATGCTGAGTACATCTTCACATGTTCATAATAAACATATGTGATTACTGTTGTTTTTTAATGTATATATATATATATATATATATATATATATATATATATATATACATATTTATATGGGTTTACTATCAAATCTCGAAATACTAAAATCTGGAATTTCAGTATTTCAAAATTACATAGCCGAAACCTTCAAATCCCGAAAACCCATAATCACGAAACTCAAAATCCCCAACCTACACTACACACAGAGCATGCACATAAAAATACACACAACTTCCCCCCACAAGCACACAGACAAAACTACACCACATATAAGCAGGGGGGCAAGCCCCCCCTGCATCCCCCATGTGGGGGGCTTCACTCTCACACACCCCTACTTATATATACTAACTCTGAGATTGCACAATTAGACACACAAAGGTAACTCACACCCACACATTTCACAGTCTCTCGCACACACACATCACAGTTACAACACACACTGACATACACTAAAGCCCATAACCAACACACTTACACATACATACATACTCAAACTAATACCTAACCATTCACACACTGCAACACCAGAAGCGGTAATTCAAAATTTACATACTTCGGGATTTAGAATTTCGCACTTCTGGTGTTTCGGGATTTCAAGGCTTTGGTGTTATAATTTCGAAGTACTGAAATTCAGGATTTCAGTATTTTGAAATTATGAATGGAACCCATATATATATATATATATATATATATATATATATATATATATGTATATATATATATATATATATATATATATATATATATATATATATATATTAACAACTGAAAAAGCGTTTTGTTCAACAGAAGTACGAAAATGTTCAGCTTATAAAACGCTAGTGTACCACTCGCTAACAAGAATCAGCCAAAGGAATGCAGCTCCAGTAGACACAGTATTCACATTGAGAAATGTTTATTGAACAAAATGAAAATTGGTAAGCGCTTTCACTCGTACCAAGCAAGCTTCATCAGACCAAACAGATACTGTTTAACTCCAACATTTAAAAATGTAGCTTGGCGCCAAAAATTCATATCTTAAAGCAACAGTCTATCACATATAATTAGTGTCTTAAACAGCTGCTACAAAGGCTAATAAATGAATAAAAATCATGTACAATAAGTAAATAAAAACTTGTACTATAAATATAATATTAAAAATAGTAATAATGTTAGATTTATCTAATAAATTAAAAATAATATTATTCTAAATACTATATCATGCTCACAGATGTCAGAATTAACATTTCAACATCAAAATAGGTTTAACCGAAATGAAATCATTAATTCCTGGTGGTGTCATGGCATCTGTATATAGCTGCCACCAATATTCTTTATATGCTAACAAGTTTTTAATATTACCCCCCCCTAGGATCCACTTGAATAACATCTAAAATTGCAAACTTAAAGTAATGTTCTTCACCCTCTCTATTAATATGCCTGTAAAGAGCATTTTTGGTATCTTTTGTTCTTATACTGTATCCATGAGATTATATTCTCTTTTTAAACTGTCTTTCTGTCCTGCCTATGTAAAAAGCTGAGCAGGACATGCATTTGGCTAAATATATAAGCATACTAGTTCTACAATTGCCATGTTTAAATCTAACCAAAGTTTTATTGACATTTTCCAATGTAATTTGTCTCTCTTCTAAAATGTCCTTACATTGACGGCGAGCTCCACATTTGGTGGTGTGTCGATCTTTAATGTTCTTAATTTTAGATCCATTTTCAAAAATGTTCTTCAAGTTTCTACCCATTTTGTAAACAAAATATGGTTTAGAACCAAGAATATTCAAAATATCCTGGTCTGTAAAAAATATTTGCCAATAACACGTCAGTATATTTTTCACTGCTTGTGAATATGGGCCATATTCTACTATACATGCTCTATTAAATTTAATAGTGGTTTTATCCTTATTACTTGTGTTGATGTCTACCGTGTTTGTTCCAGTAGTAGAGTTTACACTGTTAAGTCCTAGAAGGGGTAAATACTTTTTTCCCCATTCATCTATGACATATTTGCTTATATCTAACATCATCTTTTCGTCATAACCTCTCTCTCTAAATAGACCAGTAATGAACCGAACTTCATCAATCATGTCTTTGTAATCAGATGTCATCCTAATTGCACAAATGAGTTGTCCTTTGAAAATATTGTGTTTAAGCTGTCTGGGATGGTTGCTACTGTATTCTAAATATGAATTCGTGAAAGTGGCTTTTCTATGTATCCTGGATTTAAATCTGTTACCATCAAAAGTAATTAATGTGTCCAGATATGCCACTCCAGTACCATTATATTCTGATGTAAATTTTAGATAATCAGTACTGTCATTAAGATATTGTACAAAGTTTTTAAATGCATCAACGTCTCTGTTCCATAGGATGTAGATGCCATCCAGGTATCATGAATAGTATTTGATATACCCGAGTATGTACTGTTGAAAATGGTGGTCTCCTCCCAATCAAGCAACACCAAATTAGCGTATATGGGGGCACAAGCTGCCCCCATAGCCACTCCTTTGGTTTGCAGAAACATTTCCCCTTCAAAGAAAATGTAATTGTGATCCAGTACAATACTCATTAAATCAGCCAACAAACATATTCTATCCCAACTCATTCCTGTGTGCTTTCTCATACTGTTCGTGAAAGCTGTTAGACCTTCATTCGGGGGAATACATGAAAACAAATCTACTATATCAATAGAAGTAAACAGTAAGTCATGACAGTCTATGTTAATTGGGAAATTCTTTAAAAATTCCCATGAATCTTTAACTAAATGTTTGATTTCCGAATACACTGGTTTAAGAAGTGTATCAATAACTACACCTATTGGGAAAGTTTTATATTTACTTCCAGAAATTATCAGGCGGAACGGGGGGTTGTGAATATCTTTGTGCACTTTGGGAATACCTACTATAGTGGCCATATAAGGGAAATCAACTGTCATGTATTTGTGTGGCTCTTCA
The DNA here is from genome assembly GCF_019279795.1 of Protopterus annectens. Classification (NCBI taxonomy): domain Eukaryota; kingdom Metazoa; phylum Chordata; order Ceratodontiformes; family Protopteridae; genus Protopterus; species Protopterus annectens. Next base: position 1,777,210,681 of record NC_056728.1, on the reverse strand, counting down.
TTAATTCTATGTTCCAAAAGGAAATCTTCCAAAAACATGTCAATTCTCCTATATGCAATATGTATTTCGTTTAATGAAACTACAGTATAATTCCCTGAATTGTGTAAGATGTCATGTATGATAGTGCTATAAGCAAAAGCATCAAACAAAGCAATTCCTCCACCCTTGTCCGGTTTCATAATGCGGATATTGTTGTTAGTCCGCAACTCGCCCAATAATTTCAGTTCATCCTCTGTAAGATTACTCATAATCTTCTTGTTTGAAACTTTCTTGTTAAACCTGTATAATTCTCTAGATACTTTGTTTTCATAATAATGTACCTGTGTATTGTTAACTGGTACAAAGCAACTTTTTTTCTTCAGTTTGTTTTGTTGTACTGTATTCTCTTTATTGTCCTTAAACATAAGTGCCAGGTTTAACTTTCTAGTATACTGTTTGAATTCACTTAAACAATCAACTAAGTTAAATTTGGTAGTAGGTATAAATTTCATACCTTTAGAAAGCAAACTAAAATAGGTTGAATCTAATACTGTGTGACTATAGTTAAAAATTTTAAAGTTGTTAAATTCACAAACTATCCCTTCCTGAGAGATAGACTTAGTCCCATCTATATCAACAGTTCCTATATCCAAGTTTGGGGCTTCTTTTTCCACCCGCCCCCTTGTTTCCATTTGGAAAACTTTCCCTTCATGGGTGCCTGAAAAAAATCATTATCATAACCTTCATTTTCATTGGCTAACTGCACTTCGTATCTATTAGTATTATCTCTCCAACTAGTGTTGTGTTTTTCCCTATTTCCCCATTTGTACATCACATGCCTTTTATACTGGTCAATATCCCTGAGAAGCTTTTTATTTTTCCTGTCAAATGCTTTTTTAGCCCTATATTCAGCTGTCTCAAACTGCTTATAATACAAATTCTCCCATTGAGGGAAAGCTAAATCTTGTAAAATAATATTATTAAGCTTTTCAACATCACAAATAGTCTTACATAACTTAGTGTCATTGTGCTTAATTAAAAGTTTCATAAACTGCAGCCCAAAAGAATCAAACAAGTCATCAAATTCCTTCTCAACTTCATTAGTAATATCTATACCAATAGGCACCTTGTGAAAACGCAAACCCATTGGTACGATATTTAAAGAAATACAATGCGTTAAATAAGCATTATCTAATTTAACTGCATTGATAACATTTAACTTCTTGCCAAACATGTAAATACTGTCTTTCAAAGTTCCTTGAAATTTGTCAGCATTGCTGACAACATGCTGTTCATCGTTGTTAACAAAATTGCAGTCTTTGGTAAAAAAATCTTTTAAATTGTACTTATTCTTATTGTGCGTTGCTCTAGAAGCGCCGCTAGACAAATGGTTTACAGTACCTGTTGATTTATGTTCCTTAGCCAGAACTTGTCCATAAGTCCGAACCGGTTGGGTGGTTTTAGGTTTGGTACCAACCCTTCTGGCTTCTTCGGTTAAATTACCAAATGAAAAATCGAACGTAAAATCTTTAATTTCCATCCTATGGTTGTCCACCCTACCAGTGGAACAAGGAAGATCGATGTCACATCCATACTTATGCCTGTCTTCCTGACCATTCGGGATATCAGGCGAAGAAGTAGTAGGAGTTGTAACCCTGTAATCCGCTCCAGAAATATTGACAACAGTTTCTCTGCGTGATTCACTAATGCTGGAATTGCAGCCAATAATGTTATTGTGGCCACTGACTGTATCAAGCATAACCGGCTTATCGCTGCTATCATCCTTGCTGAAAAACTTCAATAGTTTAGATACCTCCCCACGTAGTGCAGTCAGGTCAGCCCTGAGGTCCGCTAACTCATTACGATAATTGGGCGAGGTAACACTATTAGGACTGTGGGTGGTATCCATCCGTCAACACCTGATAACAACTGAAAAAGCGTTTTGTTCAACAGAAGTACGAAAATGTTCAGCTTACAAAACGCTAGTGTACCACTCGCTAACAAGAATCAGCAAAAGGAATGCAATTCCAGTAGACACAGTATTCACGTTGAGAAATGTTTATTGAACAAAATGAAAATTGGTAAGCGCTTTCACTCGTACCAAGCGAGCTTCATCAGACCAAACAGATACTGTTTAACTCCAACATTTAAAAATGTAGCTTGGCGCCAAAAATTCATATCTTAAAGCAACAGTCTATCACATATAATTAGTGTCTTAAACAGCTGCTACAAAGGCTAATAAGTGAATAAAAATCATGTACAATAAGTAAATAAAAACTTGTACTATAAATATAATATTAAAAATAGTAATAATGTTAGATTTATCTAATAAATTAAAAATAATATTATTCTAAATACTATATCATGCTCACGGATGTCAGAATTAACATTTCAACATCAAAATAGGTTTAACTGAAATGAAATCATTCATTCCTGGTGGTGTCATGGCATCTGTATATAGCTGCCACCAATATTCTTTATATGCTAACAAGTTTTTAATATTACCCCCCCTAGGATCCACTTGAATAACATCTAAAATTGCAAACTTAAAGTAATGTTCTTCACCCTCTCTATTAATATGCCTGTAAATATATATATTTCTTTTTTTTCTGGGGGGGGGGGTCCAAATGGAGAGATCATAAAATTAGCAACCAAAAGTAGAGTAGTATCGCTGGAACTGAATTCATCCTGAAGTCTTGGTGAGTTGGGATCAACAGTTCAGAGTAACGGTGAGTGTGAAAGGGAGGTGAAGAAGACAGTGTTGTCAGGGTGGAGTGGGTGGCGAAGAATGCCAGGAGTGATTTGTGACAGATGGGCACCAGTAAGAGTGAAAAGGAAGGTCTACAAGTGGGTAGTGAGACCAGTTATGTTATATGGATTGAAGACGGTAGCATTGTCGAAAAGGCAGGAGTCAGAGCTGGAGGTGGCAGAGTTAAAAATGTTAAGATTTGCAGTAGGTGTGATGAGGATGGACATGATTAGGAATCAGTATATTAGGGGTTCAGCTCAGGTTGGTCAGTTTGGAGACAAAGCCAGAGAGGTGAGATTGCGTTGGTTTGGACATGTGCCAAGGAAAGATGATGGGTATTTTTGGAAACAGATGCTAAGGATGGAGATGCCAAGTAAGAGGAAAAGAGGAAGGCCTAAGATAAGGTGTATGGATGTGGTGAGAGAGGACATGCAGGTGTTTGGTGTGACAGAGCAAGAAGCAGAAGAAGAAAAAAATGGAAACAGATGATCCTTAACAGGAACAGCCAAATGAAGAAGAAGAATAGCAGTTTGCTGAATTGCTATTTCAATGAAGTAATATAGACCCGATTTGAGGGCCATGTGTAGTTTGTGTGTCCTGCTTTATTGGCGAAAAGGGTGAAGAATGAAAGGAAGAATATAGAAGGAAGGTACTGTGAAGTCTGGAAGAAGATTACTAGAGAGTGAATATTTTAAAGAAGGTGTCAGTGAAGAATCACAGAAAAACAAAAAAAGGAAGAATTAGAAGGAGTGCAAAATGAATGATAAGTCAGCTTCATGACCTGATTGCCTTTGAATTGCAAATTTTAAAATAGAAAGCCTGGCAGTTAATGTAATTGGCTAAATCTCTAAGCTGTTAATGATCTGTTTCCTGTGTCCAGGGTACAAGATCGGATTCCTTCCTCCTTCATTTGCCTAATATGTGACTGCTGAGTAAGTCACTAAGCCAGACAGTGCTTCTAGGACTTCCCTGAAAATGGGACAGTTGTGTTCAGTGGTTTACCTGATCAACATATAGTTTAAAAAAATGAAAAGGCAGTCTTGCTTGTAATGAATGAGAGGCTACACAGCGGCCTTACAGCACAAGAGACAGGAAGATAGGAGAGAAAAAAGTTTAAACATTTGGAGGCCTATAACATTAGGACATACAGGTTATACATTATTTATGAAAATACTGAAGATTTTTTTTTTCAGAAAATATTACAGGAAATTTTAGAAGAATTGGTATTTATATTAAAGTAAGGAAGATTAATGAAATTGCAATTATAATGAAAGAAGCAAGAGGTAGTGTAGTGAGAGAATAAGGTCATAAGAGAGCATTTGCATGTGACATAGTGAACGTATCCGGCAATGTGTGTCATAGGCTGATGTGGATAGTATTAAAAGGGCATGAAGTAAGAAGAAAAGCTATGGAGGTGTTAAAATCAGTACATAAAATCTCATGGTTGCTGGTGATGGTGAATGGATGAATAAGAAGAAGGTTTAAGATGTTTGGAGGGATGACACAGGTGTGCCCTTTAAGTATGTCTTTGTTTGTGATGACTATGAATGCCATAGAGAAGATGCGTGGGAGTGAGATGGAAGAAGTGAGATGTGAAATAAGAAATTAGGTGAAATTACTTTTGTTATTATCTTATGCAGATGATTTAGTGATGAAAGAGGTAGTGGTTAGAGCTAATATGTTAGAACAGAAAATAGCACTACATTTGAATAAAGAAGAAAGTAAATGCATTGGTTTGGCAGTGAACATAGATGTATGTATTTATTTATTCATTTTATGAATAAGATTAGTTCATTGGCTTAAGGTTTGAAAGAAGTGAAACAGTCTTAGTGAATCAGTAGTAATAAAAATTACAACATTTAGGAAAATAACAACATGGCAGAAAGCATTTCAGTGGTCGAAAAAACACAAAAACAAGAAACAAGTGCAACCAGAAGGGAAACCAGTAAAATACAAACGCACTTGTGAATCAGTATGTCCAGTGCAAAATAAGCAATTTATTAAAAGTATTTTAATAAATTACTTATTTTGTACTGAGCATACTGGTTCACAAGTGTTTTTGTATTAAACATTTCAGTGGTATTATTTCTTAGAAAACAAAATTTAAATGTTTTAGGGAAATTAACATATTTATAGGGAGTATCTATGTTTCCTATGAAACTAAATAGGAGTTGTTACAAATATATTCCATTTTTTTTTTTCTGGGCGTCAACAATGAATTCTGTTCAAAAGCACTGCTATTAAGCATCAAGGGGTAAATGTAGTTACTCCAGTAGAATTCATGGCATCAGTGAATCTTCTCTAGGTAATAAAAACAGTGAAATTAATGGGAAAAAAATAAATAGTTAAATTTAAAAAAAAGTGTGGAAATTGTGATGGAAAGGGATATGATGGGAACATGAAATATTAAATAAAAGACAAGATATAAAAGGAGAAAGGAAATGATGATAAAAAAAAACATTTACTGTTTTCATAGGAAGGGTAAGATAAAGCGATAAAAGAGGTATTTTAAACTGGCAGAAAAGTTATGACGGTTTTAAGAATTTGAAGATTTTTATAAAAAATAATGACAGCTAAATTACATTTGAAAGAGAAAGTGAAATATAAAGTTGAGGAAGAAAGAATACCATTACTGTAAATAGAAATAACTTCACAACATCGCTTTTGGACTAGGAGAAAACTATAAAGATGATTATTTCAAGAATATTTATATGACTATGGTTTTGTATACATTTTGAATGGAACGCAATGTACATGTGGATAAACAGAGTAAAATTTCAATGGCAATATAAAATCTGAGCAAAAGAAGAGGTATGGCATTGTTATACAATAAAGTAAAAAGGAATGGAAAAATAATGATGGAAATTAGAAAATAACTAAGGCAAAACAGGGGATAAGGGGTTCAAAAAAGAAAAATAATGGTGTAAATACTATAGCTTAAAATGTTTATGAACTAATGAAATGTATGTTAATGAAAATGTATGTATGTATAAAGTAAACCTTACTCTTTGGTAAGTGTTGTGGGATAATTTACATCCATCTGAAAAACCAATGCAGCACACAAAGGTATCAAGTATAGGTAGTCACGCCTTGTGAATATTTGCGTTTATGTACCAAATAAACTGCTGGTGCTTTCATTTTGGATTGTGTTTCTTGCTTTGGGTTTCACTACCTCTACTTGGTACCTTTGTGTGCTGCATTGTTTTTTTTTTTGTCGTTTTGGGTACCTGGCCTCTTGTGTTTTTTACATCCATCTGAGCTACAGCCAACTCAGGCAGAAGAAACCTTAGTTTAACATCTCATTCAAAAGGTGGCATAAATGTTACACAAATAAAAATGTTATGTTTAATACATCTTTGCTAGTTCTCCTTTTCCTGGCCCATCCAATCCAAGATTTCTTTGGACTGTGGAAATGACTTTCTTTAAAGATTCAGTACCAATTATGTAAGAGTTCTTAGGATGTTCATAATTAGTTTCGTTCTTCTCTAAATATTATACGTTTGTTCTGTGGAACTTTCCTCCCTGCGACTCTGCTGAAAATGAGCTTATCACCCAGTCGGACCATTCTGGTAAACAAATATTAAATAAAATAAAGATCCAGTCCCCATTTAGTTTTACCAATATGCCATATATTCATACGTTTTGTTTACTCCATTTCTATCATCTGGCTTTTTTTAATGCATCTTAAATGCATAGAATGGTGCTACAGTGATACTTGCAGACTTTTAGCAGAAAATTGCAAGCAGAATGGTGTTTGTAATATTGTGACTACAGCCATGAATATACCCACAGCATACCCAGACTCTGCAACTTTCTACCTTTGCGCTTACTGACCATTGAAACTGTGCTAAATAAATATCTCTAGATTCAGCTGTGACACTTAATCAGTTTTATACTGAATAACTTACCACTGGCAATCTGTATATATCACTTTCTTGCATACTGAGAGTCATAAATCATTTATATCATAAGTATGCATATTACACATAGGGCTGTTTTGTATGTACAGACTATGCAGAGAAACTCATATGTACTTTTTAGTGTATTTATTTGTTAGCATAATTGCTGATGAATTTCACCATGTATTTCATTAAGCTATTAGCCTAACGTGTTTGCACTCATATGACATGTCAGAAAAGAAGTCTGAAATTACAGAACTATTCTGGCTGAAGAAAGCAAAATTCAGTCTCAACAAATCACAGTAAGATCACATTTACATTGTCTAACAGAATGTCCATGAATAAAATACCCTAAGAAAGCCATGGACAAATGGATGATCATGTGGAGCCTAAAACCAGGTAAGAGTAAGGCTGCCTAAATCCAGGTATGGTGGGATGTCGGTGAAAAATCTGGGCTACCGGTAAAGCCTTGAGAAAGGCTGTGCATACCCAAGCGCTTGTTGTTGAAGGCTGAGTTAGCCTTTATAAAGCCTTCATATACAGGTCATGGTTCCGGCTGGTAAGTATAGCCTTTATAAAGGCTTCGTATACAGGTCGTAGTTCTGGCTGGTGAGAGGTACCGCTGATGTGGCAGCTAGAAATCAAAGATGTAACACAGAGAGAAACAGAAAAACAGGCAAAACAACGTAAATGTGGCTCGGCTAAGGAGCTCTGCTCACCGTGGTGGCAAAAAATCAACGTAGTCGAAGTTGAAATTCTGGAAGGTCATACTTTATTGAAGTAAAAAGTACCAGAAGTACAAACACCATCGAAGCGTAATTCCTTAATGGAAAGAGAGATCTTGAGGATATCATTTTATAAGAGCACCCGGGGATGTGTCAGTGTGGGCCAATCAACAGTGGGTGAAAAAAACATTATTGTGATTGGGCCCAACAATTAGACATCACACCTTGCAATCTGATAGGTTAGAAACCCTAAGCCAGCTCATAGGTGTATGAAAGCAAAAGGAGAGTTTGGTTGGCAGAATCTCTCATAACCTCCAATAGTGAAGTTCGGAAAATAACCAAAAATAGTTACAAAATAGTTAAAATAGTAAAAAATATAGTTAACTAACCCTTGCTGGTAAAATACATTGTTAGGCTACACTTTTCAAAATCTTCATCAGGATGGTGGATGACTTAAAGGAGCAAAATAAGCAAAGCCGAGCGTACTAGTGAAATAGCAACAACATGTATGTAAAATAAGAAACAAGCTAGGTAACCAAAACAAGAATATATTTATGATATAGAAAATGAATCAAAACAGTTAATAACATGAAAAATACATGAAAAATACAGTTAATTACATGAAAAATACTTTAATATTGGATTGTCTAACAAAATGAATATTCATTGTCTCAACTTGTACATAAAAATACAACTGTATGCATTGATTTAATCATACCATCTGTTGTCATATACATAGATGCATGTACACAAGTATACAAACAAATACATGCATATGTATAGGTATATGTATATGTATATGTGCACGTAGATAGGTAGATGATAGATAAGTGACACAGATTTGGTCATGGCATGCATTTATTGCATGGTGCTTTTTATTTTTTTTAATTTTTGTCACTGTTGCAAGTGGTCACATTATTTTACAGCCAAACTGCAACAGTTTTAGTTCGACTGTAGTATACTGTCAGGAGTTCTCCTTTTTTCTGTGGTTGTATGACCATGAAGTTAGTGAATTTAATTTATGGGGGTGTGGGGGTATAGCCCACATTTTGGGAATGTGGGAGACAAAGCCCCCACGCACATAAAAGCAAGCTTCTGGTTATTTTAGGTGATCACAAATGTAACACATGTGCTTCATTTGTGATCACTTTATTAAAGTTTTTAGTTGAAAGTGATCACCGATAAATTTGTTCAATATATTTACTGCTCATGAAAGTTCATCAGCAATCTAAAGATGTATACGTGCATGTGTGTGTGTGTGTGTGTGTGTGTGTGTGTGTGTGTGTGTGTGTGTGTGTGTGTGTGTGTGTGTGTGTGTGTGTGTGTGTGTGTATATATATATATATATATATATATATATATATATATTTTTTTTTTTTGTTTTGTTTTATATATATATATATATATATATATATATATAATCTAAAGCCTGACTCTCACATGACTGACTTTTAAAAGCCCGAGAAGAAAATCACGAAAGTGCAGAATCCAGAGCATTGACATTTTACAAGGGTGAGTAAATACGTGGCCAACTATAAGCAAAACTCATGCTGAGGTAAGTAAAACTCACCTAGGTGGGGGGCTACACATCCCACACCCCCTAATGTGATACGCTGTGAACCCCACACCCTCCCAACTAAATATACCATCTCCAGGATCGCATTACATTGGTGAACAGGACATGTTGGCCAAGTGTTAACTTACACTAGTTAAACATCGACATTCAGGTTTTTGCACTTTCATGATTTTCATCTTAAACTTTTGAAAGTCGGTCATGTGAAATTTGGGCTTTAGAAGTAGACTCATATATATATATATATATATATATATATATATATATATATATATATATATAAAACACACAGATATGTATATATATATATATATATATATATATATATATATATATATGAATCTATGTCAAAATAACCAATTACCATAACATCGAGTTGCAAAACGGTGAGGCAGAAATTATGAAAGTTTATATTCACAAATGCGCAGATCTTTGTTTTTCCTGGTAAGTAAACAATCAGCCAACAACTTAGAAAAACAAACCAAAGCAAATAAAACCCACCAAAGTGGGAGGCTTAGCCCCCCACATCCCCTTCAACTAAATATACCAATTCTGAGATTGCACCACAGTGGAGGAAAGGGCAAAGTTCACCACATTGGCCAACTGACTCCTTTTGGGGTGAAAACTTACAAAGATCTGGAAGTTCATAAATGTAAACTTTCGTTGTTACCATCCTGCTGTTTTGCAACGCGATGTTGTAGTAATTTATTATTTTGATATAGATCCATATATATAGATATATACAAGTGTGTGTGTGTGTGTGTGTGTGTGTGTGTGTGTGTGTGTGTGTGTGTGTGTGTGTGTGTTATACACACACACCAATCTAGACAGAAATACACACACAAAAGCACACACGTTTATTTATGTATAAGTTCATCTCAACAGAAACACCTGCATAAAAAGTCTGAGACATGCTAAGAAGCATTGACTAAAAGTGACACAGCAGAGTTTTATTAACCAGAATTCAGAAAGAGTATGCTTAAGTACATATATTCCAGAATGCTTAACAGGAACATTTAATGTGTCTGATACCAGATTTTACAAATATAGTTGATACCATTTTAGTTTAAATGTTCTCCTCAGATCTGTTTTGCCTTTGTTAGCATTCAAAATATCAAGACAGGCATGCATATGTTGCCTAAAGTGACATAAAAATAAACATAGAAAATATTTTTAGTAAAGCTATACAATATTATCTGTATAGACAGTAAGACATAAAATGTAAAATTTCCCTCTGCTTTAAAAGACTTCATCAGGAGGTGGGCTTATATATCCAATATGTTCTGGTTGGACTATGGAACAGGTGGGACTGTGTGTGTCTCTGGATTGGCATTGTACTGCACAACAACCACAGGCTACAGAAGAAAAAAAACAGTGCTTATTACTTGCAAAGCAGACAAAACAATTTATTCTTTAAAACTGCTGTAATTTACTAAAACTGGTAGTTTCTGGAAACTATGATTTATTATCTGGAAATGTCATTTCTGTAACACTTATCTCTGTGTTCAGTTCATTTCCATATCAAGTATTCTACCATGACCTGCTGCTTCTGTAACCCTGTGTCTGTGCTGTGGACTGCACAGTGATTGGTCTCTGCTGTGGCATGGCTATTCAATCCTGAGCACATACTGTGAGGCTCTAACACTAGACAATCTAACATATACAGCTTTAAGAGCAAATGTACCTCTTTCCTTTAATATCAGTATTGTATCTCCAGACTACCCCACAGTTTACACAATCTGACTTAACCACTGTTCCTATAGTGTGCTTTCAGAAGATTGTTTTCCACGTGAGTCATACAGGAAGAAGCAGGACTATGGCCATTTTGATCTCTTTTTTCATGTGATGAAATGCAACATCATAATGATAACAGTTTTTAATAATCTCACTCCAAAATAGCAACATCACTTTCATATTATACTATGCATGAAAATGGAGCAACATTAAACAGTGCAGAAGCCATGTCTATTTATATTACAGCCAAGGTCATGGTGTGGTGGATTGGATAAGGACAGCTCAGGACAGCACAGCCTACTTAAGCAGGGCCTGTTTCAAATGCCATTGTTTTGTCTATGTGGCCCTTGCTGACATACACTGTGGCTGTAGCTGCACTGGTTCTCAGGTGACTGGCCTGAGATGTGCATGCCCAGGTTGTCACATTATGCACCACAAGACATGATGGCCCAGTCCTTCAGACTTAAACTTCAGTAAAACATAGTATGGCAAACCTCTGCATTTATGTTGTGCATTGCACTGTTGTGACAGATTTTGCTTATATTTCTATAAAAATGATTTTTGAAATTCATGTCTGCATCAAAGAAAATGTATAAAATAGAAGAAATACTTGACATTTTAAGAGGTGTCTTGTAGACTAATGCTCATGGGATATGTAGAACTACATAATGTTTTTGAATTTCTTGTTATGCAGGAAATGACTGGAGGGTAGTAGTGTGCATCTCTTAAAGATGGACAGCATGACCTCACTAATGATACTTAAATGAACTGTAGTCATATTGCTGTGCTTTAGTTCATGCACTAAAGGCATGGTAATTTCAGTTGACCACACTGCCATGCTGTTTGCTTATACCATGTTTATTAGTCACATTATGGAACATATTCCACACTCTCTTTGTGAGTACCATGTTCATTCTCACTGAGGGTGACAGCATGTGGTGAGTCGGTGGAAGATACAATGTGTTACTAATTAAATAAGTTGTACTTGAATATTAAAACATGCTGATGTGGGACAAAAGTTTAGGAACACCATGTATTCACTTGGTGAAACTAATTTCTCATGGCACAGCTCTGCATTGCATAGTTGCCTCTTTCAGATTTGGCTTCATATTGCAATTCCGAGACTCATAATTATGAGAAAAAAATAACAAAACTAAAGGTGAACAGTGAATATTGACAATCACTGTTCTCCTTTAGTTATTTTTTTGCAGAGGGCACACTCCACTACAACCTCCAATGTACAGGCTGCACCCCTCTACCCTGTTATATTTATATATCCTAAATCTACACCACTATACCTCATAAAAAAGAGAATACTCTGAAAGGGGTCTTGGACTCAGTATATGCAAGTACCCGTTTTTTGTAAATTTATTTTTGTTATTCTGCAGCTCACCCTTGTGACCCTTGAAATCTAAAACTGTTACCTTCAGATCACTAGATTACCTTTTTTGTAAAGATCCAGCTAGCTTGTGCATTACCTTAACTTACAAGTGCATTGTGAACTAATTTACATTTTACTACTCCCACCTTTGCTTTCTAAGTTGTTGACTGATTTTGTTAACCAGCCACTTTGAGACTACTACTTTCATTTTAGTATTGCTCCTTTTTTCTGATCTGAAATGCTTTACAAGACCCTCATTAGAATTCTTAAATGTTATGCTCACTATAAAGGCCTTGTTCTCAGTAGCAACACCCTAAGAAATGTGATTCACAGAAAATAATGTAACTAGTCACATAACTGGCATTTTACCAAGTACCAAATGGTTAATGTTATACAAACAATATACAAATGAGCAAGAAAAATTGCATAACACTTGTATGCAATTCATAATTCAGAGAAGGATAGGTCAGACACCAGAGCCTTCAGTGGAGACCAAACTGTAACACCCAAAAAACAAAGGTAACAAATTGAACAAAAACACAATTGCACAGCAGAAATATAGCTACTGCTAATGACACGCAGAAAGGTTAATACTGTATTCCATTGCATAGGAACACACATACACACACACACACACACACACACACACACACACACACACACACACACACACACACACACACACTCAAACACATATACACATGCAGTGCATGTAATGTCCAGTGACAGCTCTTTCACAATGGTGCTCTCCACTGTATGCTACATATGTCATATAAACCACGCCAACATGAACCTATATATAACATGCCATATATGGTTTACTATCGTTTGTTCAAATGACAAAACATTTGCCATTCGAAACAATGAAAAGTAAACCCGAACAGAAACATTCTGACTGGCCACAATGTCAACCCAAATGATCGACACATTTAAGTCGACATTTTTACCGAAACCATCACATGATAGCCATATAGGAGCTGATGTAAATCAGACTCCTATATGACATATCACATTTTTTCAGGGGGGGGGAAGCACTCCTGCACCCCCCTGTGAGGGGCTGCACCCCCATCACCCCCCGCTACTAATATATTCTAACTCCAAGATCGCACTGCACTGGGAATATGGATGAATTTCCAATCCCCACTGTACCGCGATCTCCGTGCAGATAGTCAAATACACTTATGCGAATGCACTACTGCATTCACGTAAGTGTGTTCGACTATCCCTTCCATTTATGATTTGTGCACAACATTCTGATTTTTGGCAGCAGTGCTGCGACAGACTGTCATTTGCACAAACCATAGTAAACCTATATATATATATATATATATATATATATATATATATATATATATACAGAGAGAGAGAGAGAGTGCTACTTCACATGACTGAAGACTCAAAATACTGAAATTCATTTTACTGAGACCACATTACCTAAATTTCACAATACTGAAAACTCATTTGACTGGGTATTATCATACTGAAAGCTTACAATGCTAAATTTCTAAACATCAGATTTTAAGCCATACACATAATGTGTGCTTCCCTTCACCTGTGACTTGCTTGTGATAAAAAACATTGCTGTAACTTAAAGTGTCATCTGTCAGAATACTGATAGTAGCTCAAAAGTAGTGTTGTATTGTTTCTAAATGTGGGTATGTCTCTTTATATTCTTATGGAAAGTATCTAAAGTAATACGGCAGACATTTTGTGTGCTCCTGGCAGTAGTGTCAGTGTGTACAGTACTGTAAAATATGTAAAAAGTATATGCCCTTTTCCAAACTGTGGTGCAATCCCGGAGTTAGTATACATAATTAGCAAGGGTGTGGGGGGTGCAGCCCCCTCAAACATAGTTTGTTTTTTTTATCGTCCAGTTTTTTTTAAGAAGGTAAGTAAGTAGTTTTTATGTTTTGGAAAGAGGTAGTCATCGGTGCTGTAAGTGTGCATGTCCAGGCCTTAAAATCAGGTATTTTGAAATTCAGAATTGTAAGCTTTCAGTATAATAATACTCAGTCAAATGAGTTTTCAGTATTGTGAAATTTAGGTATTGTGATCTCAGTAAAATGAATTTCAGTATTTTGAGTTTTCAGTCATGTGAAGTAGATCCATATATATTACATATATAGAAATGTATATATATATATATATATATATATATATATATATATATATATATAGATATATATATATATATATATATATATATATATATATATATATATATATAAATACTAACTCTAAGACTGCACACTTCTCAGGGAAGAGGCATATTCCCCAACCCCAAGAAACATATATATATATATATATATATATATATATATATATATATATAGATTATTGCATAGTTCACCCATTACATTAATATTAATATGACTTTTTTGCCAAACTGAATATTTAACATTTTGGCAATTATGTAACTCATTACACAGTTACTTACCCACCCTAATCCAGCATAATTAGCCCTAGAAACCAAAGTGACGTAGCCGCTTCCTTCCCTCTCATTAATATTAATGCTATACTTCCTTCCCTCTCATTAATATTAATGCTATACTTCCTTCCCTCCCATTAATATTAATGCTATACTTCCTTCCCTCCCATTAATATTAATGCTATAAACACATTTGTGTAAATTTAGACTTCTGCATTCAGAGGCAACTGTTAAACTAATTTTATTTGTTAACTGGAGTTAAACAACCTTTGTTTTTTACATAAAAAGTGTCTGCATGCTTAAAGCTGCATGCAAACACTTTTTCTGCAAAAAACAAAGGTCATTTTGTCCCTTTAGACATGATCTTCAAGCAAACCATTGCATCTGTTCTCTGTAACATTAAACTTTGTGTTGAAGCACACCTTTATAAAATAGCAGCTGAAATAACCCATATATTGAAGATGATCCTGATCAGTCACCCACATTTCTCATAATATCCATGACATTCATTTACTTCATATGCAGAATTAACAATATTTCAAATGGCTGGTTGACCAGTATTCAAACACCATCATATTTCTAAACAGATTAATTAAGGAAATTTATCCAAACATGTCATTCTTCTATCAGTACTCCATAACAGTTAAAAAACTCATAAATAATGGGCAGAGAGTGCTGTGATTCCACTCCAGAATGAGAAAACAACATAATCTTGTCATGTGCTATTGCAGCATTAGACCCAACCATATCAACTCTTCCCAAGGTAAGCACTGTTATGGTCGAGTCTCAATACAAGGGACATTGATTTACTCTCAAGTTTGCTGGAATACCCTGACACATATGTCTTTTTTTTTGCCCCCAGAGCTTTACAGTCATCAGTGTGTAAGAAATTTATTTAACTAAATTAGAATGGGATTAAAAAATCATCCCTGATTTCTTCCTGCATTTACCATACTCGTAAAAGGCTTTAATTGCTTTAAAAGCCAGTAAAACACTGCACATTTTTTTTGCAACTTGTAGTACACTGACTAGATAAAATGCCATGCACTAGAAAGAGTTATGATTGGGTCTCACTGATCATAACCTATTATTATATGTTCTCAACATGGATTCCAAGATTTACCTTGAGAGGTTAGCTGTTGAGGTGAATTTCTTGACATTCATGTTTCAAATACATAATAATGTGGTTATGATTGGAGACCCAGTCATGACCATCTTTATTGCTTACCATCACTAACATTATGGATAATCTCAGAAGTATTAACATACCATCATCCTATAGGACCACTCATGTGCTCCCTGTAATTTTCTCTTTCCAAACAACTCTCCCAGAAAGCATATAACCACAGTATTGTCATCAGTATCTTATTGTGTTTCCATTCCATTTCAACTGTTTCCAGACATTTATGATTTTTAGTGCATCTCTCCATTAAAGATTCCTTGCTCACATAGTACAAATCAGATATAAGTGTCCCATGGTGGGGCTGATGTGAAGACCCACACCCCAGTGAGGAAAAACACCTTGAAAATGGAGCTAACACTAATTTAAAGGAAATACGACTTCACTGACCTTCCTTATTTCAGGCAGAAATTGTCATTTGCTCCTATTCATAGCTGAACAAAAACTGGAAAAAAAAATCATTGTTGAAAGTCTAGATACTTGGTTTTCCAGTGGTGATGACAACTTGTATGCTTTCTCAAGCCCCAGGCAGTATTTGAAGAAAACAGTTCTTAGTTTCATTATTGGCTTTCACAAATTTATTATAGTCAGACTTTCCTCTTCTTTCAACACCTCGTTCAGTCTCATATTGCAAACTTTTTCTTGCCTTGTCGTCAAAATCAATTAGCATGTTCTCGGTACAAACTATACGGTTATTTAATTCCTTCAACTTGTTTCACATCTCTGTCACTCACTGCTGTAAAATATGTCATATTGCTCCTTCAAATCCTCACTGGAATCATTGTCTGAAAATGTAATTTGTTTTATATGATGATGATGATTCAGAACCACAGTCATCTGCTGCAACACCACTTCATTGTCCCTTCTTTCCTGGACCTACACAGCCCCTTCACTTGTCAAAAGTTATTCTTTTCATTGACAAAAAGCAGAAGATCTGAATACTGACCCTGGTCATCTGAGTTGCCACACATCTGGATCTGAGGATGTAAGCTCCAAAATGACCAATTTAGAAATCACTAGAATCAAAACTGCATTAAAGTTGGACTAAATACTCAAATAATTACTTAAAATATTAAATTATTTCAAATCTGCTAAAGATGGTGACAGATTTTATGAAGCAGCTTGAAACTTTCTAAAAAAATAATTAAGTATAGATTGCTTATCTGCTATTTAAGTTTGTGTGGTTTTGAATGGTACTTGTTAAGCAAATCAGTCAAAAAACGTAAGGCAGAAAGGCCTAGCTACATGCTAGTAAATAATACAAAGGAAAACAGAGAACAGTCAAGAAAAGGAAAACCTATAGGAAACAGTATCGTCTAGAAGAGAAGTGAAGAAAAGATGCATGTCAGGTGATCCAGGGGCAGGGTTTTTACTGAAGAAATATGGACTGACAAAAAATAGGGAAGCCACCAGGGTGAATAGAGGAGCTACAGAAGCTAGTGGTTTGCCGGTCAAATGACAAAGAGATAAATAGAACTGTAGAATATGGGGAACAAGAAACAGGATGGGGTAGAAATGATGGGCTGAGGCTATGAAAGTGCAGGAACAGTCTTGAAGGAGAAAGAAGAAGATGGTAGTTGCAGCTAGGAAAAGGATACCAACAAGAAGGAAGTCAAGTTAGACAGAGAGGGTCAGAAAGGACTGGGGAGTGTGAAAGGGAAGGCAGAAACAGATGTGGGCTTCCAGAAATCAACATCAAACTAAAGCAGAAGAGAAGTGGGTAAAGAGGAATACCTGGTTAGAAAAGAGAGACATAGAAGGAAGAATTCAGCAAACTGGTGTGTTAAAAAAACTGCCTCATCTACATATTATCTCTACTGCATGTCAGAATGGTCTGATACTAGTGTTCAATATTATTATGCTTATGGATATATGTTCTTGTTAGCTTAGAAGTTAAAAACAAAATATCAGTTTATACATGCCAGTATTTCCCACACATAAGAGTGGTGAATATGGAAGGGGAAAGGTTCAAATTAGACTGTTAGTGACACAAGACAGCAAGTAAAGAAAAGCCTGTTGGGGGACAGAGGAGAGGGTTTAATGACTGGAAACACATGACATGAGATGAAATGCTGCATCATCTTTTTGGTCTTCACAAGGTCTTTAATATGGTTGACTACTAGATGCTAACGGAAACCGTTTGCTTCAACTGGTTTTGACACAAAGGCCTTGGAAAGGTTTGACAGCTATTTATCAAACTGCACTAAATGTGCAGTCTGAGAAATTGCAGTCTCACTTCCAAAACTAGTGAAGCCCACATTGTCAATCAAGTCTATCACTGGCCCTGTGCTCAAGTGTTTGTCAAAAGAAGTGGTGACAGGAGCACAAGGTTCAGCTTTACCTGAGGTCATACAGCTGGCGACTCTTTAGGTAATCACCGGGGGGGGCTCAATTTTTTCATAGTGGAAGGGGCTCCATCAGTTCAGATTCCCCATAGTAAGTAGGCCTAGTCTCTTGTCTGTGAAAGACAATGTTTTGTTTTGTTTATTGGCAGGTTACCCCAATCATACTCTTAGGCAAGAACTTTTTGAAGGATTTTCTCATAGGATTCCATTAAAGGCTAGAACATTGCCTCCGTTTCATACTTATAGTAACCTATGGTCAATTGAAAGCAAAGAAAGGGAGTTCAGGCTACTTCTTACAAAGAAGATTGCAGTGGGCAGAGTTTTTGGCCCATTTTCTACTCCTCTGGTCCCTTACTTTCAAATTTCTCCTTTTGGTTTAGTACCTAAAAATAACCCTGGGAAGTTCAGACTCAAGACTCATTCATCACTTGTTTTACTCTCCTGGCAGCTCAGTCAATGACACTATCTGTAGAGAGTCTGCACAGGTGTAATATGCCATGCTACAGAATGCCATGAACATCATTAAACAATTAAGAGATCTTTGGCTGGATAATGCTGATAATGAGTCAGCCTTTCATTTAATTTCAGATCATTCAGCTGACTGGGGGTACCTAGGGATGAAAGTGGCTGGAGACTTTTTCATGGATTCAGCCAGGCCCATGGGATGTTCCATGACTTGTTCCACTTTTGAGAAACTTAGTTCTGCATTACATTGGGTTTGGCAGCAAAGGACCCCAGAACATGTGGCAGGCCACTATTTGGATGATTTTTTATTCTTTGGAGAGGTTAGAGCAGGGATAGAGATGGCTCTTAGAACCTTTGTTGAACTGTGTGGGGCACTTGGTGTCCCACTGATGGAATGCAAAGTGGAGGGACCTGTTTTATTGCAGATCCTTCATCAGTTCTGAGATATGTATACACTCCCTCCTGCTCAAGTACCTTTATGTCAAACTCCTGTTCCAGATTGACATTTTCTTGCAGCCTTGCAGCTTTAAATGTTGCCTTTGTACATTTACCAAGACAAAATGACATTCTTATATCATCTGAGAAAGTTTTAACCACTTGCAATTGTGCTTTCAACTCATCTGATAACCTATGCATTTTAAGTAATTCACAAAAAGTAGATCAGAAGTCTTTAAACAAGGTTGTTTTCTGTGAGCCAAATTGTAACCATAGCCTAATGTGTTAAGTAAAAAGCTTAATGGGTTAAGGCCAATACAAAAAAAAAAAAAGTAGTGAAAAAGAATTACCCTAAAATATCCCTGTTTGAATTTTTATCCCTGTGATAATAATTTGGCCATTGTCATGGCTTAGCTGTAAAATGGTTTGCCACTGTTTCATAGTTGCTTCTATTATAATTGATCAATAAAAGGTGTATTTCATATATCTGTATGCATTCTTTATCCATGAATCTGGGATTTTTGTCAAATGTTTTTTTTTTTGTTTTTTTGTTTTTTTGTAATCTATCCACAACATAGTTAGATTCTTTCACATTTTACAATTTTCTATTATGGTTTTATTTAGCAACAAATGATCTTTTGTTACTTTTTGTTCTCTTGCCACAATTGACTTTTTTCTAAATGACTAAATTCTATCAGCATCAATTCCAATATACAGTTTGTATATCACTGGAAAGCAAGTGATTGATTAATTGGTTAATAATTCTTAGGATGGCTCAAGGGTTTACTCTTAAAGAGGAGTATCATTTTTCCTTTTCTTAACCAGGTTGTTGTCCAATTAGGATGCACATATAAACAATTCTTGCTGAGAGCTAAATCTTTATGAAAACACCTTAAAAGTTATAGCCAAAAGTTATATACTGCACCTGGGCCCAGGACTTTCCAGTTAAGGGCTTTTCTTAATTTTATTTCAATTTCTCTGGCTGTTAACTTCATCCCATTTCATATCCTCTACATTAGAAAGCTTTACTGTTTATTTTAATGTTTCTATCCAGAAGATGTCCCACAAAGTCTTATTTCTTTTTTGGTGATGTTTCTATTCCTTTTGCTTCATTTCCAAGCTCTCAATAAAACTTTTTTTGGGTTGTTAATGAAATAGTTATTTTGTATTTGCCCTTTATATTTATCTGCATATTTTCTAAGTTTTACTGCCTGCGGTGATATTTTTAGTTTATTATTTGCAATAGTGTATGATAGATTCTGGTCTGTTTTGATATTGTACATTGCTTTTATGACATCTGTCTTTCTAAGCATTTATCATGATCTGTTTCCTATTCTATATTCTTCTAATAATGATACTTGTTGTCTTAATTGCTTTATGGTTTTCTCTAGTTGATCCTTCCATTGTGTTATTTGTATCTCCCCTTCCATTCCCTTAATGTTCTGTGTTTTTGTGGTAAGACTTTATCTTTTATTAATTTAGCTGCACAGTAATCTTTCTTCTTTGCTCTCCATTTCCTTTGAATATTCCACAGAAAATCCCAGAACATCTTCCTGGGGCATATCCTCTTCAGCTGCACCCTGCTTCATCTGCTACTACTTCATATGGGAACTCATCGTCCCATCACTTCACAACATTACATGTATCAGAGTTGCCATTGTTTTCTGCTCCTTCCTTTGCTGTGTAACTTCAACTGAACTTTTGTACCAGTCTCCTACAGAAGGCTCCAGAGCAAGACCATGTGCCACTTCTTCAGATGCCTCCCACTCCACCTGTTCCTTCTTAATCTGTGGACTCATTGTTCCATATACTGTGGCATGTGTTGGATTTTCTAGGCCAAGTCCTTCACTTCACAAATATTCCATAACTTCAGTTTCTGTTTCTTCAACTTCTTCCTAATTAGTCCTCTTTTCTTGTTTCACTCCTATATTTTCTTATGTTTTATATTATATTTTTTTATGTATAGGTATTTTTCCTGAACCTCTCTTCAAATATCTTTTGTGATGATTTTTTATTGATTAGTTTTGCTTTCTCGTTTGTATAAATATCACACAATACCAAATCTCTTTTTTTCCCCATGTCCTGCTTCTTCTGAAGATACCTCCCACTCCACTTTCTGCTCCTTAATCTGGGAACTCGTGCTGTGAGATTTTTGTTTATTTATTTTTTATTTATCCTTTAGTAAAACTAATAGCACTGACCCAGGAAGCCAACGCAACTCATTAACAAAAAAAACTTTGAGTTGTGGTCAAACCCAAGGCATGCACTACAACCATAAAAACAAGAATACTTTATTAAAAGTTAAGTGGTGTCATCCCTATTATATAAGGGAGTTCTTCAGAACAAAAAAATATAAACAGCCCAATGCTTATAAGCACAATTAATTAATCACATGACCCACTATTAACCATTTGTTCCCTGTCATACAGGCATAAGGTTCTCTGATTCATTTAACCCTGGCAGCATAGTTGCATTTAACCTAAGCTGCCAGTTTAACTCCCTAAGTGCTAATTCATTCTTCCAACCCCCCCCCCAGTCTTTTCTTAACTAATTCTAGGATACCAAAATGAAACTTTTTAAAAGAGGGGCAGCTAATACTATGTTTGTACAGGGCATTATTCAATTTTTTTATGATGAATAGTGTAATTGTATTGGTAAATTATCTTACGGAGACTTCTTTTCGTTTTCTCTACATAGTAATGTCTACTAGAAACAGCCAAATATACTAATCCTGTACTTCCACAATTCCCTGTATCTAGTTTTATTTGTTGCGGTGGTTGACCTACTGTCATACTGTGCCCTTCAAATATGAAACTACAGTACTTACATGCACCATATTTGCAAGTAACTTTCTTTTTGTGCATTAGTTTTGGTAGTGGGTGTTCTAACCAAAATTTTAAGTTGGGTTCAGTCTTGTATATAAAAAGTGGTTCATCCCCCAAAAGGTTTCATATATCTGTATTGTTCTTAAACATAACCCAATTTCTAGTCATAATTTTCTTATCTCTGTACTAAGCTCTCCATAATAAACAACCATAGCATTGACAAGATTGGAGTTTGAATCCTTGTGGTTACGGCAATGTTCCAATAACCCCCTACCTAAAAGTGGTATATATTTAGTTCCCCATCCTTCTAACATGTTTACTACATTCTGCCAGTAAATGGGAAGGGTATCCTTTTTCTGAAAACGTTCTATAAAATAAACCTTAAAATTTTCTGTGTCTGAGCACATTCTTGCCGCTCTTATCATATGGCCTTTAACTAAATTCTTTTTTTATGTAGTGTGGATGGTGACTTTGGAAATCTAAAAAAAGTATTGAAGAAAGTAGGTTTTCTGAATAATCAAGATCCAAAGCTTTTTTCTTGACAATTGTTAAACAACAATACATCTACGTATTCAATCCTATCCATAGAACTTCTGTGTGTAAATTTAAAATATGGACAGGTTGTGTTAATATATTCTACAAAAGCTTCTTCCACAATATAAACGCATTGTCCAGGTATATTAAATATTCAGGCCACTGCTCACTATATTTAGATTTTGCTACAAAGTTTCCAATGTATACATAATTAGGTTAGTATATATTGGGGCGCAGCTTGCACCCATAGCAATACCCTTAGTTTGTTTAAAATACTCCCCCCCTAAAAAAAATAAAATTGTTGTTCAATATACATTCCATAAGTTCCATAATGAAATTTAGTATACTATTGTCAAAATTACCTAGTGCTCGAATAACTTCAAAGAACAACTCCAGTCCTATTCAATGGGGTAGTGATGTGAATAGATCTACTACATCAACTGTGGAAAAAAATAACTTCTTCAGAAAAATATTCCTTTTTAATTTTTCCCAGAAAGTCCCATGAATCTATCAAAATATGTTCTATAGGGCATAACAAATCTTTTAAAGTTCTATCTATAAATTTTCCTAATGTATAGGTGGAACTATTGTGAGCTGCTACTATCATTCTCAATGGGAGATTCTATATTCTCTTGTGGACTTTGGGTATTCCAAAGGCATTCAGTATCAAAGGATGATGTTTACTCAAAAAATTAAGTAACATTTCATTAATTACCCCCTGGAATAATGAGTCTTCAAGGAACAACTGAATCTTTCTATATGCTATATTTATCTTGTTCAGTGATACAATAACATAATTTTGTGTATCATGTAGCATGTCGCTCATTACATTAATATAATCTTTATCTGGTTTCATAACCCAGATATCTCGATTTTGCCTCATTTCCTTTAAAAGCTCCCCTTCTTCCTGACTTAAATTATAATATCATTTATCATGTTGACTATGTGTTTGAAATATTTCTTACTTACAAATATGTTCAACATCGGCTACTGTAGGGTGTAATGGGAGGGGGTTGAATGTACTGTTCTTTTTAAACTTGTTACCTAAGCCTTCTACATTAGGTTTGTCTTTAAACATAACTCTAAAATTAATCTTCCTTGTGAAAAGATTGAGTTCTGTTAACATTTTTGCTATATCACTTTTTCACCCCAAATTTTAGACCCTTTTTAAAAAGGGAAAAATGGGTTTCTGTCATCTTCTGTTTTGTATAGTTAAAAATATTAAAGCCACCTAAACTCAACAATTTCCCATTAAAGGCCTCAATAATTCTATTAGTTTCTAATAATTCCCCCTGTTGTTCTGCTTCCATTGATTCACCTTCTCTCACTGTCCTTTTGGAGTGTGTGGATGTGCTAAAAAATTCTGTTGTATTCATTTATTACCAATTCTTTCTGATCATCGTAGGAAGGGGTAGTCTTCTTCTTGTATAACACTATCATTTCTACAGTTATGTCTGTTTTGTTGATAGGGACCCCATTTGTCTTTCCCTTTCTCAGTTTGTAAAGGTCCCCCTGCTGCCCCGACTTCTTAATTTGTATTCTCAAAATCTATTCTATCCTCTCTTTGGTATGCCTTAGGTAATGGGTAAGCTATTTTAGTATTATACTCATGTTTACCCCTATATAACTTTTTCTGTTTCCTTGCCATGCTATAATTAACTTGTTCTTCTATTTTGTCTAACACTGTATCATATTCCAATTCACAATTGTTAAATGATAAATCAACAGTAAGTTTATTATTAATATCATTAATTTCATCTAACAAACATTTAATTCTTTTTTCATTAATATGAATAATAAACCGTACTAACTCTAAATCATGTTTGTCAAATATTTCCAATAATTCATCTACTTCAGTTTGTCCCTGAATTAATCCATTTGGAAATTTGTACATTCTTAAACCTTTTGGGACCCTTTTACATTTCATGCACTCAGCAAGGTAGGGATTATCACATTGCAAGTTACTTACCTTGCTGAGGCTTAACTCAAAATGTCTTGGTTCTTCCCTAAGGTCTCAGTTTGTTGGTGTATAAGTCCTTGTTGCTGAAAATGTAAAATCATAATTTAGCCAGGTCTTAAACCTTGAATTTGCATCCCCCATCTCACTTCTCAGTCCACAAGGTATCTCTTCCCCATCGTTGTTGTGTGGGTTAGTTCTCAGTCCATTCTGTTTTTTTTTTATGATGTCATCATTCACTTCAGGAAATTATCTAATTTCCTTTATGCTTTTTGCCACAAAGACTGCTGGGAACTGTAGTCTCTCCAGTGATGACTGTATCTGGTAGACTTGTTGAGATAACAGTTTAACTGCCAGAGATAAATTGTTTTCTTCATCACCATTGATGTTCCCTGTTGAAAACACAGATGATGCTGCCATAGTCTCTCTGTAGTCAGTGCACCTATGTGTTGTTACTCCATTGTTTGCCAAGGTTTAACAAGTGAAAACCTTTTTAACCACAATTGGAAATTTTATTTATCATTTGTTGAACAGGTTAGTCCCACTAGGCTAGTAGTTTCTTCTCAGGGGAGACCTGAGGTGGTATTTATTCTACTAGGGGAAATTTGGCCAGGACATTAGGAAACTTATCCTATTCATTAGGAGAGTGCTTGCTCTGCTGCTGGAGCAGTGGCAGCTGGGAGAGCAGCAGTCAATGAAATCCAAGATGGGGGATAGCACAGAGGCAAATATTGGTGCAATGTCTGAAGCCATACAAGATTCCGAGGAGCTGTTTCAGCAGTATTTGTTTCATTGCAAGCAAATGTGCAACACAATGATGGATGTGTTATTACAATCCTTCGATCAGGAGGGTTTCAGGATGATACTTGTTGATGCAGAGTGAGCTGGAGAGTGGAAAAGATGTTTCTTGGGGTGAAATTATGGAGAACATTTATTCAGAGGATTCGGAAGGTGTTTTTAAGGAGATTGCCAGACAAAAAAATTGTATGACAAGGCTTTAAAAAAAAACTACAGTGAAAGTGATGAGAGATGAACAGTGGAGAGAAATGTTAATAAAGGACATTTATAGTGAGAATTCAGAACAAGTAAGAAAAATAAATGGACAGACATGATATCTGGGATAATTTAATGGTCCTGTTGGGAGTGAAGGCTCAGGAGATAAGAGTTTTTATTCATATTCATAAAGATACATGTTGTGAAAATATTTTTGAGACTGGTTCTGTTCTGGAAACCTTTGGGGGAAATATAAGAGGAACATGAACTGTAATCCATTAAATTCTTATGTGGTTGAAGCATTTCACAGAGACACAAAAAAGAAGATATGTGTTCAATTTTGAACTGAAGTTGAAAAAAAGACTTTAAAGAAATGTTTAAGCTAATTTTGCAAGAAAGTTATGGAAATTAACAAAGTATATGATGACAGAAAATTATGGACTGGGGGATGGTACTGTCATATTATATTGAAAATGGAAAATAATGTTCATATCCCTAGCATGATAAATGCAGAGGGTAACAGAGGTGTTGTAAAATATTGGGGACAACTAAAAACATGTTTTTTTCTGTGTAAAAGATGATCATTTGATAAGTAATTGTGAAACATAAAATTTTATATTTGTGGGGAAATAGGTCATGATGCAAAAAAGTGTGAATTAAAATGTTATAAATGTAAAACAAAATGTGCATTTATGCATGGATTGTAACCTAGAGAAAAAGGATAAAGAAAAATAAATCAAAAGTGAGGCTAGCATATGAAAAGAAGAAACAGTCCCAATAAAAGATAATAAGGATATAGGGGAAAAAGACTAGGGTAACAATAAAGGTAAGGATAAAGAGTAATATGAAATTGAGGACAGTACAGAAGAAGGTTCTGAAATAAGTGATGAGGAAGATATAAACTGGAAAATAGTGAAAAGTAAAAACAATTATTTTGGCAAAAGAGTAAGGCAGAAAAACAAAGTTTAAAGGGATGTGTAAAAGAGAGAAAAAAAGAAAATGGATAATGCAAATGAGATAATTTCTTCAAATGTACATATTTTCTGCTGAGCTACAACATAGGCATAATGAAAATTTTAGAGTGCTCTCAGTAAATGTCAATAGCATCAAAAATATAAGTAGAAAAATTGGCAGTATAAATTATTGTAATAAGTGTGATTTGGATATAATAATATTGGAAGATGCAAGATTTTTGACACAGGAAGATATATTACAAACAGAGAAACTTCAGGGAGGGGATACAATATGGAACTTAGGAAAGGAACTACGTTCAGGCATAGTTGTACTTTGTAAAATGTCAGGTATTGAACAAAGCATTAGCATTGATGGGAAGATGAGCTATTGCAGATATTGTATGGCATAATCAAGTATATAGAAGCAATGTATGCTTATGTTACAAGTAAAAACAGGCAATATTTATTTAATAACATTTTTGATTATGTAGTAATTAATATGAATAGAATATTAATGGGAGATTTTAATTTTGATTTGATAAGAAAAAGAAGGAGAAAAGAAATTATGTTATGAAAATGTTGAAGTTATAAAATGTGGCACTTTAAAGATTTGGAATAATATTTTATGGCCATACAGTCAAGGTGCATATAAGGCAGAAATAGATTATTTTATTACATCACAATGTTTAAATAGAGCTATGGGAGAGACACTTGTAACAGGCTTTTCAGATCACTCAGCCATTTGGAAAGAAATACAAGAAAATAAGGAGTATATTAGATTGGGAAAAGGAATAAAAAGAATAAATGGGAAAGTCTGAAATGAAAATGGAAAAAAGTAGGTTTGTGTTTATGGAAAGATCTCATTTCCAATAGAATGTGTTATAAAAACTGATCTGAGTGATGGCTAGCATTGAAAGAAAAACATAAGAAATGCTTTTAGAATGGAAGTCAGATATACAAAAGTAGAGAAAACAAGTTATAAAACAAAGTGCATGAATGCTTTAAAGGATTTGCAAAGGAACAATAGAGAATATTATATTGGTAGAGCAGAGAATCAATAGAAAATCAAAGAATTATTATTTAAATATTATTTAAGTAAATATATTTTCACAAGGTAAAAAAGAAGTAGCAGCTTACTTGCATAGCATAGTTAAAGAGAATACTAGTATAATGAGAGAAATGAAAGATGATAGAGGAAAGATAAAGAGATCTCAGGAGCAAATTATGAATATTGCAGTAAATTATGTAAAGAAAAGGTTTCAACATAAGAACAAAGTACAAAATAGATTGACATGTTAAAAATTGACAGAACGTTAAAATAAGGCTTTGGAAATGAGATTTTTTATATAAATTAGATAAGGTACTTTAGAATGTTAATTTATAGTCAGTTTCAGGATCAGATGGATTAGGATACCAATTTTACAAAAAAATTACAGAATGGCAGAAAAAATACTTTTTAAAAGTTATGAATGAGTGATTAAATGAAGGTTTTATGTATAAAGATTCATGCAGTGGTATACTTAAATGTGTATGGAGAAAGAAGATAAAAATTAAATTGAAAATTAGAGACCTATAGTATTGAATAATACAGATTACAAGATGTTTATAAAAATAATTCAAAACAGAATGGAAAGTAAAATGAAAAATATTATGGAAGATAGCATATATAGTTTAAAGGGAAAAGGATGTTGTGAATTATTTTTCATAGTAACAGACATTATCATGATAGGAGATTTAAATAAAGTTTTTAATATGGTACAACATAAACTTTTGTGGACAATTATGGAAGCGTATAACATTAGTAAATTAAATAGTAATTAAGGATGTGTATTGTTCTGCATAGAACAAAAATAAAAAATTTTAGTGAATGGATGATTAAGCAATGAAAGAGATATAAATAATGGCATTCATCAGAGATGTCCTATGAGTAGTATATTATTTTGATTAGCTATGAATGTATTACTCAGAGATGAAAATTTGCAACTGAGAGATGCTACTTATAATACTACTGAAGGTATAAACATTTCAGTCATGTTTCCTTATGCAGAGGATATTATATTGATTACAAAATAAAAGTCTGGATGAAAGAAGTTATATGTTATATACATCAATCTTTAAACATAATAGCCATGACCTTAGTTAAAGAAAAAAGTAAAATATTGAGTGATATTCTACAAACAGGAGGAGTGTCTTTCTCAGTGAAACAAATCTCTGTGTTTGGAGTAAAATTTGGGGATAAAAATGGAAGTGAGAAACAATGGGCTAGGATACTAGATGAAATAAAGGAGCTTTGTTGTTTTTAGAAAACATACAAGGTATCACTTAATAAAACGTTTATTTGATTACTTCAGTTTTACTGGAAAATATTGCATATTTAGCTAGTGTTGATCTATGAAAAAGAAATACTGCAAGTCATTTTTTTTCTTTTATATGGGTTTCAGTATTGAACCAAATGAATATAGGAGTTTTATACATAGACAAGGAAGATGGGGGGGTGGGGTTGGATTGAAAAAAACAATTGTTTATGCTGCTTCTTTGAATTTATATAAACTATTGTTTTGGATAAATGATACAAATGAAAAGTTGGCAGTAAATATACTAAAGTACAAACAGAAGCAGCATTGGGATATGATAAAAAATTCAAAATATAAAAAGCATGTTTAAATGAAATAATGAGATGTTATGAAGAAAAAAATATTTTGGAAAATAAAAATTGCTGAAATACAAAATGAGAGGAACGTGATGGTATAAAAATACCATGATACAATAATGCTAATTCTTGGGCTGAACTAATGAATGAAAAAGTTAAAGCTATAAGAGTACAAAACAAGTAGAATGTAAAGATTTTTATGGAGATTAGTGATTAATACATTTCCAGTAAAGAGAAATATGCCATATAAAAATCAGTGAAGGAGTTTGTATATTTTGTGGTACAGAAGAAACTGCAGATCATCCCCAGGATTCAGTAAGGTTCTGTGTAGGAATAGCTTATTCCTGTATGGAAGTGATTGCTTAGGAGCAGCATGGCAGGGCACCATGCATAGTAATGAAGGAGCACTGCCTTAGCTTCTAAACAGACATGGAGCATGGAAGAGTGCAGGGGGCAAGTCTGAGAGCAGAGCTCTCACAATATACATGTCCCCGCAGTCAAGAGCTGCAGTTTGGCAATTACAATGGGCGAGACCGCTCATAGGGGGTTGCATACTCCCAACAGCATAGATCAATGCAGAATGTCCAGATATGTGGATCATATGTCTGGCCTGTCCCTCTTTTACCCTGCCAAATCAGTGGTATGATCTCATCAATGAAGTGAAATAATGGCAAACATACGAGTGTCAAATTCATCAGAAAATGTACATAAAAACAAATCATGTTACCCTAGTGACACCCCAAGTTTATAAGAGCAATATTTAAAATACAATAATATAAACACTTTTTTTCTCAAACAGATTAAATTTAACCGTAGGTGCGTGGGTTTGCCCATTCCTTAGCCATGCATACTGTAGCTTAAATGGCAAAAGAAAATAGATATCAAGATACATGCAAATAAAGCAGTACTGCAATAGTGAAGTGGTCAGAGCATTCGCTTATGAGCAGTCAATCCTGGTTCGATTCTCACTCTAGTAAATTCCATTTTCCATGTCAAATCACTTTATGAACACTATTTTTTGTTATATAACCTACTAAATAACATATATTTGTCAACTGGAATACTGCATTAAATGCAGATGTGAGGTGTCATTGTAATAATGTTGTAAAATTCACATATAAACACAAGTGCCCCATACATACACATTAATCAGGGATACAAATCAAAGGTATAATGTGTAATGAATGACAAATCCATAAAGTGTCCAAATCCACCACCTTCCCAAGAGCCATGTTACATTTCTATCTAAATCAGTGTGGGGGTAAGTGGGAATAATCACTTGTAAGAGTAGTAAGCGGGTTTAAGCCTGTTTGCATGGGGGTAAGCAATGCACACACAGGTTAAGCAATATCAAAGCTAACTCTCTGTAAGCATATTTAACCAGAAGTTAGCATTGCTTACCATCGCGCAAACCCATGCAAACCCACTTACAATAGCTTAAAAGTGCCTTAATCACTCGGTATCCAACAGCCACTGTTCTGCCCAGCAACAAAATAAACAGCCCTTGAATCCAGGACCCTATACAGTATAGTCACAGTAGTTAACCAGTAAGCCATCACAGCAGTACATAAAACTGAGATATTACCAAACAGATCCTCACTATAGGAAAATCAAAATTAACATGTGAAAGGAATCTATATACAGTTTTATGTTGTATAACCTACTACATAACATATATATGTGAACTGGAGTACTGCATTAAGTCCAGATGTGAGGTGCCATTGTAATAAAGTGTTGAACTCCCCCAGTAAACACAAGGACCCCCATACAGTGTACATACACATGAATCATGGATACCAAACACATATATAACATGTAATGAATGATAAATCAATGCCAAACAGCAAATAGTGTGCAAATTAAAATTTAAGCAATGCTAAAGCTAAGCATTGCACTCCCCTGCTTACTAGGTTTAAACAATGTGTATGCCAGCTAAATCAGTTTGCCCATTGGTATACCCCTTTAAGCAATGTCAGCCTTAGGTAAGCAGGTTTGCCCATACCTTAGCATTTTTAAAAATGTCCAATCATGGCATCGTGTGGGAAATCGACCCTATTTAAACCCCACAGGCAGGAATACATCTCATAACTGGGTACAGCTTCATCCTGTAGGCACTATGACTGGTGTGGGTGAAGGGATGTGCTTCTGGGTGCAGTGCTGGGACCTCCAGGAGTCCAAAGCCATGGCAGGACTCCTTGTTTAAGACCATGACCAGAGACTGCTGCAGGGCCAGTACCAGGTTTCCCAATATAAAGCAGAAGCCTGGGGCCATCTCGCCCATGACCTCACCAGTGCCACTGGCATCCTACGAAATGGTAAGCAGGTCAGGCATCACTATGCTGACCTGAAATGGAGAAAGAGGGAGCTCTTGGATCAGTGGATCCAAGAGGCTAGGCAGACGGATGATGTCCCAGCCATGTGTAAGTATCAGTTAACTACCTGTTTAATAATTGCCAGCTCATGTATATTATGAATAGGTATCACTAAATATTCCTCTTATGTCTTTGACAGTGGCAGACGAATGAGCTGTGAACCAGGAAGCCCATGCCTGTAGACTGCAGAGGTTGCATCGCGAGGCAGGTTAGTAATAATCTTGCATGAACTGTCATAAGAAATAAATCTAAAAGTAGTAGAAAGTTAATTGCCTGTAAAAAAAACTGTATTGCGTATGGCATGTACTGAATAAATCAGACAATATGGTAGAAAGAGTCTTATATAGGTTGTATGTAAATAAAAGGTTAACAGCCTGGCAATAAAGGTCTAACTGCTAGACTGCTTGTGTTTACTCTATCATATGATCATTTAGTGTTGCAATCTCTTAATAGTACTGTTGTATTAATCACCATTGCCCACACTGTGCTACATAAATAAAATGTGTAGGAATGTCTGTATATGACTGTTGTAATCACAAAAGGTCATATTGTACAACTGAGAGAGACTTAGACAGAAAACGGTGAAAAGATAGACAACATAATCCAAATAGCACACTCAACTGAGACGTGAACTGTAGTATTTTTAGCACACACAGACATGGTTCAAATCCTGGGAGTGGTAGTAAGCTGTATGCAGACTAATACCCCACAACTGTACAGATATTGTCAGAAAGCCCAGATAATTTGTGTAAGTACCCTGCCTGTCACCCTGTCCCCCTGGCAAATCAGTGGGATGATCCCAAAAGTTTAGGCAGCAAATAATGACATACAATTGATTGTCAGACATCATAACTGTCAGAAATATATCCATAAGAACAAACCTGTCACCCTAGCAACTCACCAAAGTGCTGTGAGAGTAATAAGCAAAGTATGTCCCAACCCCACTCCCATATTGTGAAGCTATGTCCAGAGTGTGTGCAGTGACAGAGTGAGACATATGTGCATAATAATAATGTGGAATCTGGTAACATGCATGACAGCATTCAGGTAGCATTAAACATTCCCCCCACAGGTCTGTCAGATATGAAAACTGTGCCTAGAAATAAAATATTGAAATCCTGGACTGGTACTGTTTAGTCTGGTATTGTATGGCAGTGTTACTGTTGCAGTATCTCTGACTAATTAGGTATTACTCATCACTGTCATCCACACAGTGCTACATAATAAAACCATCTAGGAAACCCTGTATAAGAGTGTTGTAATTACAAGGCCATATTGTAAAACCATGGGAGACTTATAGACAGAATTGAGAGTAAAGATACACAGCAATATCTATATAGCACACCCAACTGTGATGTACACTGTTTTATTTTATCACACACAGCCATCGTTCAAATCCTGGGAGTGGTAGTAAGCTATATGCGAATCATCCCCCTTGACTGTACAGATCTGTCCGGAATGTCCAGAGAATTGGCCCATACCTTCTGGCTGTTACCCTGTCCCCTGGGATATCAGCATGCTAATCTCTGACATTTAGGCAGCATTTAATGTCATATAACTGACTGTCAGGCCTGTAAACATTTGGAAAATGTCTACGAAAACAAACCTGTCATTGTACAGTTCACTAAAGGTTTATGAGGGTAATAGTCAAAATATGCCCCAGTTCCACCTGCATGTTGTCAAGACATGCCCAGAGTATGTGCAATAAGAGATGGAGAGGTATGTGCATAACATTAACCTGGAATCTGGGAATATGCATAGAAACAGTCAGGTAGTGTTAACAAAATACCTCCACAGGTATACCAGATAAGAAGTGTATACGGCAGGTAAAACACAGTTCATGTATATAGTCATCTACATCCATACCACTGTCCAAACTAAGGCCATAGGGTAGTGTAATAATACCTGTAAGGTACAGATCACAGCACTGACTATGAAAGTAATGAGAACTACAGGGATATACAAGTTGTTAATTGACATCTTTCTCTCCCCCCACTATATCTGCAGCAATAAACTAAATACACAACTCAGTTGGTATGTGCACAATTAAATCTACTGTTGGGACATATGTCTTATTGTTTGATAAATATTGTAATTTATTTCTATGCATGTGCCATGTTGAAATACTCCCAAATTGGTGGCATGCTGCTATCAATGTATCTGCATGCTGTTGTAATGGCCACTGTGATTCCATATATGCATGTGTTCTGTTTGCTATGCAACTGTTCCATATCTGCTGTTTTGGGTTAATGGGAATATCTATGCATGCTGTTATACCTAATCATGGAATATGTTTACTATTACTAACCCACATATGTTCTAAAATTGGAACACCATAGCACGTTTGAGAAGGCCGGTCCCAGTGGACCCACCTCTCCCACCTCATCTGGCCATGGCACCGGGCACCAGCACATTTGCGCCCACTCTGGGACCTCCTTGTCTGCTAGTACTGTACCACCTTTGGGTGGAACCACCTCAAGGGATGGGGCTTGATCCACTCCGGGAGTGGGCGCGGACAGGATACTGTCACCCATCATCAGGTCCAGGGTCTGGTGCGTAGCAAGCTCCACAAGAAGTTTGGAGATCTGCTACGCCAGCTTGAGGTCTGTGTGGTGCAACTAGACAGTCAGCCTGCCCCTCCTACTCAACCCCCAGCACAGCCACCTTTGGGGCCGTGAAGATGCAGTGGTGACTGCCCATGGGTGTGGACCTCAATCCCACTGCTTCCGCTAGGGGGATCATGGGCTTCTGACTTCCAAACACCCCTCCCCATCCAAGGTGTTTACCCCCCACATGTGTCATATACCGCCCCTGTATGCTGTCTTTTTTGTCTTGTCTGTTATCCTACCCAACCTACCTTCACAAATATACCTACTATTCATCCCCAACGTCCC